>NW_028225389.1:0-524602 GCF_052327205.1 Somniosus microcephalus | reverse complement strand
TATCCAGATCTTTAACTTGATCTGTGAATTCTGGGGTCCTACTTTTCACGTCGAGCACAGAAGAGCGTATACCTTGGATATTTCAGGTCGAAATATATAAGGATTTCATGTTAAGTTTGATCTTTTACTATGATAGGTTAAAGAATGATATGTGTTTGTCGTGTCTAAATGGAGGAAAAAAAGAACATTTCAATTGTCTATAAATGGTAATACTACTTGGTTACAACTCTTTCTAGTAACTAGTCCTTAATTTTTTTTCATTTTCTGATCCATAAGGTGGAAATAGATGCTGCTGCGCGTCTGCATAGTGTCTCTTAATGGATTGTACCTGCCTGAGGTATTGCGTACGCCCTGAGCACCTCTGCCTCTGCCTGGCTGGAGCTGGTCCAGCTCCCCTGTAGGACAGGAGTGGTGCAGGTCCGACATTGTTGTTGTGCGTGGGGATCCTCTCTGGTCCCGGTTGGTGTGGGGGTGGTCTCTGTAGTAGTCCTGGCCTGTATCCCATTGGTCTTTGGTGATCGGGGGGGGGTTCTCTTGGGATCTGCATGTGGACCTGGTTAAAAGTGACCTCCTACAGGGCCTTCGCAAAGACCGACATTCACTTCCTGTGGATATGGACGCGGTCGTGAAGACATTCCACATCGAGGGTGGGGTGCTGGGCCAGGTGCACGTTGTGTTTTAATTCACAGTCTCTTGCTATACTGGAATTTATCTCATGGATTGTTTTGTTGTTAAAGTCTGTTCTCAGCAATAGTGTGGAAACAATGATTCTAGTGTTTGGGAATGTATTGCTTGCCTTCTCAATCACTGATCTGAGCGATGTTGCTACCCTTTTCTGCTGGGCCTTTAGGTCATTTGATCCAGTGTGTATTATTATGTGTTGGTGGGAGCCTAATAGGGTTTTGGTCAGCCATTCCAGGGCTCTGTCTGTTGTTGGGCACCGGATCTTTTTTAATATATGTCTAGGGAAGAGCTTTTTCTCCCACAGAAATTTCCCATTTGAGTCAATGAGTATTACGATGTCTGCCTTGTTGGTGTTTACTGTCTGGTGGCTTTCGCCTGGACTCATAGGTTGTGTGTTGGACTGGGGTGGTCGTGTCTGGTGTGTGTGCTTCTTTTGTGAGCGGCTCGCTTGTGGTTCCACAGTGGTGGGGGAAGACTGAGCTTCAATATGCTGGTCGGTCTATGTGGCACCCCCTGTATTGTGCGTCTGCTGTTGTTGTTCAGTGTGGGAGTGCAGCTGTTCAGTCAGGCTCTGTATTGTCTTATCTCCAGCCTCTGGCTGCTGGGCTAATGGTGCTATCTCTCTCCTATGGCTCTCTTTGTTTTTCTACAGCTCTTTCACCTGACTCCCAAGTAAATTCAGCTCTCTCCTGTGTCTCTCCCTCTCTTGCTTTTGTTCATGTTTCAGTTTAAGGACCTCCCCTCTAAGTTTAACCAGCTCTGTCTCCAACTGGTTAAATTTATCCTTTAGTTGTATCTGGCTGTGGGATCCCAGGGTGTGTGTCCGGTCAGAGCTGGAGGGCTCACACACTTCCTGGCTAGGCTGCTCTTCTCTTGCTGAGCTGGAAGTGGTAGGGGGAGTATGTGTGGCTTCCTCCCTGGTAATTAAGTTGGGGTTGGTCAACTCTACCATGTGGCTGTGGGGCCCCGGTGTGAGTGTCTGGATGGAACTGTGTGGCTCCTTCACTTCCTGACCAGGCTGATTTACTCCTGGTGAGTTGTAAATGGTGGGGGGAGTGTGTGTCGCTTTTTCCCTGGTAGCCACTCTGGGGCTGTTCCTTCCCCTCTCAGTTATTTCTTTCACTTTCTTGAAGGCCGTTTCAAAGTCGTCGAGGTTGCCTTGCACCCATACTGTTCCGTTGCTGTACATGTTGACAGTCGTGGTTGCACTATCAGGGTCCCCTGATTTCTTAATTTTCAGTTTGGACCCATTAGCGGCTTTTCATGCTTACCCCTGGAATAGTGTGAATTTATTGCTCTGATCCAAGCCGCTGACTGATCTGAGTAAAAAATGAGATTACACTTTTTCCCACTGCTGTACCAGTCAGCAAAAAGAGTTTCTGGTTTTGCTCTCAGCTGCTGTTGCTTGAGAGATTTTGTAGCATTTTTTTTGGTGTTGGGGGCAATCTGGAAGAGGTTGCTCTCAGTGTGCCTTGGGAGCTGCTATGGCTCCTCTGATTCGCTCATTTTTAGTAGTGTAGAGGTAGAAAATATTGTTGACCTTAGAATAAGGTTTTCTGGGGCCTCGGGTTTGGTGTTTCCCTCTCCCGGCTCGTAAACTTTCCCAGGCCCCGGACTCGCTCGCTCTCCAGGCCCTCCCCAGGCCCCATACTCACTGTCCTGGTCTGCGTCTGGGATTTGATTTTTCCCGGTGTCTCCTGGCTGCTCCCCTCCCACTCAGTGGTCTCTGGGCCTCTGTTTCGGGCCGGCTCCTCGGGCCTTTCCCTGGCTTCAGGCTCCCTCCCCAGGACCCGTACTCACTGTCTGCGTCTGGGAGCAGCTGCCTCACGGCGCCTTCGGGCTGCTCTCCTCTCCCTCAGAGGTCTCCAGGCCTCTGTCTCGGCCCGGCTCCTCTGGCCTTTCCCTGGTTTACGGTCCCGTGTTCTGGCCACCGTACAGGACTTGTGCTCCGACCTCCGTTCTGGTCCCGTGCGACCGCCGCTCAGGACTCGCGCTCCAGCTGCTGTTCTGACCCCGTGCGGCCGTTGTTCAGGACTCGCGCTCCAGCTGCCATTCTGACCCCGTGCGGCCGCTGTTCAGACTCGTGCTCCAGCCACTGTTCTGGGCCCGTGCGGCCGCCGTTCAGGACTCGCACTCCAGCTGCCATTCTGACCCCGTGCGGCCGCTGTTCAGGACTCGCGCTCCAGCTGCTGTTCTGGGCCCGTGCGGCCGTTGTTCAGGAGTCGCACTCCAGCCACTGTTCTGACCCCGTGCGGCCGCCGTTCAGGACTCGCACTCCAGCCACTGTTCTGACCCCGTGCGGCCTCCATTCAGGAGTCGCGCTCCAGCCGCTGTTCTGACACCGTGCGGCCGCCATTCAGATTCTTCCTTGGTGTGTATATTCTTATCCTTCTTCTGTCTTTTTCCTTTGTCTTATCTTTCTGATTTCTGCTTTCCTCTGGATTTTTTTCTCTTTCAGGTCCTGTCTTTGGTGCTTTCTTTTGTTTGTTTTTTTGGCGGTCTTTTCTTCTTTTCTTTCTGCGCTTAAACTAAGTTAAACTAACCTTAAACTTAAACTAGACAAAACTAAACAGAACTAACTTAGCTAGAATTTATACCTCTTAAAACTTGAAATGTAACTTTTTTTCCCACTTTAAACACTAAAAAACATTAAACTTCAGCAGCTCATCTTCCGTGCGATCTCTCCTCTTTCTCCGCTCCTCCCAGTCTCCACCCCTCACAGTCTGACACTCTCCCTCTGTCTCCAAATTCCATCTCCGTCCCTCTCTCCACAGTCTTTCTCTTTCCCTCTCTCTCCACAGTCTGACTCTCTCCCGCTCTCTCCACAGTCTGTCTCTCTCCCTCTTGCTACTCTGTATGTCTCTCTCGCTCTATCTGAACAGCCTGCCAATCTCGCTCTTTCTCAACAGTCCGTCTCTCTCCCTCTCTTCCCACAGTCTGTCTCTCTCCATCTCTCCCCTCAGTCTGTCTCTCTCCCTCTCTCCGCAATGTATCTCTCTCCATCTCTCCACTGTCTATCTCTCTTCTCTGTCTCCACAGCCTGTCTCTCTCCCTCTCTCTCCAAAGTCTGTCTCTCTACCTCTCTCGCCACTGTCATTCTCTGTTCCTCTCTCTCTCCACAACCTGTCTCTCCCCCTCTCTCTCCACAGTCTCTCTTTCTCCCTCTCTCTCCACAGTCTCTCTAACTCCTGCTCTCCACAGTCTGTCTCTCTCCGTCTCTCTCCACCATCAATCTCTCTTCCTCTCTCTCCACAGCCTGTCTCTCTCCCCCTCACAGTCTGACAACCTCCCTCCGTCTCCAAAGTCCGTCTCTCTCCCTCTCTCCACAGTCTTTCTCTTTCCCTCTCTCTTCACAGTCTGTCTCTCTCCTTCAGTCTCCACAGACTGACTCTCTCCCTCTCTCTCCACAGTCTGACTCTCTCCCTCTCTCTCCAAAGCCCGTCTCTCTCCCTCTCTCTACACAGTCTGGCTCTCTCCCTCTCTCTCCACAGTCTGAATCTCTCCCTCTCTCTCCACTTTCAGTCTCTCTCCCTCTCTCCACAGTCTGTCTCTGTCCCACTTTCTCCAGAGCCAGTCTCTCTCCCTCTCCCTACACAGTTTGTCTCTCTCTCTCTCCAAAGTCTGTCAGTCTAACGCTCTCTCCACAGTCTGTCTCTCTTCCTGTCTCTGCACAGTCTGTCTCTCTCCCTCTTTCTTCACGGTATGTCTATCACACTCCCATTCCAAAGTCTGTCTCTCTCCCTCTCCCGCCACAGTATATCTCCCTACCTCTGTCTCCACAGTCTGGCACTCTCGCTCTCTCTCCACACTCTGTCTCTCTCTGTCTCTCTCCTCAGTCCATGTCTCTCCCTCTCTCTCCATGTTCTGTCTCTCTCCCTCTAACTCCGCAGTCTCTCTCTCTCACTCTCTCTCCACTGCTTGTCTCGATCCTTCTCTCCAGAGCCTGTCTCTCTCCCTCTCTTTCCACAATCTGTCTCTCTCTGTCTCTCTCCACAGTCCGTCTCGGTCCCCCTCTCCACAGTCTGTCTCACTCCCTCTCAATTCAATTCAATTCAAATCGCTTTATTGGCATGATAAGGTACATCTTATGTTGCCAAAGCATCGAAAAACATTCATGGTTGAACAGATAAACGCAGATCTATCCATACAGTGTATAAACAGATATATCACTGAGTGTATAAATATACATTCGTATAATTTGTATATACTCTTTTCTTTGGTTTAATGGTTGTCCCTTTTTTTATGGCAAGCTGTAACATAGTGTGCCGCAAAGGTTACACAATTTCTGTGTTCCTCTAGTCGGGATGGGAGTTTTTGGTCGTCATTCAAATTTCTGAATTCAGGGCATATTTTTGTGAATATTGGGTAGAAATTCTCCCTTATGCCCTGATATTTTCCACAAGCTATGAGGAGTGCATCTCTGTCTCCACCACTCCCTGACTGCAGTGAGAGCATATCCTGTCCTCTCTTGGCAGCCGGGTCTTCCTGTGTCTTCCTTTTTCGATGCCAAGGCTATGTTCACTAAGTCTGTACCTTGTCAAGGTTTTTCTCAGTTTGCTATCCTTTACCATGGTCAGGTATTCAGCCATGTTGTATTGTCTGTTTAGGGCCAAGTAGCAAATGAGTTTGTTTCGGGCTTTTGTTGTTTCTGCCCAATATGACAGATTTTTTTCCTTTGGCTTAGTGGCTATTGTGTTGGGTCGAATTATCTGTGCTACGATGTCACTGTCCTGGGGCTGGTTGTTGTTATCAGTGTTAGTAGTTAATTCACTGAGTCCCAGGACTAGTTGACTGAGGCTATTCTTCTTTATGATCCTCTCTTGGCATTTCAGGGCTTCGTAATGATAGCAGTGGGGGTTGCTCATTTTTTGGTGTTTCCAAAATTTGGTGACCCTTTTTTGGATAGTAATTATTAATGGATATTGACCAATTCTGCCCTGCATGCATTGTTTATGGTTTTCCTTTGAGTCCGGAGGAAACTTTTACAGAATTCTGCATGTAGGATCTCAATTGGGTGTTTGTCCCATTTTGCAAATTCTTGTTGTGTTAGCGGTCCCCACACCTCAGTGCCATAGAGTGCAATTGGTTCAATTACTGATTTAAAAAATTTGAGCCAAATGCTAATCGTGATTTTTATTTGGATTGATTTTTTAATGGCATAGAAAGCCCTTCTAGCTTTCTCTTTCAGTTCATTCACAGCCAGATGAAAATTTCCCATAGAGCTGATTTTTAAGCCCAAGTATGTGTAGTTAGTGGTTTGTTCAATTTAATTGTTCCTATTTTGAAATTTATTCTGGGTCCCTGATGTCTGGAACTTTGCTGGAACACAAGGACTTTGGTTTTTTGGAGGTTCATTGTCAGGGCCCAGGCCTGACAGAATGACTGCAGCAGATCCAGATTCTGCTGTAGACCCTCCTTAGTTGGTGAAAGCAGAACCAGGTCATCTGCTTAGAGGAATTTAACCTTGGATTCATATAGGGTGAGGCCGGGTGCTGTAGATTGTTCAAGTAGTTTTGCCAATACATTTATGTAAATATTAATGAGTGTTGGTGAGTTGGGCGAGCCCTGCGCCACACCATGCCCCTGTGGGAAGTATTTTGTTTATTTGTCTCCAAATTTAATTGCACATTCATTGTTTGTATACATTGATTTAATTACATCATATGTTTTTCCCCCTACACCAATTTCAATAAGTTTCAAGAATAGACCGTCGTGCCAGATTGAATAGGAAGCCTTCTGGAAATCTATAAAGCAGGCAAAAATTTTGCTTTTGTTTTGATGAACATGTTTGTCAATTAGGGTCTGCAGGGTGAAGATATGATCTGATGTTCTATAGTTTGGTATGAATCCAATTTGACTTTTACTCAAGACATTGTGCTCCTCAAGGAACTTTATAAGTCTTTTGTTTATGATACTACAGAAAAATTTCCCCAGGTTACTGTTTAAACAGATGCCTCGATAGTTATTTGGGTCAACTCTGTCTCCACTTTTGTATATGGGCGTTATGAGTCCTTTGTTCCAGATGTCAGGGAAGTAACCAACACTCAGAACCAAGTTGAAGAGTTTCAGTATAGCCAATTTCATTTTATCGTCCGTGTGTTTAATCATCTCGCTTAGGATGCCGTTTGCACCGCAAGCTTTTCCTGGTCGCAGGTCCTTGAGTTTTTCAAATAGCTCTTTTTCAGATATTATGGGGTCTATCGGATTTTGGTTACCTTTTATGGCAAATTCGAGCTTTTCCAGTTTTTTGCATATTTGGTATTGCTCTGGGCGTTGAGTGTATTTCTGGTATAATATTTCAAAATTGTTTTCCCATGTGCCTCTGTTTTGAATGGCCAATTCGTCGTGTTGTTTTTTGTGTAATGTATTCCAGTTGTCCCAGAAACAATTGGAATCAATGGATACCTAAATGGAGATGAGTGTATTCTTAATATACTGTTCGTTCTTGGTTCTGAGTGTGTTTTTGTATTGTGTTAGTGCCTGACAATAATAAGGCGTAATTCCTCGTTTTCTGGTTGTCTGTGTTTTTGGTTTTATATTTTTCTGAGTTTTTTCCTCATGTTCTGGCAATCGGGGTCAAACCATTTTTCGTAGTTTTTTGTTTTGGGTTTGTTCTTGCGAACTTTCATGTTTTACATTGATGCCAAATTATCAAAAATATTATTTAGGTTACTCACTGCCTGGTTTACGCCTTCTTTCTTGTGTGTGTATGTATTTTCCAGAATGGTGTCCAAGAGAGCTTGAGTTGATTGATTGCTGATTGCATTCTGGTATTTTTCCGTGCTGTTTTTGGCCCATCTGTAGGATTTTTTAATGTTGTACAGCTTACTGGGTTGTGTTTCTGTGTTGGTTGTTTCTGTCCTTTTAAGATATGCAGTAATTTGACTGTGATCTGACAGTGTTGTTTATGGTTTGACTGTGAATGCTCTGAAAGAGGATGGGTCCAGATCCGTAATCATATAGTCTACGGTGCTGAAGCCAAGAGGTGAGCAATAGGTGGATCTGCCTAGGTAGTCTCCCATGAACCTACCATTGACAATGTACAGACCCAGGCTTCGACAGAGCTGCAGGAGCTGTTTTCCGTTAACATTTGTCTGTTTGTCGCAGTTATGCCTGTGTGGATGGGAAGGGAGATCAAAGTGGTTATTCCCAAAGATGTAATTATTCCCCTGATTATTGTTGAAGTCTGGTTCTCCGCCAGTTCTTGAGTTGAGGTCACCACAGATCAACACATTTCCCTGGCCTGGAATTGGATAATCTCCCTCTCTATGTTGGAAAAGGTGTCCTCTTTGAAGTACGGGGATTCTGTCAGGGGGATATAGAGTGTGCAAATGAAAACATATTTCATGCTAGAGATGATGCCCCTCTTAATTTTGAGCCATAAGTGGTTTTCGCCCTTTTATATAAATTTAATGTAATTCCTAAGCTCTGCTTTAAGCCAAATCAGTATGCCTCCAGATTTTCTGCCCTGGGTTACTCCTGGCTGTCCCATTGTGTACAGCTCTGTCTACCCAATGGGACAGCCAGTATGCCCTTCTCCTCTACACCAGGTTTCCTGTAAGAAGATAATATCTAGATCTTTAATCTCATCTCGGAACTGTGGGGTCCCACTCTTCATGCCAAGCATAGAAGAACGTAGACCTTGGATATTCCAGGTTGAGATATATAAGGATTTCATGCTAAAATTGATCTTTTTCTGTGATGGGTTAAAATATGATAAATAGTGATATGTGTTCGTCGTGTCTAAATGGGGAAAAAAGAACATTTCAATTGTCTATAAATGCTGAGGATAATTGGTTACAACTCTTTCTAAAAACTAGTCCTTATTTTTTTCTGATCCATAAGGCGGGAGTAGATGCTGCTGATCGCCTGCATTATGTCTCTTAATGGATTGTCTCTGCCTGTGGTATTGCGTACGCCCTGAGCACCTGTGCCTCTGCCTGGCTGGGTGTGGTCCTGTTCCCCTGTAGGACAGGAGTGGTGCAGGTCCGACATTGTTGTTGTGCTTGGGGATCCTCTCTGGTCCCGGTTGGTGTGGTGGTGGTCTCTGTTGTAGTCCTGGTCTGTACCCCGTTGGTCTTTGGTGATCGGGGGGGTGTCCTCTTGGGATCTGGGTGTGGACCTGGTTAAAAGCGACCTCCTACAGGGCCTTCGCAAAGACCGACATTCGCTTCCTGTGGATATGGACTCGGTCATAAAGACATTCCTCATCGAGTGTGGGGTGTTGGGCCAGGTGCACGTTATGTTTTAATTCACAGTCTCTTGCTATGCTTGCATTTATCTCGTGCATTATTCTGTTGTTGAAGCATCTTCTCGCCAATAGTGTGGAAACATTGATTCTAGTGTTTGGGAAGTTGTCGCTTGCTTTTTCAATCACTGATCCGAGCGATGTTGCTACCCTTTTCTGCTGGGCCCCAAGTTCATTTGTGCCGGTGTGTATTATTATGTGTTTGGGTGAGCCTAATTGGGTTTTGGTCAGCCATTCTAGGGCTCTGTCTGTTGTTGGGCACCAGAGCTTTTCTACTTTACGTCTAGGGAAGAGCCTTTTCTCTCATAGGTATTTCCCATATGTTTCTATGAGTATTACGATGACAGCCTTGTTGGTGTTTACTGGTTTGTGGCTTTCGTCTGGACTCACAGGTTGTGTGTTGGACTGGAGTGATCGTGTCTGGTGTGTGCGTTCCTCTTGTGAGTGGCTCGGCTGTGGTTACAAAGTGGTAGGGGCAGACTGGGCTTCAGTATGCTGGTCGGTCTGTGTGGCTCCCCCTGTATTGTGGGTCTGCTGCTGCTGTTCAGTGTGAGAGTGCAGCTACCCAGTCGGGCTCTGTACTGTCTTATCACTAGCCTCTGGCTGCTGGGCTAATGCCGCTCTCTCTCGCCTGTGTCTCTCTTTGTCTTTCTGCAGCTCTTTCACCTGCTTCCCAAGTAAGTTCAGCTCCCTCCTGTGTCTCTCCCTCTCTTTCCTTTGTTCGAGTTTTATTGGTAAAATAATGTTTTTTTGGTCGGCAATGATGTTTTCTTCTCTCGCCATAGTCCGTCTCGCTCCATCTCTCCACAGTCTTTCTCTCTCCCTCTCCTTCCACACTCTCTCTCTCTATCTCTTTCCACAGCCTGTCTCTCTCCCTCTCTCTCCACAGTCTTTCTCTCTCCCTCCCCTGAACAGTCCGTCTCTCTCCCTCTCTATCCTTAGACTTTCTCTCTCCCTCTAACTCCAGTCTGTCTCTCTCCCTCTCTCTCCACGGTCTGTCTCTCTCCCTCTGCCTCCACAGCCAGTCTCTCTCCCTCTCTCTCCACAGCCTGTCCCTCTCCCTCTCTCTCCACAGCCAGTCTCTCTGCCTCTCTCTACTCAGTTTGTCTCTCTCACGCTCCAAAGTCTGCCTCTCTTCCTGTCTCTGCACAGTCTGTCATTCTCCCTCTCTCTTCACAGTCTATCTATCCCCCTCCCTCTCCACGGTCTGCCTCTATCGCTCTCCCTCCACAGTCTGTCTCACTCCCTCTGCCTCCAAAGTGTGTCTCCCTCCCTCAATCTGCACAGCCTTTCTCTCTACCTCTCTCTCCACACTATGCCACTCTACCTCTCTCTCCACAGTGCATGTCTCTCCCTCTCTCTCCACTTTCTGTCTCTCCCTCTTTCTACACAGTCTGTCTCTCTCCCTCTCTCTCCATATTCTGTCTCTCTCACTCTCTCGACAGTCCGCCCCACTCCCTCTCTCCACAGTCTGTCTCTCTCCCTCTCTCTCCACAGCCTTTCTTTCTCCCTGTCTCCACAGTCTGTCTCTCTCCCTCTCTCTCCGTTGTCTTTCTCTCTCCCTCTCTCTCCACAGTCTGTCTCTCTCCCTCTATCTCCACAGCCTGTCTCTCTCCCTGTCTCGTCACTGTCTGTCTCTCTCCCTCTCTCTCCACAGTCTGTCTCTCTCCCACTGTCTCCACAGTCTGTCTCTCCCTCTCTCTCTCCACAGTCTATCTCTTTAAGGCTCTTTCCATAGTATGTCTCTCTTCCTGTCAATTCAATTCAATTCAAATCGCTTTATTGGCATGATGATAAGATACACCTTATGTTGCCAAGGCATCGAAAAACATTTATGGTTGAACACATAAACGCAGATCTATTCATACAGTGTATAAACAGATATATCGCTGAGTGTATAAATATACATTCGTATAAGTTGTATGTACTCTTTTCTTAGGTTTACTGGTTGTCCCTCTGTTTATGGCAAGCTGTAACATAGTGTGCCGCTAAGGTTACACCGTTTCTCTGTTCCCCAAGAAGGTATGGGAGTTTTTAGTCGTCATTCAAATTTCTGAATTCAGGGCATATTTGTGTGCATTTTTGGTAGAAATTCTCCCTGATGCGCTGATATTTTCCACAAGCTGTGAGGAAGTGCATCTCTGTCTCCACCACTCTCATGCTGCAGTGAGAGCAAAAATGGTCATCTCTTGGCAGCCGGGTCTGTCTGTGTCTGCCTTTTTCGATGGCTAGGCTATGTCTCTCCACAATCTTTCTCTCCCTCCCGTCAACAGTCTGACTCTCTCCCTCTCTCTCCACAGTCTCTCTCACCTTCTATCTCCAAACTCTGTATCTCTCCCTCTCTCGTCACAGTCTATCCCACCCCCTCTGTCTCCACAATGTGTCTCTCTCCCTCTCTCTCCACATTCTCTCTCTCTCTCTCCCTCTTCATCCTCTCTCTGTCAATCTCCGTATCTCTCCACAGTCTGTCCCTCTCCCACTCTATCCACTGTAAGTCTCTCTCATTATATCTGAACAGCTTGTCACTCTCGCTCATTCTCAACATTCCATCTCTCTACCTCTGTCCCCAAAACCTGTCTCTCTCCCTCACCCTCCACAGTCTGTCTCTCTCTCTATCCACAATGTGTCTCTCTCCATCTCTCCACAGTCTGTCCCTCTCCCTCTGTTTCCACAGTCTGTCTCTCTCCCTCTCCCGCCACTGCTTGACTCTCTCCCTCTGTCTCAGCAGTCTTTCTCTCTCCCTCTGTCTCCAATGTCTGTTTCTCTCCCTCTCTTTCCGACGTCTGTCTATCTCTCTCTCTTTCCTCAGACGTTCTCTCTCCCTCTTCCTCCAGCCTGCCTCTCTCCCACTGTCTCCACAATCAGTCTCTCACCCTCTGTCTCTGCAATCTGTCTCGCTCCCTCCGCCTCCACAGTCCGTCTCTCTCCCTCTTTCTCCTCAGTCTGTCTGTCTCCCCCTCTCTCCACAGCCGGTCTCGCTCCCTTTCTCTACTCAGTATGTCTCTCTCTCTCTCTCCACAGTCTGTCTCTTTAATGCTCTCTCCACAGTCTGTCTCTCGTCCTGCCTCTGCACAGTCTGTCTCCCTCCCTCTCTCTTCATGATCTGTCTATCTCCATCCCTCTGATCAGTCTGTCTCTCTCCCTCTTCCTTCACAGTCTGTCACTCTCCCTATCTCTCCACAGTCTGCCTCTCTCCACTGTCAGCCTCTCTCCACTGTCTGTCTGTCTCCCTATTGCTTCACGGTCTTTCTCCCACTCTCTCCACATCTGTCTCTCTCCCTCTCTCTCCACAGACTGTCTCTGACCCTGTGTCTCCACTCTCTGTCTCTCTCCCCCTCTCTCCACTGTCTGTTTCTCTCCCTCTCTCTCCACAGTCTGCCCCTCTCCACAGTCAGGCTCTCTCCACTGTCTGTCTCTCTATCTCTTCACGTTCCGTCTCCCTCTCTCTCCACTGTACGTCTCTCTCACTCTATCTCCACAGTCTGTCTCTCTCCCTGTCTCTTCACTGTCTGTCTCTCTCCCTCTCTCTCCAGAGTCAGCCTCTCTCCAAAATCTGACTCTCTCCACTGTCTATCTCTCTCCCACTGTCTCCACAGTCTGTCTCTCACTCTCTCTCTCTCCACAGTCTATCTCCCTAAGGCCCTTTCCACAGTATGTCTCTCTTCCTGTCAATTCAATTCAATTCAAATCGTTTTATTGGCATGATAAGGTATATCTTATGTTGCCAAAGCATCGTTAAACAATTATGGTTGAACACATAAACGCAGATCTATTCATATAATGTATAAACAGATATATCGCTGAGTGTATAAATATACATTCGTATAATTTGTACATATTCTTTTCTTAGGTTTACTGGATGTCCCTCTGTTTATGGCAATCTGTAACATAGTGTGCCACTAAGGTTACAGTTTCTCTATTCCCCTAGTAGTAATGGGAGTGTTTGGTCGTCATTGAAATTTCTGAATTCAGGGCATATTTGTGTGAATTTTTGGTAGAAATTCTCCCTGATGCCCTGATATTTTCCACAAGCTGTGAGGAAGTGTATCTCTGTCTCCACCACTCCCTGACTGCAGTGAGAGCATACCCTGTCCTCTCTTGGCAGCCGGGTCTGTCTGTGTCTGACTTTTTCGATGGCCAGACTATGTCTCTCCACTGTCTTTCTCTCCCTCCCGTCAACAGTGTGCCTCTCTCCCTCACTCTCCAAAGTCTCTCTCTCACCCTCTGTCTCCACACTCCGTATCTCTCCCTCTCTCTTCAGAGCCTATCCCACCCCCTCTGTCTCCACAATGTTTCTCTCTCCCTCTCTCTCCACATTCTCTCACTCTCAATCCCTCTTCATCCTCTCCCTGTCTCTCTCCCTATCTCTCCACAGTCTGTCGCTCTCCCTCTATCTCCAATGTACTTCTCTCTCACTCTATCTGAACACCTGGTCACTCTCGCTCTTTCTCAACACTCCATCTCTCTACCTCTGTCCCCAAAGTCTGTCTCTCTCCTTCACTCTCCACAGTCTGTCTCTCTCTCTCTATCCACAATGTGTCTCTCTCCATTTCTCCACAGTCTGTCTCTCTCCATCTGTGTCCACAGTCTGTCTCTCTCCCTCTCCATCCTCTGTCTGACTCTCTCCCTCTGTCTCAACAGTCTTTCTCTCTCCCTCTGTCTCCTGTCTGTCTCTCTCCCACTGTCTCCAATGTCTATTTCTCTCCCTCTCTTTCCACAGTCTGTCTATCTCTCTCTCTCTCATTAGACGTTCTCTCTCCCTCTTCCTCCAGCCTGCCTCTCTCCCACTGTCTCCACATTCTGTCTCTCACCCTCTGTCTCCACAATCTGTCTCGCTCCCTCTGTCTCCACAGTCCATCTGTCTCCCTCTTTCTCCTCAGTCTGTCTGTCTCCCTCTCTCCCCACAGCCAGTCTCGCTCCCTCTCTCTACTCACTTTGTCTCTCTCTCTCTCTCCACAGTCTGACTCTTTAACGCTCGCTCCACAGTCTGTCTCTCTTCCTGTCTCTGCACAGTCTGTCTCCCTACCTCTCTCTTCATGGTCTGTCTATCTCCCTCCCTCTGATCAGTCTGTCTCCCTCCCTCTCCCTTCACAGTCTGTCTCTCTCCCTCTTCTCCACAGACTGTCTCTGAACCTGTGTCTCCACAGTCTGTCTCTCTCCCTCTCTCTCCACTCTCTGTTTCTCTCCCTCTCTCTCCATAGTCTGCCTCTCTCCACAGTCAGCCTCTCTCCACTGTCTGTCTGTCTCCCTATCTCTTCAAGGTGTGTCTCCCTCTCTCTCCACTGTCTGTCTCTCTCCCTCTCTCTCCAGAGACTGTCTCTCTCCTTCTGTCACAGCAGTCTGTCTCTCTCCCTCTGTCTCCACATTCTGTCTCTCTCACTCTCTCTCCACAGTCTGTCCCACTCCCTCTCAGCACAGTCAGTCTCTCTCCCTCTCTCCACACTCTGTCTCTCTCCCTCTCCCTCCACAGCTTGTCTCTCTCCCTCTCTCTCCACAGTCATTCTTTCTCCCTGTCTCCACAGTCTGTCTCTCTCCCTCTCTCTCCACTGTCTTTCTCTCTCCCTCTCTTTTCACAGTCTGCCGCTCTCCCTCTGTCTCCACAGTCTGTCTCTCTCCCTGTCTCTCCACTGTCTGTCTCTCTCCCTCTCTCTCCACAGTCTGTCCCTCTCCCTCTCTCTCCACTGTACGTCTCTCTCACTCTATCTGAACAGCCTGTCACTCTCGCTCTTTCTCAACAGTCCATCTCTCTACCTCTCTCCCACAGTCTGTCTCTCTCCCTCTCCCTCCACAGCCAGTGTCTCTGCCTCTCTCTACTCAGTTTGTCTCTCTCTCGCTCCACAGTCTATCTCTCTTCCTGTCTCTGCACAGTCTGTCATTCTCCCTCTCTCTTCACGGCCTATCTACCCCCCCTCTCTCCACAGTCTGTCTCTATCCCTCTCCCTCCACAGGCTGTCTCACTCCCTCTGCCTCTAAATGTGTCTCCCTCCCTCAATCTGCACAGCCTTTCTCTCTATCACTCTCTCCACAGTATGTCACTCTCCCTCTCTCTCCACAGTGCATGTCTCTCCCGCTCTCTTCACTTTCTGTCTCTCTCCCTCTTTCTACACAGTCTGTCTCTCCCTCTCTCTCCAGAGTCAGCCTCTCTCCAAAATCTGCCCCTCTCCACTGTCTGTCTCTCTCCCACTGTCTCCACAGTCTGTCTCTCCCTCTCTCTCTCTACAGTCTATATCTCTAAGGCTCTTTCCACAGTATGTCTCTCTTCCTGTCAATTCAATTCATTTCAAATCGCATTATTGGCATGATAAGGTACATCTTATTTTGCCAAAGCATCGAAAAACATTTATGGTTGAACACATAAACGCAGATCTATTCATACAGTGCTTAAACAGATATATCGCTGAGTGTATAAATATACATTCGTATAATTTGTATATACTCTTTTCTTAGGTTTACTAGTTGTCCCTCTGTTTATGGCAAGCTGTAACATAATGTGCCGCTAAGGTTACACAGTTTCTCTGTTCCCCAATTCAAATTTCTGAATTCAGGGCATATTTGTGTGAATTTTTGTTAGAAATTCTCCCTGATGCCCTGATATTTTCCACAGGCTGTGAGGAAGTGCATCCCTGTCTCCACCACTCCCTGACTGCAGTGAGAGCATACCCTGTCCTCTCTTGGCAGCCGGGTATGTCTGTGTCTGCCTTTTTCGATGGCCAGGCTATGTCTCTCCACAGTCTTTCTCTCCCTCCCGTCAACAGTCTGCTGCTCTCCGTCTCTCTCCACAGTCTCTCTCTCACCTTCTGTCTCCACACTCTGTATCACTCCCTCTCTCGTCACAGTCTATCCCACCCCTCTGTCTCCACAATATGTCTCTCTCCCTCTCTCTCCACATTCTCTCTCTCTCTCTCTCCCTCTTCATCCTCTCTCTGTCTCTCTCCCTATCTCTCCACAGTCTGTCCCTCTCCCTCTGTCTCCACTGTACGTCTCTCTCACTCTATCTGAACAGTTTGTCACTCTCGCTCTTTCTCAACATTCCATCTCTCTACCTCTGTTCCCAAAGTCTGTCTCTCTCCCTCACTCTCCACAGTCTGTCTCTCTCTCTCTCTATCCACAATGTGTCTCTCTCCATCTCTCCAATGTCTGTCTCTCTCCCTCTGTGTCCACAGTCTTTCTCTCTCCCTCTCCCTCCACTGTCTGGCTCTCTCCCTCTGTCTCAACAGTCTTTCTCTCTCCCTCTGTCTCCTGTCTGTTTCTCTCCCACTGTCTCCAATGTCTGTTTCTCTCGCTCTCTTTCCACAGTCAGTCTATCTCTCTCTCTCTCCTTAGACGTTCTCTCTCCCTCTTCCTCCAGCCTGCCTCTCTCCCTCTGTCTCCACAGTCTGTCTCTCACCCTCTGTCTCCACAATCTGTCTCTCTCCCTCTGTCTCCACAGTCCGTCTCTCTCCCTCTGCCTCAAAAATCTGTCTCCCTCTCGCAGTGTCCAGTCTGTCTCTCTCCCTCTCACTCCACAGTCCATGTCTCTCCCTCTCTCTCCACAATCTGTCTCTCTCACTCTGTCTCCACAGTCTGATCCACATAATAACTGACTGTAAAAGCTTTTATAGATACGTGAAGATACAAAGATTGGTGAAGTCAAGCGTAGGTCCCTTGCAGTCTCAATCAGGAGAATTTATAATAGGGAACAAAGAAATGTCAGGTCAACTAAATACATATTTTGTCCTGTCTTCACAAAGGAGGACACAAATAACCTCCCAGAGATGCCGGGGAACATAGGGTCTGATGAAAGAGTGGAACTGAATGAAATCAGTATTTGTAGGGAAATGGTGTTAGGAAAATTGATGGGACAGAAGGCCGATAAATCCCCAGGGCCTGATAATCTACATCCCAGGGTACTTAAGGAAGTGGCGGTAGAAATAGTAGATTCATTGCTGGTCATCTTCCAGAACTTGATAGACTCTGGAACAGTACCCATGGATTGGAGGGTAGCTAATGTTACCGCACTGTTCAAAAAAGTTGGTAGAGAAAAAGCGGGGAAATATACACTGGTAAGCCTGACATCGGTAGTGGGGAAAATGCTAGAGTCCATTATAAAAGATGTAATAGCAGAGCATTTGGAAAGCAGTGACAGGATCGGATAAAGTCAACATGGATTTACAAAAGGTAAATCATGCTTGACAAATCTACTGGAATTTTTTGAGGATCTAACTGGTAAAATAGATAAGGGAGAACCAGTGGATGTGGTGTATTTGGACTTTCAGAAGGATTTGGATAAGGTCCCACACTAGTGATTATCGTGCAAAATTAAGCCACATGGCATTGGTGGCAAGGTATTGACTTGGATAGAGAAGTGGTTGGCGGACAGAAAGCAAAGAGTAGGAATATACGGCTTGATTTCTGAGTGGCAGGCAGTGACTATTGGGGTACCGCAAGGATCGGTCCTAGGACCCCAGCTGTTCACAATATATATTAATGATCTGGACGAGGGAATTGGATGTAATATCTCCAAATTTGCAGACGACACAAAGCTGGTGGGGAGGGTATGCTGTGAGGAGGCTGTTGTGAAACTCCAGTACGATTTGGACAGGTTGGACGATTGGACAGAAACATGGCAAATGCACTATAATCTGGATAAATGTGAGGTTATCCACTTTGGTGGCAAAAACAGGAAGGCAGATTATTATTTGAATGGCAATACATTGGGAGAAAGGGGAGTGCAAAGAAACCTGGGTGTTCTTGTGCAACAGTCGCTGAAGATAAGCATGCAGGTGCAGCAGGCGGTTAAGAAGGCAAATGGTACGTTGACCTTCGTAGCAAGAGGGTTCGAGTACAGGAACAAGGATGTCTTGCTGCAGTTGTACAGGGCCTTGGTGAGACAACACCTTGAGTATTGTGTGCAGTTTTGGTCGCCTTATCTGAGAATGGACGTTCTTGCCATGGAAGGATTGCAGCGAAGATTCACCGGGATGATACCTGGGAAGGCAGGAATGACGTATGATGAGAGGTTGTGTCGATTGCATTTATACTCAATGGAGTTTAGAAGATTGAGAGGGGATCTCATCGAAGCCTATAAAATTACTTCAGGCCTGGACAGACTAGATGCAGGAAGGATGTTTCTGATGGCTGGGGAGTCCACAACCAGGGGTCATAGTATAAGGATAAGGGGTAAGCCATTTAGTACTGAAATGAGGAGGAATTTCTTCATCCAGAGAGTGGTGAACCTGTGGAATTCTCTGCCACAGAGTGCGGTGGTGGCCAGTTCATTAAATATATTCAAGAAAGAGTTGGATATATTTCTTAAGGCTAAAGGGACCAAGGGACATGGGGAGTAGGCAGGGACTGGGTAGTGGATTTGAATGATCAGCCATGATCTCATTGAATGGTGGAGCAGGCTCGAAGGGTCGAATGGCCTACTCCTGCTCCTGTCTTCTATATTTCTATGTTTCTATGAGAGGGAGAGAGACAGAGAGCAGAGAATGGGAGAGAGGCAGGCTGTGGAGAGAGCCAGAGAGAGACAGACTGTGGAGAGAGCGGAAGAGACACAGGCTGTGGAGGCAGAGTGAGAATGACAGACTGAGGAGGCAGAGGTGGAGAGACAGCCTGTGGAGAGAGGGAAAGAGAAACAGACAATGGAGAGTGAGGGAAAGAGACAGACTGTGGAGAGAGATAGAGAGAGACAGACTGTGGAGAGTGCGGGAGAGAGATAGACTGCGGAGAGAGGAAGAGAGAGGCAGACTTTGGAGACAGAGGGAGAGAGACAGCCTATGGGGAGAGAAGGAGGGAGACAGACTGTGGAGAGAGGGAGAGTGACAGCCCGTGGCGAGGGAGGGAGGGATACGGGCTGTGGAGAGTGCGGGAGAGAGACAGACTGTGGAGAGTATGGAAAAGAGGCAGACTGTGGAGAGAGAGGGAGAGAGACACATTGTGGAGAGAGGGAGAGAATGGCAGACTGTGGAGAGATAGGGAGAGTGACAGATTGCAGACAGTGCAGGAGACAGACACACTGTGGAGAGTGCAGCTGAGAGGCAGACTGTTGAGACAGAGGGAGCGAGACAGATTGTGGAGAGTGCAGGAGAGAGACAGGCTGTGGAGAGAGAGGGAGAGAGGCAGACAGTGGAGAGAGAGGGAGAGAGGCAGACTGAGGAGAGAGATGCAGAGAGACAGATTGTGGAGAGAGAGGGAGTGAGACAGACTGCGGAGCGAGAGGGAGAGAGGCAGACTGTGGAGAGAGGGGAGAGAGAAAGACTGTGGAGACAGAGGGAGAGAGACAGACTGTTTGCTATTGCTGTGGGGGAGGATTTAAACTAAAAGTACAGTGGTTGGGAACCTGAGCAGGGAGACAGAGGAAAGGGAAACAAGGATAAAAGCAAATGATTGGAAGGAGAAAAACAAAATTGGCAGTCAGAGAAATCAACGGTTCAATCAAACCTGGCCACAATAAATACATTCTGATAGGTTTAAGAGCGTTAAAAAAACAAGCCTGAAGGCTTTGCGGCTTAATGCGAGGAGCATTTGTAAAAATGTGGATGAATTGGCTACGGAAATAGAGGTAATCGAATATGATTTTGTTGGGATTACGGAAACGTGGCTCAAGGATGTCCAAGACTGGGAACACATCATCCAGGCATATTCGATATTCAGGAAAGATAGTCAAATAGGAAAGGGAGGTGGAGTAGCATTACTGGTTAAAGAAGAGATTAATACAATTGTAATGAAGGATATTAGCTCTGATGAAGTGGAATCTGTATGGGTAGAATGAGAAATACTAAGTTGAAAAAAATTTAGTGGGAGTGGTATATAGACCTCCAAACAGTAAGGCAGATGTTGGGGATGGCATTGAAAGAGAAATTAAAGAAGCGTGTAAGGGCACAGCAGTCATCAGGGTGACTTTAATCTACATATAGATTGGGCTAATCACATTAGTAACAATACTGT
The DNA here is from genome assembly GCF_052327205.1 of Somniosus microcephalus. NCBI lineage: Eukaryota > Metazoa > Chordata > Chondrichthyes > Squaliformes > Somniosidae > Somniosus > Somniosus microcephalus. Next base: position 504,741 of record NW_028225389.1, on the reverse strand, counting down.
GGAGGAGGAATTCCTGGAGGGTTTACGGGATTGTTTGCTGTACCAATATGTCGAGAAACCAACCAGAAATCACGCCATCTTAGACTGGGTATTATGTAACCAGAGAGGATTAATTAGTATTCTTGTTGTACGAGGCCCCTTGGGTCGGAGCGATCATAATATGATCGAATTCTTCAATAAGATGGAGAATGAAGTAGTTGACTCAGAGACTAGGGTCCTCAATTTAAATAAAGGAAACTACGATGGTATGAGGAGCGAGTTGGGTAGGATTGAGTGGGGAATGTCACTCAAAGGGTTGATGGTGGATAGGCAATGGCTAACATTCAAAGACCGAATGGATGAGCTACAGAATTTGTTCATCCCAGTTTGGCATAAAAATAAAACGAAAAAGGTGACTCAACCGTGGCTAACAAGGGAAATTAGGGATAGCATAAGATTCAAGGAGATGACATATAAATTGGACAGTAAAAGCAATAACCCTGAGGATTGGGAGCAGTTTAGGATTCAACAAAGGAGGACAAAGGGATTAATTAAGAAAGGCACAATAGAATATGAGAGTAAGCTTTCCGGGAACATAAAAACTGACTGTAAAAGTTTTTATAGATATGCGAAGAGAAAAAGATTGGTGAAGTCAAGCATAGGTCCCTTGCAGTCAGAATCAAGGGATTTATAATGGGGATCAAAGAAATGTCAGTCCAAAAAAATGCATATTTTGGTTCTGTCTTCACAAAGGAGGACACAAATAAGCTCCCAGAGATGCCGGGGAACACAGGGTCCGATGAAAGGGTGGAACTGAAAGAAATCAGTATTTGTAGGTAAATGGTGTTAGGAAAATTGATGGGACTGAAGGCCGATAAATCCCGAGGGCTTGATAATCTACATCCCAGTTTAATTAAGGAAGTGGCGCTAGAAATAGTATATTCATTGCTGGTCATCTTCCAGAACTCGATATACTCTAGAACAGTACCCATGGATTGGAGGGTAGCTAATGTTACCCCACTATTCAAAAAAGGTGGTAGAGAAAAAGCGGGAATTATAGACTGGTAAGCCTGACATCGGTAGTGGGGAAAATGCTAGAGTCCATTAAAAAAGATGTAATAACAGAGCACTTGGAAAGCAGTGACAGGATCGGACAAAGTCAACATGGATTTACAAAAGGTAAATCATGCTTGACTAATCTGCTGGAATTTTTTGAGGATCTAACTGGTAAAATAGATAAAGGAGAGCCAGTGGATGTGGTGTATTTGGACTTTCAGAAGGCTTTCGATAAGGACCCAAATAAGAGATTAGCGTGCAAAATTAAGGCACATGGGATTGGGGGCAAGGTATTGATTTGGATAGAGAACTGGTTAGCGGACAGAAAGCAAAGATTTCGAATACATGGGTCGTTTTCCGAGTGGCAGGCAGTGACTAGTGGGGTACCGCAAGGATCGGTCATAGGAACCCAGCTGTTCACAATATATATTAATGATCTGGACGAGGGAATTGGATGTAATATCTCCAAATTTGCAGACGACACAAAGCTGGCGGGGAGGGTATGCTGTGAGGAGGATGTCGTGAAACTCCAGTACGATTTGGACAGGTTGGATGATTGGACAGAAACATGGCAAATGCACTAAAATCTTGATAAATGTGAGGTTATCCACTTTGGTGGCAATAACAGGATGGCAGATAATTATTTGAATGGCAATACATTGTGAGAAGGGGCAGTGCAAAGAGACCTGGGTGTTCTTGTGCAACAGTCGCTGAAGGGAAGCATGCTGGTGGTTAAGAAGGCAAATGGTATGTTGGCCTCCATAGCAAGAGGGTTCGAGTACTGGAACAAGGATGTCTTGTGCAGAGAGAGGGAGAGAGGCAGACTGTGGAGAGAGGGGAGAGAGACAGACTGTGGAGAGTGCGGCAGAGAGAATGACAGTAGAGAGAGAGGGAGAGGGGCAGACTGTGGATAGATAGGGAGAGAGGCAGACTGTGGAGAGTGCGGGAGAGAAACAGACTATGGAGAGAGAAGGAGAGAGGCAGACTGTGGAGAGAGAGAGGGAGAGAGACAGACTGTGGAGACAGAGGGAGGGAGACAGACAGTGGAGAAAGAGGGAGAGAGACAGACTTTTGAGACAGAGTGGTACACACATATTTTGGAGAGAGAAGGAGAGACACAAACTGTAGAGGGTGTGGGGGAGAGAAGACTGTGGAGAGAAAGGGAGAGAGACAGACTGTGGAGAGAGGGAGAGGGAGAGAGACAGACTGCGAACAGAGTGGGAGAGAGACAGATTGTGGAGAGAGAGGGAGAGACACAGACTGGAGAGGCAGAGGGAGATTGACAGACTGAGTGGGCAGATGGGGAGATACAGACTGTGGAGAGAGGGAAAGAGAGATAGACTTTGAAGCGAGAGGGAGAGAGAAAGACAGTGGAGAGAGAGGGAAAGAGACTGACTGTGGAGAGAGAGGGAGGGGGCAGAATGTGGGGAGATATGGAGAGAGATAGACTGTGGAGAGAGAGGGAGAGAGACAGACTGTGGAGAGAGAGGGAGAGAGGCAGGTTGTGGAGAGAGAGGGAGAGAGACAGACTGTGGAGAGAGAGGGAGAGAGTCAGACTGTGGAGAAAGAGCGTGAGAGGCAGAATGTGGAGAGCGAGGGAGAGAGACAGACTGTGGGGAGAGAGAGAGAGAGAAAGACTGTGGGGCGAGAGGGAGAGAGACAGACTGTGGGGAGAAAGAGAGAGAGAAAGACTGTGGGGAGAGAGGGAGAGAGGCAGACTGTGGGGAGAAAGAGAGAGAGAAAGACTGTGGAGAGTGCGGGAGAGAGACAGACTGTGGGGAGAGCGAGAGAGAGAAAGACTGTGGGGAGAGAGGGAGAGAGACAGACTGTGCGGAGTGAGAGAGAGAAAGACTGTGGAGAGTGCGGTAGAGAGACAGACTGTGGGGAGAGAGAGAGGGAAATACCGTGGGGAGAGAGGGAGAGAGACGCTGCAGAAAAAATTAGAGAGACAGGTTTTGTAGACAGAGGGAGACAGAGACAAACTATGGAGAGACAGGGAGCGAGCCAAACTATGGAGACAAGGGCCAGAGGCAGACTGTCGAGTGATGGGGCGAGAGACAGACTGTGGGTACAGAGAGAGAGTTACAGACGGTGTAGAGAGAGGGATAGTGACATTGTTTGGCGAGAGAAGGGAGATAGAAGGACTGTAGAGGGAGAGAGGCAGAGAAACAGACTGTGGAGACAGAGGGAGAGAGACATACTGTATAGAGAAAGGGAGAGAGACAGACTTTGAAGGCAGAGTGAGAGAGATAGACTGTGGAGACAGAGGGAGAGTGACAGACTATGGTGAGACAGGGAGAGAGAGATACTGTGGAGGAAGAGGGAGAGAGGCAAACTGTGGAGAGAGTGGGAGAGAGACGGAATGATGAGACAGAGGGAGAGAGAGAGATTGTGTAGACTGAGGGAGAGAGACAGTCTGTAGAGAGAGAGGTGGGAGCCAGCAAGGCTGTGGAGATAGAGGGAGCTTTAAAGACTTTGTAGAATGAGGGAGAGATACAGATTGAGAAGGGACATTGAGAGGGAGAGACTGTGGATAGAGAGAGTTGGAGACATTGTGGAGCCATAAGGAGAGGGATAGACTGTGGAGAAAGAGGGGAGAGACAGATGGTTGAGAGAGAGAGAGGGACAGAGAGACTGCAGAGAGAGAGGGAGAGAGACAGACTTTGGAGATAGAGGTAGAGAGATAGACTGTGGAGAGAGAGGGAGAGAGACAAATTGTGGAGAGAGAGGGAGAGAGACAGGTTGTGGAGATAGAGCAAGAGAGACAGACTGTGGAGAGAGATGGACTGTGGAGGCAGAGGGTGAGAGACAGGCTTCGGATAGAGTGAAGAGAGAATGAATCTGGAGAGAGAGTGAGAGAGAGTAATATTGTATATACCCAACAAATGTCAAATCGATTGACACCTACAGAATGTTGGAAAACTGTACCTTTTTGCTATGTAAGCTTTGGCAATATGGTTCTCTGTAAACTTTCATGCCAATAAAGCATTTGAACTGAACTGAACTGAACTGAACTGAGTATATTGAGACATATTGAGAGAGACAGGCTGTGGCGACAAGGGAGAGAGAGACAGACAGTAACGCGAGAGGGAGAGAGACAGGCTGTGGAGAGAACGGGAGACAGACAGACTGCGGAGACAGAGGGTGAGAGACAGACTGTGCAGAGAGAGGGAGTTTGATAGACGGTGGAGAGAGAGTGTTGAGACAGACTGTGGAGACAGAGCGAGAGGAAGACTGTGGATTGAGAGGGAGAGAGACAGACTGTGGATAGAGAGGGAGAGAGACAGGCTGTGGATATAGTGGTAGAGAGACAGACTTTGGTGACAGTGGGAGAGAGATAGACTGTGCAGAGAGAAGGAGAGAGGCAGGCTCTGGAGTGATTCGGAGAGAGATATACGGTGGAAAGAGAGGGAGAGACACAGGCAGAGGGGGAGAGACAGTCAGTGGAGAGAGGGAAAGAGGGACAGACTGGGGAGAGAGAGGGAGAGAGACAGACTGTGGAGAGAGAGGGAAAGAGACAGACTGTGGAGAGAGAGGGAGGGGGACAGACTTAGGAGAGAGAGCGAGAGAGACAGACTGTGGAGAGAGAGTTATAGTGACTGACTGATGAGACAGGGAGAGAGATAGAACGTGGTGCGAGAGCGAGAGAGACAGACTGTGGAGAGAGAGGAAGAGAAATGGACTTTGGAGAGAGAAGGAGAGTGACAGACTCTGGAGGGAGAGGGAGAGAGAAGACGGTGGAGACAGAGGAAGAGAGACAGACTGTGGAGAGAGTGTTCAAGAGAGAGACCGTGGTGAAAGAGGGAGAGAGACATATTTTGTAGACTGAGAGAGGGAGACAGACTGTGGAGAGAGAAGGAGAGAGACAGACTGTGGAGACAGAGGAAGAGTGACAGACTGTGGAGAGAGAAGGACAGAGACAGACTGTTGAGACAGAGGAAGAGAGACAGACTGTGGAGAGAGAGGGAGAGAGAGACAGACTGTGGAGAGAGAGGGAGAGAGACAGACTGTGGAGCTAGAGGGAGAGGGACAGGCTCTGGAGAGAGAGAGAGAGAGAGAGACACTGCAGAGAGGGGGGAGACTGAATGTGGAGACTGAGGTAGAGAGACAGACAGTGGATGCAGAGAGAGAGAGGCAGGTTGTGGAGAGAGATGGAGAGAGAATGACTGTGGAAAGATTTGGAGAGCGACAGTCTATTGAGAGAGAGGGAGAGAGGAGGACTGTGGAGAGAAATGGAGGGATATAGACTGGAGACAGAGTGAGTGAGAAAGGCTGAGGAGAGAGAGTGGGAGAGGCAGGCCGTGGAGAGAGCGGGAGAGAGACAGATTGTGGAGAGATGGAGAGAGACAGACTGTGAAGAGAGAGGGAGAGATGGTGGAGAATAAATTAAAGAAACAGATTATGTAGACAGCGGGAGAGAGAGACAGACTGGGAAGTGACAGGGAGCGAGCCAGACTATGGAGACAAGGGAGAGAGATAGACTGTCGAGTGATGGAGCGAGAGACAGACTGTGGGTACAGAGGGAGATAGACGGACTGTGTAGTGAGATGGAGAGTGACAGTGTTTGGAGAGAGAGGGAGAGAGAAGGACTGTGGAGAGAGAGAGGCAGAGAAACAGACGGTGGAGATATAGGGAGAGAGACAGACTGTGGAGAGAGAGGGAGAGAGACAGATTGGGGAGAGAGGGAGAGAAAGACTGTGGAGAAAGAGAGAGAGACAGACTGCTGAGCGAGAGGGAGTGAGAAAGGCAATGGAAAGAGGGAGGGATACAGACTGAGGAGAGAGAGGGAGAATGATAGACTGTGGAGAGAGAGTGAGAGAGACAGATTGTCCGGAAATGGAGAGGGACAGACTGGAGAGAGAGGTAGATTGAAAGACTGTGGAGATAGAGGGAGATTGACAGGCTGTGGGGAGAGAGGGAGGGAGACAGACTGTGGAGAGTGAGTTAGACGGATTGACTTTGGTGAGAGAGCGAGGGAGACAGAATGCAGAGAGAGAAGGAGAGAGACAGACTGCAGAGGGAGGCAGAGAGAAGGACTGTGGAGAGACAGGGTGAGAGTCTGACTCTGGAGACAGATGGAGAGAGACATACTGTGGAGTCAGATGGAGGGAGACAGACAGTGCAGAAGTAGGGAGAGAGCCAGACTGTATAGAGAAATGGAGAGCGACAGACTTTGGAGACAGAGTGAGAGTGACAGACTGTGGAGACAGATGGAGAGAGACAGACTGTGAAGAGAGAGGGAGAGATAGATACTGTGGAGAGAGAGGGAGAGAGACAGGCAGTTGAGACAGAGGGAGAGAGACAGACTGTTGAGAGAGAGGGGGAGAGAAAGACTGTGGAGAGAAATGGAGCGATATAGACTGGAGACAGAGTGAGTGAGAAAGGCTGAGGAGAGCGAGGGAGAGAGGCAGACGGTGGAGACAGATGGAGAGAGACAGTCTGTGGAGAGAGCGGGAGAGAAACAGATTGTGGAGAGATGGAGAGGCAGACTGTGGGGAGAGAGTGAGAGAGACAGATTGGGGAGACAGAGGGAGAGAGACAGACTGTGGAGATAGAGGGAGGGAGACTGACGGTGGAGAGAGAGGGATAGAGACAGACTGTGGAGATAGAGAGAGGGAGACAGACTGTGGAGAAAGGAGGAGATTGCCAGACAGCGAAGATTGAGGGAGGGAGACAGACTGTGGAGAGATGGAGAGAGACAGACAGTGGAGAGAGAGGGAGAGAGACAGACTGTGCAGAGATGGAGAGAGACAGACTGTGGAGAGCGAGGGATGGAGACAGACTGTGGAGATAGAGGGAGAGAGACAGATTGTGGAGATAGAGGGAGAGTGACAGGCTCTGGAGAGAGAGAGAGACAGACAGACTGTGGAGAGAGTGGGAGAGAGACAGGCTATAGAGAGAGAGGGAGAGAAACAGGCTGTGTAGTAAAAGGGAGAGAGGGAGACTGTGGAGCGAGAGTTAGAGAGTCTGACTGTGGAGACAGAGGGAGGGATGCAGATTGTGGAGAAAGAGGGAGATAGACAGACTTTGCAGCGAGAGGGAGATATTTATACTGTGGAGACAGAGAGTGGGAGACAGACTGTGGGGAAAAATGGAGGGAGACAGACATTGGTGACAGAGTGATACAGACAGACTTTGGAGAGAGAAGGAGAGAGACAGACTGAGGAGAGTGATGTAGAGTGACAGACCGTGGTGACAGAGAGCGAGAGACAGAGGGAGGAAGACCAGCTGTGGATGAGAGAAGGAGAGAGGCAGACTGTGGAGAGAGAGGAAGAGAGATAGACTGTTGAGACAGAGGGAGTGAGACAGACTTTATAGACAGCGAGAGGGAAACAGACTGCGGATAGAAAAGGAGAGAGACAGACTGCAGAGGCAGAGGGAGAGGGACTGACTTTGGAGGGAGAGGGAGAGAGACAGACTGAAGAAAGAGAGGAATAGAGACAGAATTTGTAGAAAGTGCGAGAGAGACAGACCGTGGAGAGATGGAGAGCGACTGACTGTGGCGAGCGAGGGAGAATGACAGACTGTGGAGATAGTGGGAGAGTGACAGTCTGTGCAGAGGGAGGGAGGGAGACGGGCTGGAGAAAGGGGGAGAGAGAAAGGCTGAGGAGAGAGAGGGGGAGAGGACGACAGTGGAGACAATGAGAGAGGAAGGCTGTGGAGGGAGAGGGAGAGATAGACTGACTGTGGAGAGAGAGGCAGAGAGACTGACACTGGAGAGAGAGGTAGACTGACAGACTGTGGAGAGACAGGGAGAGCGACAGACTGTGGAGACTGAGGGAGATAGACAGACATTGGAGAGAGAGAGAGAGAAAAAATCTCTGGAGAGGGAGGGAGAGAGACAGACTGCAGAGGGTGCGGGAGAGAGACAGAATGTGGAGAGAGATGGAGAGAGACAGACTGTGGAGACCGAGGTAGAGAGAAAGCCTGTGGTGACAGTGGTAGCGAAACAGACTGTTGAGACAGAGGGAGAGCGAAAGAATGTGGAAACAGAGGGAGAGAGACAGGCTGTGGAGACTGAGTGAGACCAACAGACAGTGGTGACAAAGTGAGAGACGAAAATTGTGGAGAGAGCGGGGGAGAGACAAACTGTGGAGGGAGAGTGAGAGAGATACATTGTGCAGAGAGAGGGCGCGAGAGATGGTGGAGAATAAATTAAAGAAACAGATTATGTAGACAGCGGGAGAGAGAGACAGACTGGGAAGTGACAGGGAGCGAGCCAGAATATGGAGACAAGGGAGAGAGATAGACTGTCGAGTGATGGAGCGAGAGACAGACTGTGGGTACAGAGGGAGATAGACGGACTGTGTAGAGAGATGGAGAGTGACAGTGTTTGGAGAGAGAGGGAGAGAGAAGGACTGTGGAGAGAGAGAGGCAGAGAAACAGACTGTGGAGATATAGGGAGAGAGACAGACTTTGGAGAGTGAGGGAGAGAGACAGATTGGGGAGAGAGGGAGAGAAAGACTGTGGAGAAAGAGAGAGAGACAGACTGCTGAGCGAGAGGGAGTGAGAAAGGCAATGGAAAGAGGGAAGGATACAGACTGAGGAGAGAGAGGGAGAATGACAGACTGTGGAGAGAGAGTGAGAGAGACAGATTGTCGAGAAATGGAGAGACACAGACTGGAGAGAGAGGTAGAGAGACAGACTGTGGAGATAGAGGGAGATTGACAGGCTGTGGGGAGAGAGGGAGGGAGACAGACTGTGGAGAGTGAGTTAGACGGATTGACTTTGGTGAGAGAGCGAGGGAGACAGAATGCAGAGAGAGAAGGAGAGAGACAGACTGCAGAGAGAGGCAGAGAGAAGGACTGTGGAGAGACAGGGTGAGAGTCTGACTCTGGAGACAGATGGAGAGAGACATACTGTGGAGTCAGATGGAGGGAGACAGACAGTGCAGAAGTAGGGAGAGAGCCAGACTGTATAGAGAAATGGAGAGCGACAGACTTTGGAGACAGAGTGAGAGTGACAGACTGTGGAGACAGATGGAGAGAGACAGACTGTGAATAGAGAGGGAGAGATAGAGACTGTGGAGAGAGAGGGAGAGAGACAGACAGTTGAGACAGAGGGAGAGAGACAGACTGTTGAGAGAGAGGGGGAGAGAAAGACTGTGGAGAGAAATGGAGCGATATAGACTGGAGACAGAGTGAGTGAGAAAGGCTGAGGAGAGCGAGGGAGAGAGGCAGACGGTGGAGACAGATGGAGAGAGACAGTCTGTGGAGAGAGCGGGAGAGAAACAGATTGTGGAGAGATGGAGAGGCAGACTGTGGGGAGAGAGTGAGAGAGACAGATTGGGGAGATAGAGGGAGAGAGACAGACTGTGGAGATAGAGGGAGGGAGACTGACGGTGGAGAGAGAGGGATAGAAACAGACTGTGGAGATAGAGAGAGGGAGACAGACTGTGGAGAAAGGAGGAGAGTGCCAGACAGCGAAGATTGAGGGAGGGAGACAGACTGTGGAGAGATGGAGAGAGACAGACTGTGCAGAGATGGAGAGAGACAGACTGTGGAGAGCGAGGGATAGAGACAGACTGTGGAGATTGTGGAGATAGAGGGAGAGTGACAGGCTCTGGAGAGAGAGAGAGACAGACAGACTGTGGAGAGAGTGGGAGAGAGACAGGCTATAGAGAGAGAGGGAGAGATACAGGCTGTGTAGTAAAAGGGAGAGAGGCAGACTGTGGAGCGAGAGTTAGAGAGTCTGACTGTGGAGACAGAGGGAGGGATGCAGAATGTGGAGAAAGAGGGAGATAGACAGACTTTGCAGCGAGAGGGAGATATTTATACTGTGGAGACAGAGAGTGGGAGACAGACTGTGGGGAAAAATGGAGAGAGACAGACATTGGTGACAGAGTGATACAGACAGACTTTGGAGAGAGAAGGAGAGAGACAGACTGAGGAGAGTGATGTAGAGAGACAGACCGTGGTGACAGAGAGCGAGAGACAGAGGGAGGAAGACCAGCTGTGGATGAGAGAAGGAGAGAGGCAGACTGTGGAGAGAGAGGAAGAGAGATAGACTGTTGAGACAGAGGGAGTGAGACAGACTTTATAGACAGCGAGAGGGAAACAGACTGCGGATAGAAAAGGAGAGAGACAGACTGCAGAGGCAGAGGGAGAGGGACTGACTTTGGAGGGAGAGGGAGAGAGACAGACTGAAGAAAGAGAGGAATAGAGACAGAATTTGTAGAAAGTGCGAGAGAGACAGACCGTGGAGAGATGGAGAGAGACTGATTGTGGCGAGCCAGAGAGAATGACAGACTGTGGAAATAGTGGGAGAGTGACAGTCTGTGCAGAGGGAGGGAGGGAGACGGGCTGGAGAAAGGGGGAGAGAGAAAGGCTGAGGAGAGAGAGGGGGAGAGGACGACAGTGGAGACAATGAGAGACGAAGACTGTGGAGGGAGAGGGAGAGATAGACTGACTGTGGAGAGAGAGGCAGAGAGACTGACACTGGAGAGAGAGGTAGAATGACAGACTGTGGAGAGACAGGGAGAGAGACAGACTGTGGAGAGAGAGGTAGAATGACAGACTGTGGAGAGACAGGGAGAGAGACAGACTGTGGAGACTGAGGGAGATAGACAGACATTGGAGAGAGAGAGAGAGAAAAAATCTCTGGAGAGGGAGGGAGAGAGACAGACTGCAGAGGGAGCGGGAGAGAGACAGAATGTGGAGAGAGATGGAGAGAGACAGACTGTGGAGACCGAGGTAGAGAGAAAGCCTGTGGTGACAGTGGTAGCGAAACAGACTGTTGAGACAGAGGGAGTGCGAAAGAATGTGGAAACAGAGGGAGAGAGACAGACTGTGGAGACTGAGTGAGACCAACAGACAGTGGTGACAAAGTGAGAGACGAAAATTGTGGAGAGAGAGGGGGAGAGACAAACTGTGGAGGGAGAGTGAGAGAGATACATTGTGCAGAGAGAGGGCGCGAGAGATGGTGGAGAATAAATTAAAGAAACAGATTATGTAGACAGCGGGAGAGAGAGACAGACTGGGAAGTGACAGGGAGCGAGCCAGAATATGGAGACAAGGGAGAGAGATAGACTGTCGAGTGATGGAGCGAGAGACAGACTGTGGGTACAGAGGGAGATAGACGGACTGTGTAGAGAGATGGAGAGTGACAGTGTTTGGAGAGAGAGGGAGAGAGAAGGACTGTGGAGAGAGAGAGGCAGAGAAACAGACTGTGGAGATATAGGGAGAGAGACAGACTTTGGAGAGTGAGGGAGAGAGACAGATTGGGGAGAGAGGGAGAGAAAGACTGTGGAGAAAGAGAGAGAGACAGACTGCTGAGCGAGAGGGAGTGAGAAAGGCAATGGAAAGAGGGAAGGATACAGACTGAGGAGAGAGAGGGAGAATGACAGACTGTGGAGAGAGAGTGAGAGAGACAGACTGTCGAGAAATGGAGAGACACAGACTGGAGAGAGAGGTAGAGAGACAGACTGTGGAGATAGAGGGAGATTGACAGGCTGTGGGGAGAGAGGGAGGGAGACAGACTGTGGAGAGTGAGTTAGACGGATTGACTTTGGTGAGAGAGCGAGGGAGACAGAATGCAGAGAGAGAAGGAGAGAGACAGACTGCAGAGAGAGGCAGAGAGAAGGACTGTGGAGAGACAGGGTGAGAGTCTGACTCTGGAGACAGATGGAGAGAGACATACTGTGGAGTCAGATGGAGGGAGACAGACAGTGCAGAAGTAGGGAGAGAGCCAGACTGTATAGAGAAATGGAGAGCGACAGACTTTGGAGACAGAGTGAGAGTGACAGACTGTGGAGACAGATGGAGAGAGACAGACTGTGAATAGAGAGGGAGAGATAGAGACTGTGGAGAGAGAGGGAGAGAGACAGACAGTTGAGACAGAGGGAGAGAGACAGACTGTTGAGAGAGAGGGGGAGAGAAAGACTGTGGAGAGAAATGGAGCGATATAGACTGGAGACAGAGTGAGTGAGAAAGGCTGAGGAGAGCGAGGGAGAGAGGCAGACGGTGGAGACAGATGGAGAGAGACAGTCTGTGGAGAGAGCGGGAGAGAAACAGATTGTGGAGAGATGGAGAGGCAGACTGTGGGGAGAGAGTGAGAGAGACAGATTGGGGAGATAGAGGGAGAGAGACAGACTGTGGAGATAGAGGGAGGGAGACTGACGGTGGAGAGAGAGGGATAGAAACAGACTGTGGAGATAGAGAGAGGGAGACAGACTGTGGAGAAAGGAGGAGAGTGCCAGACAGCGAAGATTGAGGGAGGGAGACAGACTGTGGAGAGATGGAGAGAGACAGACTGTGCAGAGATGGAGAGAGACAGACTGTGGAGAGCGAGGGATAGAGACAGACTGTGGAGATTGTGGAGATAGAGGGAGAGTGACAGGCTCTGGAGAGAGAGAGACAGACAGACTGTGGAGAGAGTGGGAGAGAGACAGGCTATAGAGAGAGAGGGAGAGATACAGGCTGTGTAGTAAAAGGGAGAGAGGCAGACTGTGGAGCGAGAGTTAGAGAGTCTGACTGTGGAGACAGAGGGAGGGATGCAGAATGTGGAGAAAGAGGGAGATAGACAGACTTTGCAGCGAGAGGGAGATATTTATACTGTGGAGACAGAGAGTGGGAGACAGACTGTGGGGAAAAATGGAGAGAGACAGACATTGGTGACAGAGTGATACAGACAGACTTTGGAGAGAGAAGGAGAGAGACAGACTGAGGAGAGTGATGTAGAGAGACAGACCGTGGTGACAGAGAGCGAGAGACAGAGGGAGGAAGACCAGCTGTGGATGAGAGAAGGAGAGAGGCAGACTGTGGAGAGAGAGGAAGAGAGATAGACTGTTGAGACAGAGGGAGTGAGACAGACTTTATAGACAGCGAGAGGGAAACAGACTGCGGATAGAAAAGGAGAGAGACAGACTGCAGAGGCAGAGGGAGAGGGACTGACTTTGGAGGGAGAGGGAGAGAGACAGACTGAAGAAAGAGAGGAATAGAGACAGAATTTGTAGAAAGTGCGAGAGAGACAGACCGTGGAGAGATGGAGAGAGACTGATTGTGGCGAGCCAGAGAGAATGACAGACTGTGGAAATAGTGGGAGAGTGACAGTCTGTGCAGAGGGAGGGAGGGAGACGGGCTGGAGAAAGGGGGAGAGAGAAAGGCTGAGGAGAGAGCGGGGGAGAGGACGACAGTGGAGACAATGAGAGACGAAGACTGTGGAGGGAGAGGGAGAGATAGACTGACTGTGGAGAGAGAGGCAGAGAGACTGACACTGGAGAGAGAGGTAGAATGACAGACTGTGGAGAGACAGGGAGAGAGACAGACTGTGGAGAGAGAGGTAGAATGACAGACTGTGGAGAGACAGGGAGAGAGACAGACTGTGGAGACTGAGGGAGATAGACAGACATTGGAGAGAGAGAGAGAGAAAAAATCTCTGGAGAGGGAGGGAGAGAGACAGACTGCAGAGGGAGCGGGAGAGAGACAGAATGTGGAGAGAGATGGAGAGAGACAGACTGTGGAGACCGAGGTAGAGAGAAAGCCTGTGGTGACAGTGGTAGCGAAACAGACTGTTGAGACAGAGGGAGAGCGAAAGAATGTGGAAACAGAGGGAGAGAGACAGACTGTGGAGACTGAGTGAGACCAACAGACAGTGGTGACAAAGTGAGAGACGAAAATTGTGGAGAGAGAGGGGGAGAGACAAACTGTGGAGGGAGAGTGAGAGAGATACATTGTGCAGAGAGAGGGCGCGAGAGATGGTGGAGAATAAATTAAAGAAACAGATTATGTAGACAGCGGGAGAGAGAGACAGACTGGGAAGTGACAGGGAGCGAGCCAGACTATGGAGGCAAGGGAGAGAGATAGACTGTCGAGTGATGGAGCGAGAGACAGACTGTGGGTACAGAGGGAGATAGACGGACTGTGTAGAGAGATGGAGAGTGACAGTGTTTGGAGAGAGAGGGAGAGAGAAGGACTGTGGAGAGAGAGAGACAGAGAGACAGACTGTGGAGATATAGGGAGAGAGACAGACTGTGGAGAGTGAGGGAGAGAGACAGATTGGGGAGAGAGGGAGAGAAAGACTGTGGAGAAAGAGAGAGAGACAGACTGCTGAGCGAGAGGGAGTGAGAAAGGCAATGGAAAGAGGGAGGGATACAGACTGAGGAGAGAGAGGGAGAATGATAGACTGTGGAGAGAGAGTGAGAGAGACAGATTGTCGAGAAATGGAGAGAGACAGACTGGAGAGAGAGGTAGAGAGACAGACTGTGGAGATAGAGGGAGATTGACAGGCTGTGGGGAGAGAGGGAGGGAGACAGACTGTGGAGAGTGAGTTAGATGGATTGACTTTGGTGAGAGAGCGAGGGAGACAGAATGCAGAGAGAGAAGGAGAGAGACAGACTGCAGAGAGAGGCAGAGAGAAGGACTGTGGAGAGACAGGGTGAGAGTCTGCCTCTGGAGACAGATGGAGAGAGACATACTGTGGTGTCAGATGGAGGGAGACAGACAGTGCAGAAGTAGGGAGGGAGCCAGACTGTATAGAGAAATGGAGAGCGACAGACTTTGGAGACAGAGTGAGAGTGACAGACTTTGGAGACAGATGGAGAGTAAAAGACTGTGGAGAGAGAGGGAGAGAGATATACTGTGGGGAAGAGTGAGAGACAGACTGTAGAGAGAGAAAGGGAGACAGCAAGGCTCTGGAGACAGAGGGAGCTTTAAAGAATTTGTCGTATGAGGGACAGACTGTGGATAGAGTGAGTTGCAGACATTGTGGAGTCATAAAGAAATGGATAGACTATGGCGAAAAAGGGTGAGAGACTGACGGATGAGAGAGAGAGACTGAGAGGCTCTGGGGTGAGAGGGTGAGAAACAGATTGTGGAGTCAGAGGGAGATTGACAATCTGCGGAGAGAGAGGGAAAGAGACAGACAGCGGAGAGAGAGGGAGAGAGACAGGTTTTGGAGACAGAGGGAGAGAGACAGACTGGGGAGAGATGGAGAGAGACAATCTGCTGAGAAAGCGGGAGAGAGAAAGACTGTGCGGAAAAAGGGAGGGAGACAGACTGGAGACAGATGTAGAGAGAAATGCTGAGGAGAGAGAAGGGGTGAGACAGATTGTGGAGACAGACTTAGAGAGGGAAACTGTGGGGAGTGCGGGATACAGCCAGACTTTGGAGAGAGTTGGAGAGAGATACACTGTGGGGAGAGAGGGAAAGAGGCAGACTGTGGAGAGAAATGGACTGCGGAGATAGAGGGTGAGAGACACACTGTGCAGAGAGAGGGAGAGAGATGGCCGGTGGGGAGAGAGAGAGAGACAGACTGTGGAGAGAGAGGGAGAGAGGAAGACTGTGGAGAGAGAGGGAGAGAGATAGACTGTGGAGCGAGAGGAAGAGACACAGACTGTGGAGGCAGAGGGAGCTTGACAGACTGAGGAGGGAGAAGTGGTGAGACAGAGTATGGAGAGAGGGAAAGAGAGACAGACTTTGGAGAGAGGGAGAGAGACAGACTGAGGAGAGAGAGGGAAAGGGACAGACTTTGGAGAAAAAGGGAGGGCGACAGACTGTGGAGAGAGAGGGAGAGAGGCAGACTGTGGAGAGAGAGGGAGACAGACAGACTGTGGAGAGCGAGGGAGAGAGACGGACTGTGGAGAGAGAGGGTGGGAAACAGACTGTGAAGAGTGTGGGAGAGAGACAGGCCGTGGAGAGTGTGGTAGGGAGACAGACTGTTGAGAGAGTGGGAGAGAGGCAGACTGTGGAGAGTTTGGGAGAGAGACAGACTGTGGCGAGAGAGGGGGAGAGACAGACAGTGGAGAGAGGCAGACTGTGGAGAGAGGCAGACTTTGGAGAGAGAGGGAGAGAGACAGACAGTGAAGAGAGAGGGAGAGAGACAGACTGTGGAGACCGATGTAGAGTGGCAGACAGTGGAGAGAGAGGGAGAGACAGACTGTGGAGGGAGAGGCAGAGATGCTGACTCTGGAGGGAGAGGGAGAGAGACAGACTGCAGAAGAGCGGAAGAGCGATAGAATGTGGAGAGGTTTGGAGAGCGACAGATTGTGGAGAGGGAGGGAGAGATACAGAGAGTGGAGACAGAGGGTGAGACTGAATGTGGAGATCGAGTTAGAGTGACAGACTGTGGAGACAGAGGGAGAGCGACAGAGTGCGGAGAGATGGAGAGAGACAGACTGTGGAGAGATGGAGAGAGGCAGACAGTGCAGAAGTAGGGAGAGTGACGGAATGTTGAGACAGAGGGAGAGAGAGAGATTGTGTAGACTGGGGGAGATTCACAGTCTTTAGAGAGAGAGAGGAAGACAGCAAGGCTGTGGAGATAGAGGGGGATTTAAAGACATTGTAGAATGAGGGAGAGAGACAGATTGAGAAGGGACTGTGAGAGGGAGAGACTGTGGATAGAGTGAGTTGGAGACATTCTGGAGACATAAGGAGAGGGATAGACTGTGGAGAAAGAGGGTGAGAGACAGACGGTTGAGTGAGAGAGAGAAAGACAGACAGACTCTGGTGTGAGAGGGAGAGAAACAGATTGTGGAGACAGAGGGAGAGAGACAGTCTGAGGACAGAGAGTGGGAGAGATAGACTGTGGAGAGAGAGGGAGAGAGGCAGGCTGTGGAGGCAGAGGGAGAGACACAGACTGAGGAGGCATTGGGGGAGAGGCAGTCTGTGGAGAGAGGGAAAGAGGGACAGACTGTGGCGAGAGAGCAAGAGAGACAGACTGTGGAGAGAGAGGGAAAGAGACCGAATGTGGAGAGAGAGGGAATTGGACAGACTGTGGGGAGTGAGGGAGAGAGCTAGACTGTGGAAACATGGGAGAGAGTGAGAGACTGTAAAATGTGAGTGAGAGAGAAAGGCTGAGGAGAGAGCGTTAGACAGACAGACTGTGGAGACAGAGGGCGTGAGAAAGACTGTGCAGGGAGAGGGAGAGATAGACGGTTAGAGAGTGTGAGAGAGACAGACGTTGGATACAGAGTGAGAGTGGAAGACACTGGATAGAGTGGGAGAGAGACAGACAGGAGAGAGAAGGAGAGAGGCAGGCTGTGGAGAGAGCCGGAGAGACACAGACTGTGGAGGCAAAGGGAGAGTGACAGGCTGAGGAGGCAGAGGTGGAGAGAAAGGCTGTGGAGAGAGGGAAAGAGCCTGTGGAGAGAGAGGGAGTGCGCCAAATTGTGCAGAGTGCGGGAGAGAGATAGACTGTAGAGAGAGAGGGAGAGAGGTAGACTGTGGAGAGTAGGGAGCGAGATAGCATGTGGAGAGAGAGGGAGGGAGACAGAATGTGGAGTGAGGGAGAGAGACAGCCTGTGGAGAGAGAGGGAGGGAGAAAGACTGTGGAGAGTGTGGGAGAGAGACAGACTGTGGAGAATGTGGGAGAGAGATAGACTGTTGAGTGGGAGGAAGCGAGACAGACTGTGGAGAGAGAGGGAGAGAGACAGACTGTATAGAGAGAGGGAGAGGGATAGACTGTGGAGAGAGAGGGAGAGACTGTGGAGAGAGAGGGAGAGAGACATCATGTGGAGACAGAGGGAGAGACACAGACTGTGGAGGCAGAGGGGGAGAGACAGTCTGTGGAGAGCGGGAAAGAGGGATAGACTGTGGTGAGAGAGGGAGAGAGACAGACTGTGGAGAGAAAGGGAAAGAGACAGACTGTGGAGAGAGAGGGAAGGGGACAGACTGTCGGGAGTAAGGGAGAGAGCCAAACTGTGGATACATGGGAGAGAGTGACAGACTGTAAAGTGAGAGGGTGAGAGAAAGGCTGTGGAGAGAGTGTTAGACAGACAGACTGTGGAGACAGAGGGTGTGAGACAGACTGTGCAGGGACAGGGAGAGAGATAGACGGTTAGAGAGTGTGAGAGAGACAGACCGTGGATACAGAGTGAGAGTGGAAGACACTGGATAGAGAGGGAGAGAGACAGACAGGAGAGAGCATAGCCTGGCAATCGAAAAATTTAGACACAGGAAGACCCGGCTACCTAGAGAGGACAGGATATGCTCTCACTGCAGTCAGGGTTGGTGGAGACAGAGATGCACTTCCTCACAGCGTGTAGAAAATATCAGGGCATAAGTGAGAATTTCTAACCAAAATTCACAAAAATATTCCCGGAATTCAGAAATTTGAACGACGACCTAAAACTCACATACCTACTAGGGGAAGAGAGAAACTGTGTAACAGTAGCGGCACACTATGTTACAGCTTGCCATAAACAGAGGGACAACCACTAAATATGAGAAAAGAGTATATAAAAATTATATGAATGTATATTTATACACTCAGGGATATATCTGTTTGTACACTGTATGGATAGATCTGTATTTTTGTGTACAACCATGAATGTTTTTCGATGCTTTGGCAACATAAGATGTACCTTGTCATGCCAATAAAGCGATTGGAATTGAATTAAATTGAATTGAGAAGGACAGAGGCAGGCTGTGGAGAGAGCCGGAGAGAGACAGACTGTGGAGGGAGAGGGAGAGTGACAGACTGAGGAGGCAGAGGTGGAGAGAAAGCCTGTGGAGAGAGGGATAGAGAAACAGATTGTGGAGGGAGAGGGAGTGAGACAAACTGTGCTGAGTGCGGGAGAGAGATAGACTGTGGAGAGAGAGGGAGAGAGGCAGACTGTGGAGAGTAGGGAGCGAGATAGCCTGTGGAGAGAGACGGAGGGAGAAAGACTGTGGAGAGTGCGGGACAGAGACAGCCTTCGGAGAATGTGGGAGAGCGATATCTGTGAAGAGAGGGGGAGGGAGGCATAATGTAGAGAGAGATGAAGAGAGATAGATTTTGGAGAGCGAGGGAGAGAGACAGGCTGTGGAGAGTGTGGGATAGAGGCAGACTGTTGAGAGAGAGGAAGCGAGACAGCCTGTGGAGAGAGAGGGAGAGAGACTGACGGTATAGAGAGAGGGAGAGGGATAGACTGTGGAGAGAGAGAGAGAGAGACATTATGTGGAGAGAGAGGGAGAGAGACAGACAGTGGAGAGAGAGGGATAGAGACAGACTGTGGAGAGAGAGGGAGAGAGGAAGACATTTGAGACACAGGGAGCGAGACAGATAGTGGAGAGTGCGGGAGAGAGGCAGACTGTGGAGACAGAGGGAGAGAGACAAACTGTGGAGACAAAGGGAGAGACACAGACTGAGGAGGCAGAGTGGGAGAGACAGTCTGTGGAGAGAGGGAAAGAGGGATAGCATGTGGCGAGAGAGGGAGAGAGACAGACTGTGGAGAGAGAGGGAAAGAGACAGATTTTGGAGAGAGAGGGAAGGGGACAGACTGTGGGGTGTGAGGGAGTGAGCCAGACTGTGGAGACATGGCAGAGAGTGACAGACTGCAAAGTGAGTGGGAGAGAGACAGGCTGTGGAGAGAGCGTTAGACAGACAGACTATGGAGACAGAGTGTGTGAGACAGACTGTGCAGGGAGAGGGAGAGAGATAGACGGTTAGGGAGTGTGAGAGAGACAGACGGTGGATACAGACTGAGAGTGGAAGACACTGGATAGAGAGGGAGAGAGACAGACAGGAGAGAGAAGGAGAGAGGCAGTCTGTGAAGAAAGCCGGAGAGAGACAGACTGTGGAGAGAGTTTAGAGACACAGACTGTGGAAGCAGAGGGAGAGAGACAGGCTGAGGAGGCAGAGGTGGAGAGAAAGCCTGTGGAGCGAGAGGGAATGAGACAAACTGTGCAGAGTGTTGAATAGAGATAGACTGTGGAGAGAGAGGGAGAGAGGCAGACTGTGGGCAGTAGGGAGCGAGACAGCCTGTGGAGAGAGAGGGAGGAAGACAGACTGTGGAGTGAGGGAGAGAGAGAGCCTGTGGTGTGTCTGGGCGAGAGACACACTGTGGAGAGTGTGGGATAGAGGCAGACTGTTGAGAGAGTGGAAGCGAGGCAGATTGTGGAGAGAGAGGGAGAGAGAAAGACTGTGGAGAGAGAGGGAGAGAGACAGACTGTGGAGAGAGAGGGAGAGAGATAGACTGTGGAGAGAGAGGGAGAGAGATACACTGTGGCTAGATAGGGAATGAGACATAATGTGTGAGAGAGAGATTGGGAGTGTGAGAGAGAGATTGGGAGTGTGAGAGAGAGAGATTTGGAGTGTGAGAGAGAGAGAGATTGGGAGTGTGAGAGAGAGAGAGATTGGGAGTGTGAGAGAGAGAGAGATTGGGAGTGTGAGAGAGAGAGAGATTGGGAGTGTGTGAGAGAGAGAGTGGGAGTGTCGGGGGACCGGAGCCAGAACAGCGCAGGAAAACCCGGGAACAGAGAGAGAGAAACCGGGAACAGAGAGAGAGAACTCCAAAACAGGGAGAGAGAGAGAGCAGAGCCCGAGCAGCAACCGGAGCACGGAGCCGGAGAAAGGCCCGAGGAACCGGGCCGAGCGAGGCACCGGAGAGAAGGAGAGCGAGCAGCAACAGGAATCGACCCAGACCGGGAGGAGCGGCCCGAGCCAGTCAAAGAGGCGACTGGAGAGGTAGGGGTGCCGGATCGGGTCGGGCCTGGAGAGCGAGCAAGCCCGGGGCCTGAAACCCGAGAAACCCCGGGGTCGGAGAAACTCGGACAAACACCGGGCCGGGACAGCACAGCCGAGCCGAGGGGCTGGGGCCAGGGCAGAAGCCCGAAGAGAGCGTTGGGAGCTGAGCGCGCGAAATTTGAACGAAGGGAAACGGCTGAAAGGAGAAAAGGAGCAAAGAGAGGTAACTGCACCTGGAGAGAGAGAGAGAGAGGAGAGGAAACACCAGCTGGAGAGAAAAAGCCGGAGAAATAAGTTTTACCTAACTCTACCTAAGTTTCATTTTAGTTAAAGTTAGTTCGGAAAAAGTTTAATTTTATTTAAATTTAGCTCGAAAAAAAAAAAAAAAAAAACCTGAAAAAAGAACAACAAACCCGCGAGGAAAAGGAATAGAAACCCGAGAGAAACGATAAACTACCCGAACCAAGAGCCTGTGAGAAAAAGAGAAAGATAAACCTTTAAGAGCAGCTATATCAAAGATGAACCCCTGAAAAACTCCCAATTTTGGACCTAAAAGTGGGCTAAGGTGGAACACGACACAAAAAAGAGAAAAAAAAAAAAAAGTTATCTATCTGAGACAAAAAACAAACGACTACAATGAGCAGGGAAATGATATATCCTGAGCAATGCACAAAAAATAAAGCAAAGGAAAAATACAAGTACACAACACTAAAAAATAACCCAGAAACCCTCTACGTGGACTATACCACACACAAAGGGACTAAGCTGAAGAACAACCTCATATTCTACACCGAATACGTCACCTCCTGGAAGGAGACTTTACAAAAACACTACACATACGTCTCCAGTGAAGGTATTGGCAGTGGAGGCAGACTGAAAATATGTAAAGATGGAAACCTAGATAAAGATGACCCCCTGCTAACCATAAGCTACTACAACAAAAATAGAAAGATCATGATACAGGGGAATGTGGAAAATCTGGACACCTTCGAAAAGGAATTCCCCCAGTTGAAAACTAAGGCAGACACAAAGAGGACCAATGGACAGGAAGCAAAAGAGAGTCGAACAGAGGATGAGGAGAGCCAAGTGGAGGAAGAAGAAGAGAGACCAGCAGAGGAAAACACCTCCCTGTACATCTCCACCCCCCCCACACCTCTCAACGAAAACAAAATGATGAAAGAGAATCTGGCCAAACTAGAACTTGATTTCAACGAATACAGAGAAACACTGGCCAAGAATTTGAAGGAGGAATTCAAACAGCTAAAAACGGAATACGAGTCCACCATCCACAAGATGAGAAAGACCATAGAGGAGCAAAGAAATGAGATCAAAGAACTCCGTACTCAACAAAACAAAACGAAGGAGACCGTAGAAAGGCTCAGCAGGCAACACAAACCTCTTAAGGTCCAAAAACCTGAGGACACAAAAACAACACACAAAAGGACACAGAACCCGCCGGATGCCACCCCACACGAAGACACACCGAAAGCCACAAACCCCGCTCCAACCAGCCCTCAGTCGAGTCATACCCAGACTACTGCTACCCAGTCCTCACACACAGGAACACAAAAACCGACAGATACCCCCCCAAACGAGGACACACCGAAAGCCCCAAACCCCGCTCCTGCCACACAACATATCCCAGAAACCCAGCCAACAACCAGCCACCAGGCGAGTCCTACCCAGACTACTGTTACCCAGTCTGAACCAGCCCCTCAGGCGGTCCTGCTGACCGACTCCAACGGAAAGTTTCTGGACCCCCAGAGGCTGTTCCCAGACCATCAAGTCCTGAAAAAATGGTGCAGCAACACAGGCCAAGCAATGAAGATCCTGAACAAAGAATCCCTTGGAAGCCCCAAATGGATTGTGATCCACACAGGCACGAACGACCTACGCACCCTACAGGAAGGCACGGCTTGGGCGGTGAGCAGGATGGCAGAAAAGGCCAGCAGGGAATTCCCCGAGGCGCGTATCGTGATCTCCACACTACTGCCCAGAAAGGACACCCCAGCCTACATAATCCACAACACCAACAGGGAGATCGACACGAGATGTTCTGTCCTCCCCAACGTCTCCCTGGCCCATCATCCAAACATCAACACAAGGGACCTCTATGACGAAATACATCTACTCAAACAGCGGATGTGGGTCTTCGCAAGAAACCTCATAAACACTGCCAAAAGACACAGCCCTCCCACCCCCCCTACCATTGGGAGCCCAAACAGGACCACCAATGTCCCCCACCCCCCTTTACAAAACCGACAACAGAACCGTGCTTTTATACCTGACCCAAGACCCCCCTCTAGACCACAGACTGTAGACCAAGAACTGAGAAAGATCATGACGATGCTGAACAGCCTGATAGAAAGCCGGAGAAATTATTAATATTGTTATTTATCATTATCATTATTGTTATCTTATCAGTATTATTACTATTATTAGATAGATATATGTGCATGCCTCATGAAATTTATACTAAATCATCACTTAGCATTATAGAAAATAGTGTTTCCACACTCATCCCACAAAATAGGTCCATTTTATTTTGTTTTATTGAACTATATAAATGCGTTCTTTCCACATAAGCTGCTGGAATATCCAGGGCCTCCGCTCCTCAACTTTTGGGATGAAGAGTACAGACCCTGAATTCCTAAAAGCTATAAAAGACATTGATATAATTGTGTTAACAGAAACATGGTGCCAAAAGGACATGCCGACCCACTGTCCTCCAATGTACCATGAAATCATTGTGCCCTCAGTAAAGAACACTAAAACACGCAAGGGCAGAACCTCCGGGGGAATATTGGTGTGGTATAAGGGAGAACTGGACAAACACATCTCACCGGTAAAACAGGGGAAATCACACGTATGGCTAAAACTAGATAAAAATATAGGAATAGCAAAAAAAGATGTTTACTTATGTGCGATCTACATACCTCCAATAGATTCGCCATATTTCGAAGAGGAGTTATTTGATACTCTCCACATGGAAATCAGCCATTTCCAGGCCCAAGGAAAGGTGATAATATGTGGGGACCTAAATGCAAGGACCGGTTGTGAACCTGACTTCATAGACCCACAGGGAAACAACCATGTGTTTGGCCAGACCCCTTTAGATGTCACACCAGCCATCGCAAATCGGAACAACCTTGATCGTGAAATAAACAAAAGCGGTAGGGAGGTAGTGCAACTCTGCCGAGCCTTAGGCCTGTACATAGTTAATGGTAGGTTCAGAGGGGACTCCCAAGGGAGACTCACATACTCCTCAACTCTTGGGTCTAGTGTGGTGGACTATACAATCACTGACCTGGACCCCTGCGATATCAACGCATTCACTGTCAGGCAACAATCCCCCCTCTCAGACCATAACCAAATAAATGTGTACCTTAAACTTTCTGCCCAAACTACAGACACAAAAAAGGAACACAGTAAGCTACATAAAATAAACCAGACATACAGATGGGCCCCAGACAGTGGAGATAAATTCATCACAGCACTAAATTCACCTGATCTCACAAGTAAAATTTCAAAATTTAAAGAAAATCTATATGAGATCACCAGAGATGGTGTAAACACGGCCATAGAGGATATAAATATGATCTTCCATGAGGCAGCTGTAAAAGCCGACCTCGTGAAACAGAAGAGGAAGCATCACAAAAGACAAAATAAAAATATGAAATGGTTTGACCACGAATGCAAAAATGCCAGAAAAGACCTGAGAAAAATATCAAACCAAAAGCATCGGCAACCAAACAATCCGGACCTACGTACTAGATACAATGAAACCCTCAAAAGATATAAACACACCATTAGGAACAAAACACAAAACTATACCCACAAAATACTCGAAGAAATAGAAAACTCCACCAATCCAAAACAATTCTGGGAAATGTGGAATAACCTGAGTACAACACAATTGCAAGCATTACCAATCCAAGATGGCGACATCTGGAGAACACATTTTGAAAACCTCTACAAAGACATCCCAAAAAACAAAACAAACCCAAGTCAACATCAGGTCACAGAAAAACTCCACACATTAGAAGCAACAATTAAAGACAACCAAAACCCTCTAGACTCCCCAATCACATGGAAAGAACTGGCCACAAAAACAAAATCTCTCCACCTAAAGAAAGCCTGTGGCCCAGACAACATCAAAAATGAAATGCTAAAGTTCAGCAATATGGAGATGCAGAGTGCGATACTCAAACTATTCAACATCATATTACGCTCAGGCTGTTTTCCCGATATCTGGTGCCAAGGACTAATCTCCCCCATATATAAAAGTGGAAACAAATCAGACCCAAATAACTACCGCGGCATCTGTGTCAACAGTTGTCTAGGGAAGTTATTCTGCAGTATTCTAAATAGTAGATTACTTGATTTTCTTAACAAACATAATATCCTCAGAAAAAACCAAATAGGCTTTCTTCCAAAACACCGCACCGCCGACCATATCTATACCCTTCACACCCTCATTGAAAAACATAAACACCAAACAAAAAATGGGAAAATATTCGCCTGTTTCATCGACTTCAAGAAAGCCTTTGACTCTATATGGCACGAAGGGCTCTATTATAAACTTCTTCAGTGTGGAATAGGGGGCAAAGTCTATGACCTTATTAAATCAATGTATCTGAAAAACAAATGCGGGGTCAAAATTGGAGACAAACGCACCGATTTCTTCACCCAGAGAAGAGGCGTCCGGCAGGGCTGCAATTTGAGCCCGACCCTGTTCAACATATACATAAATGAATTAGCAGACATGCTGGAGCAAAGCGAGTCACCAGGTCTCCGTCTCCTGGATGGAGAAGTGAAGTCCCTGTTCTATGCGGACGACCTGGTTCTGCTGTCTCCCACAGAACAGGGATTACAGCAACAACTAGACCTACTCGACAAATACTGCCAAAATTGGGCTCTAACAGTAAATCTAAAGAAAACCAACATCATGATTTTTCAGAAAAGACCCAGATGTCAGGAAAACAAATACCAGTTTACCCTCAGTGATACCACTATAGAACACACTATGAGCTACACCTACCTTGGTCTAACTATTACAGCATCAGGGAGCTTCAGCATAGCAGTGAATGCACTAAAAGAAAAAGCCCGAAGAGCCCTATATGCAATAAAAAGAAAATTCTACAACATCCAAATCCCAATCAAAATCTGGCTCAAAATTTTTGACAGCATAATCCTGCCCATTGCACTGTACGGTAGTGAAGTATGGGGCCCGCTAAATCACCAAAGCTACACTAAATGGGAAAAACACACAATAGAAGCCCTACATGCAGAATTCTGCCGAAGCATCCTTCGCACCCAAAGAAAAACGCCAACAAATGCATGCAGAGCCGAACTAGGCAGATACCCACTGATAATAAACATCCAAAAACGAGCACTAAACTTCCTAAATCACCTCAAATCTAGCTCCCCAGACACCCTTCATTTCAAAGCCTTTCAGACCCAAGAGCTAAACCCAGAAAAGAGTCCCCTGAGTCAGCTGCTACTGAAACTAAGTACTCAGCCGGACCCTGACCAGCCCCAGACCAACACAGCCGTCCAAACACCAATCCGAGTGAACCAAATCATTAAACAATGCAAAGAAACCTACCTGGAACATTGGAACAAAATAACCGAAAACCAAAGCAGATTAGAATGTTACCGGGCCCTAAAAAGAGAATATAAACTGGCAGACTACCTCACGACCATCAGAGACACAAAACAGAGACAGACCCTCACCAGGTACAGACTAAGCGACCACCAACTGGAAATTGAAAAAGGCAGATACAAGAAATCCTGGCAGCCTAGAGAGAATAGAATATGCGATCAATGTCTGGCTGGCGAGGTTGAAACAGAAATGCATTTCCTCCTAAAATGCGAAAAATTCAACACATCAAGAAACATATTATTCAACAAGCTAAGCCAAACAACCCCAGATTTCAAGGAATTGGATGATCTGTCAAAATTGAGATTAGTCCTAGGAGAAGGAGACAGACCATACCTTGGGGCTAAATATGTAACAACATGTCACAACCTGAGGACTGTTTAAAAGTAAGACTGTTTAAAATTAATATTGAACGTACCAAATGAAGTAGAAAGACTGTTTAAAATTAATATTGTTTAAAAGTAATATTGTATATACCCAACAAATGTCAAATCGATTGACACCTACAGAATGTTGGAAAACTGTACCTTTTTGCTATGTAAGCTTTGGCAATATGGTTCTCTGTAAACTTTCATGCCAATAAAGCATTTGAACTGAACTGAACTTGAACTGGGTGAGAGACATACTGTGGAGAGAGGGGGACAGAGACAGACTGTGGATAGAGAGGGAGAGAGGCAGACTTTTGAGACAGAGGGAGCGAAACAGATAGTGGAGGGTGCGGGAGAGAGACAGAGGGAGTGAGACAGACTGTGGAGAGAGGCGGAGAGAGACAGACTATGGAGAGAGAGGGATAGAGGCAGACTGTGGAGAGAGAGGGAGAGAGACAGATTGTGGAGAGCGAGGGAGAGAAACAGGCTGTTGGGACATAGGGAGAGAGACAGACTGTGGAGAGAGAGGGAGAGAGACAGACTGGGGAGAGTGCGGGAGAGAGACAGACTGTGGAGAGACAGGGAGAAAGATATACTGTGGAGACAGAGGGGGAGAGACAGACTGTGGTGAGAGAGAGGGAGAGAGAGACACTGTGAAATTGGAGGGAGAGAGACAGACTGTGGAGAAAGAGGGAGATTGACATACTGTAGAGAGAGAGGAAGTGAGACAGACTGTGGAGAGTGGGCGAGAGATAGGCTGTGCAGTGAGAGGGAGAGAGACAGACTGCAGAGGGGATGGGAGAGAGGAAATCTGTGGAGAGTGAGGGAGAGAGATAGACTGTGGAGAGAGAGGGATAGAGGCAGACTGTGGAGAGAGAGGGAGAGAGACAGATTGTGGAGAGCGAGGGAGAGAAACAGACTGTGGAGACATAGGGAGAGAGACAGACTGTGGAGAGAGAGGGAGAGAGACAGACTTTGAAGAGAGAGGGAGAGACAGATTGTTGAGACGGAGGGAGAGAGACAGACTAGAGACAGAGGGAACGAGACAGATAGTGGAGGGTGCGGGGGAGAGACAGTGGGAGTGAGACAGACTGTGGAGAGAGGCGGAGAGAGACAGACTGTGGAGACAGAGGGATAGAGACAGACTGTGGAGAGAGGATGAGAGAGACAGACTTTGAAGAGAGAGGGAGAGACAGGTTGTTGAGATGGAGGGAGAGAGACAGACTGTGGAGACAGAGGGAACGAGACAGAGTGTGGAGACAGAGCGAGGTAGAAGGAGAGAGACAGACTGTGGAGCGAGAGGGAGAACGGCAAACTGTGGAGAGAGGGAGGGAAATAGCCTGTGGATGCAGAGGGGGTGAGACAGACTGTGGAGAGTGAGGGAGGGAGACCGACTTTGGCGAGAGAGGCTGATAGACAGACTGTGGAGAAAGAGGGAGAGAGAGGGAGAGAGACAGAATATGAAGAGAGATGTAAGATTCGCATAATTTCTACATTTCCCCAAAGGTTATTATTCATAAAATGGACCTGCGTGGAATTTTATAAAAAAGGATTCCCAAAGATGGCCTCCGCGCCTCGTGGCCGAATGCCTGTAAGATTTTAAAAGCTTGGACTCTGTGGCTCAAGCAGCTTGTGGAGAAATCGAAACCAAAGCTGCAGTTTCTGTGAAGAGAGACTTTTGTATTTTGCAAAGCAGACAGGACTTTGAATATGTATTAAGCCAAATCGGAGACAGATTAAAACCCGTTAGGCCTATACTTAAGGCCATCAAGCAGTTTGCATAAATAATCGGGAAAAGGTTAAGGAAGCCATCGAGGCTGAACAGGGCCATGAAGATGTATTAATAAAAAAACAAATCGATAACCAGGCCAGTAGATGCAATTACAGGCCATAGAAAAACATTTAGTTTAGATTGCTACCATTATATAAAATAGCCCGCCAAGATTGGGACAAAGAACTATCCTGATTTGGTGCTCAGATAAGGGCCATCCGAAGGAGTATAACTGAAGGCCCCGGGTAGCAATCTCACTCTCCTCTCTTCTGTCTTGTCTCTGGCTCTCCCCTCCCCGCCCTCGTGGCTGCTGCTCTTCCCCTGTCCCTCGCTTACCCCCTGGCCTCTGCCCGTGCCTTTCCCCATTCCATCAGGAACGCTCGGCATTGCACCAGGCGGACACGGACCAACCAGGCCAGGCCAGGCTGGAGGCGATGAGGTGAGGAGGCGTGTCGAATTGGGATGACGGATGGGAAGATGATTGAAGAAAAGTTTCGAATAATCGGGCCTTCAATCCAGCTGACCTGTAACAATCTTCATGCAAAGTCGAACTGCTGACCGATGAAGAACTATCATCACTGCAAGGGAAAGTACCCAAACAGAGACATTAACTTTGGGGTACTCGTACCTGGACGACGCCCTTGCAGCGCCCCGAGACCACGTGCTGATGGCAGGCTCCAGAGAGCGCAAAGAGCGAACCCCAATCCCCACCGCTGTTTTGAATTCAGCAGATCTTTGATTGGTGAGCATGAATTCTGGCCCCATCATATATAATCTAGTTAGGTATCGGGGGTGGGATAAGGATAAGGGGATTGTTAAGATAGTTGTTTTCCCTCGATGTGCCATGCGTTCCCCTTCCCTGGATAAGTATACTTATTTGTATTTGCCTGTAATGTTACATTAGTAACTTCTCATAAGATTGTGTTAATTTCTATTTCAATAAAACCTTGGTTTTTTCCTCCATCCAAACCACTTGTCTACTCGAGTCTTTTCTGTATCGCCGCCTGTACCTAAGTCCAGTGTGTAGAACCCAGGGGCGTGGGAGCGATTCAAACCGCTCACAAACAGCCAGGGGCATAACTGACTGGCCGCATGCGCCAAACCTACCAGCACCCCCTACACAGTTTATGATTCAGCAAAGGAGGAGTAAGGGATTTATTAAGAGGGGGAAAATAGAATATGAGAGTAAGCTTGCAGTGAACATAGAAACTGATTGTAAAAGCTTCTACAGATATGTAAAGAGAAAAATATTATTGAAGTCAAGCGTAGGTCCCTTGCAGTCAGAATCAGAGGAATTTATAATGGGGAACAAAGAAATGGAAGCCCAATTAAATACATACTTCAGTTCTGTCTTCGCAATGAAGGACACAAATAACCTCCCAGAAATGTCAGGGACATAGCATCTAATGAGAGGGAGGAATTGAATGAAATCAGTACTTGTGTTATGGAAATTGACTTGACTGCAGGCCGATAAATCACCAGGGCCTGATAAGTTACATCCTAGTGTACTTCAGGAAGTGGCCCTAGAAATATTAGATGCATTGCTAGTCAACTTGCAAAATTCTATCGACTCTGGCACAGTTCCCATGGATTGGAGTGTAGCTAATGTAAACACTATTTAAAAAAGTTGGTAGAGAGAAAACCGGGAATTATAGACCGTTAAGTCTGACATCAGTAGTGGGGAAATGCTAGAGTCCATTATAAACGGTACAACAGCAGAGCACTTGGAAAACAATGACAAGAACGGACAAAGTCAACATGGATTTACAAAATGTACATCGTGCTTGACTGAATTACTGGAATTTTTGGAGGATGTAACTGGTAGAATATATAAGGGAGAATCAGTGGATGTGGTGTATTTGGACTTTCAGAAAGCTTTTGTTAAGGTCCCGCAAAAGAGTTTAGCGTGCAACATTAAAGCCCATGGGATTTGTGGGTAAGGTACTGACTTGGATAGAGAACTGGTTGGCAGACAGGAAGGAAAGAGTTGGAATAAACGGGCCTTTTTCCGAGTGGCAGGCAGTGACTAGTAGAGTATCACATGGATCGATCCTAGGACCCCAGCTATTCACAATATATATTAATAATCTAGACGAGAGAACTAGATGTAATATCTCCAATTTTGCAGACAACATAAAGCTGGGTGACCGTGTGTGCTGTGAGGAGGATGCAGAGAATCTCCAGTATGAATTGGACAGGTTCGGCGATTGGGCAGATGCATGGCAGATGAAGTATAATGTGGATAAATGTGAGGTTATCTACTTTGATGGCAAAAACAGGAAGGCAGGTTATTATCTGAAATGCAATAGATTGGGAAAACGGGAAGTGCGACGAGACCTGGTTGTCCTTGTGCACCAGTCGCTGAAGGTAAGCAAGCAGAAGCAGCAGGTATTTAAGAAGGCAAATGTTATCTTGGGCTACTTAGCGAGAGGATTCGAGTACAGGAACAAGGATGTCTTGCTGCAGTTGTACAGGGCATTGGTGTGACCACATCTTGAATATTATGTGCAGTTTTGGCTCCTTATCTGAGGTAGGATGTTCTTGCCATGGAGGGAGTGCAGCGAAGATTCACCAGACTGATACCTGGGATGGCAGGAATGATGTATGATGAGAGATTGGGTCGATTGGGCTTATGTTCGCTAGAGTTTAGAAGAATGAGAGGGGATCTCATTTAAGCTTATAAAATTCTAACAGGACTAGGCAGACTAGATGCAGGAAGTATGTCCCCGGCAGTGCAGAACCAGGGGTCACAGTCTAAGGATAAGGGATAAGCCATTTCCGAGAGGGATGAGGTATTTTTTCACCCAGAGAGTGGTGAACCAATGGAATTCCCTACCACAGAAGGCAGCTGAGGCCCTTTCTTGAAATATACACAAGAAGGAGTTAGATATATTTTTTAAGGCAAAAAGGGATCTAGGGAAATGGGGAGAAAGCAGAGACAGGGTACTGAATTTGGATGATCAGCCATGATCTCATTTAATGGCGGAGCAGGCTTGAGGGGCCGAATGGCCTACTCCTGCTCCTATCTTCTATGTTTCTATGTTTCTGTATCTAACCCGTTCTGTACCTCCCGTGCAGGTGTTTGATCGAACAGTGCAGAGGTAGTTTAATGTGGGCGAGATTTTGCGCTGCTTTAGGTGGCACACATGGGGAAGCCATCATTGTCTAGTGCACTGGTGCCTTTCCAGAGTGGCCTGACAGTTGGCTGCGGCCTTCAAAGTGAACCGAGTGTAGACAGTGTGTGAGTGAGTATGTTAATATCCCCATCACTGGCCCCGCGGGCGGCCCGGGGGAGAGTGGCTCACCACAATATCAGGCTCAGGGTCAACCTGTAGACAGTGTGTGAGTGTTGTGTCAATGTCAACGATCACCGGCCCCGCGGACGGCCCGGGGGCGAGCGTCACATCACAATATCAGGCCCAGGAAGCCCAGTGTAGACATTGTATGAGTGAGTGTGTGAATATCCCCGATCACCGGCCCCGTGGCCCGGGGGCGAGCGGCTCACCAAAATATCTTACCCAGTGAGCTCTCAGGCAGCAAAGTCTCCACTTCTTTTCACCCTTTAATGAATTTTACAATCAAAGTAAAGGGATATTTCACCATATTCTTCAACTGAACTCTGAACTTAGTCTGGGTCAGTGCATAAGTCCCAGTGTTTGTGCAGCAACTCAGCAGCTGCATCATGAATCCAATTCCCATTACCCGTTGAGCAAAATTTACAGTCACAGGCCCTGCAAACCAGAGTCGCATCAATATCGATATCACGGTAAATACTACCCATAACAGGATGAAATTGCCCGAGATAAGAAGCAGGATAATTATGGATTTCCTGCGGCTCTCCATCTCTGGGTCTCTGGGTCTAACCCCGCTGCTGGGACCCCGGAGTCTCCTGCGGGCTCTGCTGGACACTAAAATGTGTCTGATGGTGACAGCATTGAGCAGCAGAATCACCACAAATGGGACCCCCGGGGTGAGAATATAATGAAGCAGCGCAATTGCTGTCCAGACCCGTGAAAACATAACGTTGCTTCTGACAGCACAAAACCAGGGGACGTTCATAAGCACATACCAATCTTGCATCATAAAATACCACATAATGTTCTTTAAACCGCTCAGCACAGTCACTGTTCCCAGAACCACAGCCGCCGTTTTCTCGGTGCAACATTTAATTTTCAGCTTCTGATGACAAATGGCCACAAATCGATCAAAGGTGAAAGTGACGGTGAACCAGACAGAACAATCTGTGGCTGCGAACAGCAGGACGGCGTGGATATTACACATGGGAAGAGACTGCATGAAAAGAAACTGTTCCCTATAAACAATGGGAATATGCCTCAATATTAGATCGAAGATAACGACCAGTAGATCCGCCGCTGCCATGGCAACCAGGTAGCGAGTGACACATTTGGAGAGACCGCAGTTTCCCCGAGTCAGGATCACAATCGTCACTATGTTCACTGTGAGAAAGGGAAGTAAACAGAAATTATACATCAGGCTGGGAGCCAGAGCAGCAGTTTGATGGAATTCGGGATGAAATCTGCAACTCACTAGCGCCATTCAATGATAATCTAATTCTATTACCTGTGGAGCTGAATACAGGGTTCATTGTAAGAATAATGGGGAATGTATTGTGGAATCAATACATGAAATGCGGATAAATACAACATGAATGTAACGGATGTTTGATCAATGAGAGATTAAATGAAAGACCAACCTTTAGCCCAGCAGACAAGAGCATCGCCCGAGGTACCAGGGACACAAAGGACCGGAACCTCTCCAGAAGACTTCTTGTCCTGGGATCAGTCAGGATTTATAGCGGTGCAATTCGCTTCTGTGCCCCTGTGTTAGGGAGGGGGATATCCAGCTTGGATTCCTGCTCCTGATTAGAATATCCATTATATTGAGAACTGAAAATAAATGCAACGGCAAAACACAGAAACTACAAACTCGGCATGTAATAATTACAGGCAATTGGATTTGAAATGTAAGGGTGTAATATGACGATGATAAGATAATAAATAGAATTTCACTGCAGTTATAAAGAATACTGGGCTGTCAGAAGTCATCAAATTGAGTTTTCTACATTTTTGTTGAAATACACAAATTGCATCTCATTGAAAGGGAGATTTTCTAATTAACATTGCAAAGAATAGACACTGGATTATCATAAGTAGTGATCATTGAGCAGGTAATGTCCCACTAATTACATTTATTAACATCGAAATCAGGCGAATTCACCCACAGACAAAGTGCCACCGAATGCTTTTATACAGTATCTGAACACACAAGGAACAGATATATTCTTGTACTTTTTCACCTGTTGCTTTCCAACTTGTGCAGTGTATATTAGACGGGAAAATATGAAACGATTTTCTTATCCTCAGTACTTCAGTTACAATCAGCTGGGATTGTTTATCCTTACGTACAGCAGGAGGCAATAGAGAATATCGCTATGTCTCACTGACCGATCCACTAAACTGCACCAGATGGGCATGGGATCATATTGTAAATTCAAAACTAAGATTGGAAATAAAATTATTGAAATCTGGTTGAATGAAAATGTTGTGAGATTATAAATTATCCTTGTAATCCTATTCTAACCAGCAGACGCAGAGCCACGAGTGCAGAACTGGAGATGGTGGGAAAGCAGACATTGACTGGAACTGAATGATTAGCGGATATTTCAGGCATTTAAAGTTATAGATGTGACCTGCCAGGATTTGTTCCTGTGACTCTGTAATAACCATACCAATCATTAAGTGAAAACAGCAAAATACTGCGGATACTGGAAATCTCAAATAAAAACAGAAAATGGTGGAAATGTGTCAGCAGGTCAGGCAGCATCTGAGGAGAGAGAAAAACAGAGCTAACGTTTCAGGTCAATAAACTTTCGCCATTACGTGAGAAGTCTCCTAAACCAAGACAGCATTCTTCTGATCTGATAGAAATGTTCAGTGTAGATAGCAGACTGAAATTCGTTAAATAAAGATTCAACTTCAATAATTTTGCTTGAGTTGAATATAGAGCATTTAAATTGGGTAACACTATATCACCTTCAGAATCAAGAGCTGACAGCAGCGCGCATAGGATGGGGAATGAAATGGAGAGAAACACAGTTAAACACGGTCGACAGAATTAACAGCTGGATACAGAGACTCACCAGGACACTAACTGCTGCGAGGAGGGAGTGAATGACAAGAACAATAATACAGTTAAACATGGTCTACAGAATTAATATCTGTATACAGGGGCACCAACTGCTGCGAGGAGGGAGTGAATGACAAGGAGAGAAATACAGTTAAACATGGTCGACAGAATTAATAGCTGGATACAGAGACACACCAGGGGCGCCAACTGCTGCAAGGAGGGAGCGAATGGCAAGAACAGTAATACATGGTCTACAGAATTAATATCTGTATACAGGGACACCAACTGCTGCGAGGAGGGAGTGAATGACAAGAACAGTAATTAAGTAAAACATGATCTATAGATTTAAAAACTTGATAAAGAGACTTAACAGGGACACCAAGAGTACAGAGTACATGTCATTATTTGTAAACAACAATACATGCCTTAACAAAGATGCAACAATTTTAAACACAGAATATCATTGACAACTTAGTAGCCCACGGTAAACAGCTGAATAATATTACCGTGTAACATGGGTTATAGAATTAATATCTGGGCATAGATACTTACGTGGAAAACCAATAGCAGCCAGGAGGGGATAGTAAATTGTTTGTATATTCTGTGCTATTCTTTCTATCCGCAAACCTAATAACCAACTTTCCATATTGGTTGTAAAACCCATGCGTTCCCTTCTGCGAGTGACTGGTGGAACTTGTGCTGGGGGCAACGCGCTGACTGTGTGAGGGGACGCAGTGAAGGGAGCACATTATTAAGAGCAGTGGGAAATTCCCGAGTGACATCATTAGGCCGCACTGTAACTGGCGTTAATTACAGTCATTGAACAAACAGATTAATTGAACCATTGTCACCACATCACATTAATGCAGCATAATCTAGCTCATCTTATTGTACACAGTTTTAAATTAAAAGTGAGCGAATATGCAATATTTCATTCACCCATAAAATACCGTGGACAGAATAGAGAGAACATAGTTTATCTTCCCGTATTGAACTCAAACTGATAACAAACGTCGACAAAATGACAGAAAGAAGGAATGAATAAAAGATGGAAAAGAATGAACTGTCCCAAACATGTTCACTGATTTAATCCATCCAAGGCCATCAGGGTAAAGACATTGAAAATAAAGAAATGTTCCTAAATGGCAGGATCCCACTGATGGAAAAATAGGACTCGCCTACATGGCACTGCTTCCACCTCAAATCCACGAATTAATTTCCCAGGGCTGCCTAGAATTACTTTTTTTATTATTAAATCATGGGATGTGGGCATCGCTGGCAAGGCCAGCATTTATTGCCCATCCCTAGTTGCCCTTCAGAAGGTGGTGGTGAGCTGCTGCCTTGAACCGCTGCAGTTCGTGCAGTGAAAGTACTGCCACAGTGCTGTTGGATAGGGTGTTCCATGATTTTGACACAGCGACGCTGAATGATCAACGATATATTTCCAAGTCAGGATGGTGTGTGACTTGGAGGGGAACTTGGAGGTGGAGGTGTACCAATGCACCTACTGCCCTTGTCCTTCTAGGTGGTAGAGTTCGCGTGTTTTAGAGGTGGTGCCGAAAAAGCCGAGGCAAGTTGCTGCAGTGCATCTTGTAGATGGTACACACTGCAGCCACGCTACGCCGGTGGAGGAGGGAATGAATGTTTAAGGTGGTGGAATGGCTGCCAATCAAGCAGGCTGCTTTGTCCTGGATGGTGTCGACATTATTGAGTTTGTTGGAGCTGCACTCATCCAGGAAAGTGGAGGGTATTCCATCCCACTCCTTACTTGTGCCTTGTAGATGGTGGAAACTTTTTGACGAGTAAGGAGCTGAGACACTCGCCGCAGAATACATAGCCTCTGACCTGGTCTTGTTGCCACAGTATTTATGTGGCTGTTTCAGTTAAGTTTCTTGTCAATTATGACGACCAGGATGTTGATGGTGGGGGATTCGGCGATGGTAATGCCATGGAATGTCAAGCGGCGGTGGTTAGACTCTCGCTTGTTGTAGAAGGTCAATTGCCTGGCACTTCTGTGGTGAGAACGGTACCTGCCGCTTATCAGCCCAAGGCTGTACGCCGTCCAGAGCTTGTTGCATGCAGGCTTGGAATGATTCATTAACTGAGAAGCTGTGAATGGCGCTGAACACTGTGTGGTCATCAGCGAACATCGCCATTTCAGACCTTATCTTGGATGGAAGTTCATTGATGAAGCAGCTGAAGATGGTTGGGCCTAGGACACTGCCCTGGGGAACACCTGCAGCGATGTCCTGGGGCTGTGATAATTGACCTGCAACCACCACAGCCATCTTCTTTTGTGCGAGGTATGACTCCAACCAGTGGAGCGTTTTCCCCCTGATTCCCAATGACTTCAGTTTTACTAGGGCTCCTTGATGGCACAGCCGGTCAAATGCTGCCTTGAGGGCAGTAACTCTTACCTCAGCTCTGGAATTCAGCTCCTTTGTCCATGTTTGAACCAAGACTGTAATGAGGTCGGGAGCCGACTGGTCTTGGCGGAACCCAAACTGGCCATGAGTGAGCACGTTATTGGTGAGTTAGTGCCGCTTGCTAACACTGTCGATGAAACCTTCCATTACACTGGTGATGATTGAGAGTAGTCTGATGGGGTGGTAATTGGCTCAGTTGGATTTATCCTGCTTTTTGTGGACAGTACATATCTGGACGGTTTTCCACATTGTTGGATAGATGCCAGTGCTGTAGTTGTAGTGGGACTGCTTGGCTAGAGGCACGGATAGTTCTGGAGGACAAGTCTTCAGCATGATAGCCGGGTTGTTTTCACGGCCCATATACTTTGCTGTATCCAGTGCGATCAGCCGTTTCTGATATCACGTGGAGTGAATCGAATTGGTTGAAGAATGCCTTCTGTGGTGGTGGGGCACTCAGGAGCAGGCCGATATGGATCGTCCACTCGTCACTTCTGGCTGAAGATGGTTGCAAATGCTTCAGGGTTGCCTTTTGAACTCAGGTGCTGGGCTCCAACATCATTGAGGATGGGGATATTCTTGAAGCCTTCACCTTCGGCTAGTTGTTTAATTGTCTCTCACCATTAATGACTGGATGTTGTAGGACTGCAGAGCTTTGATCTGATCCGCTGATTATGGGATCACTGAGCCCTCCCTGTAGCATGCTGCTTCCGCTTTTTAGCATGCATGCAGTCCTGTGTTGCAGCTTCCCCAGGTTAGCACCTCATTTTTAGTTCCACCTATTGCTGCTTTTGCATTCTCTTCTACAATCCTTATTGAGCCAGGGTTTGTCCCCTGGCTTGGTAATAATGGTAGAGCGAGGGATATGCTGGGCCATGAGGTTACAGATTGTGTGGGATACAATTCTGCTGGTGCCGATGCCCCACATCACCTCATGGATGCCCAGTTTTGAGCAGCTAGATCTGTTCTGAAGCTATTCCATTTACCTCTGTGGTAGTGCCACACAACACTATGGAGGGTGTCTTCAGTGTGAAGATGGGAGCTCACCTCCACAATGATTGTGCGGTGATCAATTATCCCACTCCTGTCATGGTAATATGCATATGCGACAGGTTGTTTGGTGAGGACGAGATCAAGTAAGTTTTTTCCTCGTGTAGGTGTTGGAGGCAGACAGAAAATCTGATGGGGATACAGACTGCCAGAGACAGACGGGCAGAAATGCAAGGGAGAGAAACTGACCGAGTGGATGGATGGGACAGAGAAGGAGACAGAAAGGGGAGGCAGATGGGGGGAGATAAAGTGAGAGAGAGAGAGAGACAGATGGAGGAAAAATAAGTTATAGTAATATTGTGGAAGACACGCAGTAGGGTGGTGGACGGGCGAGGGGACAGAGAGAGAAGCAAACAGGTGGCACAGCCAGGTGACGCAGATTGAGGAATGACAGGCTGGCGAAAGCGATGGTGGGTGATGGCGAAAGAGACACTTGGGGCGAGGGTGACGGGGTTGAGCCAGAGATGGGAGGGCAGGGTGAAACTCAGACAGACAAGGCGAGACAGAGAAACAGAAAGACCGGCGGAGGGAGTTGCAGGACACAGATCAGCCGTGGAATACAGAGGAGAGGCCGAAAGTAGGGAGACAGACAGAGGGAGTGAGATAAAGAGAGAGTCATAATGTGGGAGATAGAGAGAGAGTGACAAACCGTGGGAAACACTGCGGCAGGATGAGTGATGGATGGAGCCCGACTGGGGGAGACAGATGGCGGGTGATGCAGTGAGAGACAGATGGTGCAGACATATCTGAGATGGCAGGTGTGAGGAAGCAAATGGTGACAGTCGAGGTTGACTGTCATGGGTTAGAGACTGCACAGAGAGAAAGAGAGGCAAATATTCGGGAGAGGGAGCGAGCGAAAGACCGGGGGTGGAGAATGACAGGGAAGAAGGAGAGAGAGAGAGCCAAACATGCAGGAGGCAAAGAAACGGAAAGATATTCTCAGTCAGACGGGTAACAGACAGGGGAAATAAAGAGAGAGAGATAGTGGAGACAGATGGAGTATGACAGACTGTGGGGAGACAGAGAGAGACAGTCTGTCGGAACAGAGGGAGAGAGACGGCTGTGGAGAGAGGGGGAGAGAGACAGATTGTGGAGAGAGGGAGAGAGAGACTGTGGAGAGAGAGGGAGAGAGGCAGACAGTGGCGACAGGGGGAGAGGTTCATGCTGTGGAGAGAGAGAGGGAGAAAGACAGGCTCTGGAGAGAGAGGATAAGAGACAGACTGTGGAGAGAGAGGGTGAGAGACAGACAGTGCAGAGAGAGGGAGAGAGACAGTGTGTGGAGACAGAGGGAGAGAGACAGACTGTGGATAGAGGGAGAGAGAAATTCTAAGCAGGGTGAGGGAGAGCGCAGAGAGTGGAAAGAGAGGGAGAGAGACAGACTGTGGAGAGAGTTGGAGTGAGTTTGGGTAAGTGTGAGTTAGGATAATTGGGGTGTTAGGTGCTCTTTTCAAACTTTAACTCTGTGGGTTGTAGTTAATAAGGCCTTTCTGGTGCAGAGTGACTGTTGGTAAACCATTTATCTGGAGCAATTAGAGGGATTGATTTAATTTAAATCCAATTCATTATAGGGGATACTAGCATCTAAAACCGGGCAGAGGGTGTCCATAACTAACATTTAAAAATGTAAATAATTACATAGAATGGAGCAGGTGATGTGTTACTGTTGCGAGATGTGGGAGCCAGTGGACCAAATTGAGGCTCACGGTGATTACGTCTGTGACAAGTGTCTGCTGCTACAGGAACTCCAGCTCCGTGTTGATGAGCTGGAGTCTGAGCTTCAGACACTGCGACACTTCAGGGAGGGGGAGAAGTACCTGGACTCTGTGTTCCAGGAGGTGGCCACAGCTATGAAGTTAATTAATTCAGATGTAGCCCATGATCAGGGACAGGACGGTGTGACTACGAGTGAGGCAGGTACAGGGCTCCAGGTGGAAGTGCTGGAGGAGCCACAGCCCTTCCTCTTGTCCAATATGTTCGAGGTTCTTCTTTCCTGTGGGGACAGGAGCAGGGACAGCAGGGAGGATGAGCAACCTGGCTACAGCAACGTGGAACGGACGGGGGACCATTCAAGAGGGGAGTAAATTGAAATGTTGTAGTGGAAGGGGTTAGTATTATTAGGGGGA
The DNA here is from genome assembly GCF_052327205.1 of Somniosus microcephalus. NCBI lineage: Eukaryota > Metazoa > Chordata > Chondrichthyes > Squaliformes > Somniosidae > Somniosus > Somniosus microcephalus. The sequence continues at coordinate 464,779 of NW_028225389.1, read as the reverse complement.
TAGATAGAGTTCTCTGCAGTCGAGAGCGAGAGTCCCGAAGGCTGTGTTGCCTACGCGGTGCCAGGGTTAAGGACATCTCCTCTGGGCTGGAAAGAAACTTGCAGTGGGAGGGGGTGGATCCAGTTGTCGTGGCCCATGTTGGTACAAACGACGTAGATAGGACTAGGAAGCCGGTTCGTTTAAAGGAGTATGAGCAGCTAGGGGTCAAATTAAAAATCAGAACCTCAACGGTAATAATCTCTGGATTATTACCTGAGCCACGAGCGAATTTGGCTAGGACAAATAAAATTAGAGAGTTAAATGCGTGGCTCAAAGACTGGTGTGGGAGAAATGGGTTTTGCTTCCTGGGACACTGGCACCAGTACTGGGGCAGGAGGGAACTGTTCCGTTGGGACGGGCTTCACTTGGCCAGTGCTGGGTCTAGAGTCCTGGCGGTTCATATAACTAGGGCTGTAGAGAGGGTTTAAACTAACTAGTGGGGAGGAGGTTCCGAGAGAGCAAATAATAAAAATGACAACAGAGAAGTTCATATATTAGGTAGCAGTGGGGAAATTAAAAACCAGAGCGTGTCAGGAAGGGGCAGAAGATAAGGAGTAAAAGGTAAAGTAATAAAAAGTGCAAAAGCAGGAACTAAGTATCACAAAACATCTTTGAAAGTTCTCTATCTGAATGCACCTAGCATTCGTAACAAAATAGATGAGTTAATGGCACAAATAACTACATATTGGTATGATCTTGTGGCCATTACAGAAACATGGCTGCAGGTTGACAATGCCTGGGAATTAAACATACCAGGTTATTTAACGATCAGGAAGGAGAGGCAGGAAGGAAGGGGAGGTGGGGTGGTTATGTTAATAAAGGAAGGAATCACTGTAATACAGACAAATGATATTGGGTCAAAAGATCAGGATAATGAAACAGTTTGGGTGGAGATAAGGAATAATAAGGGGAAAAAAAAAATCGTGGGTGTAGTCTGTAGGCCTCCGAACAGTTGCAACTCTGTTGGACGGAGAACCAATCAGGAAATAGTTGAGGCTTGTAATAAGGGAACTTCTATAATTATGGGGGAGTTTAACTATCATATTAATTGGACAAATCAAATTGTGCAGGGCTGCCTTGAGGAAGAGTTCATTGAGTGTATTAGGGATGGGTTTCTTGAGCAGTATGTAACTGAACCGACCAGGGGGCAAGCAACCTTAGATCTGGTCCTGTGTAACGAGACAGGATTAATTAAAAATGTCCTATTAAAGGATCCCCTTGGAATGAGTGACCATAACATGGTTGAATTCCACATTCAATTAGAGGGTGAGAAGGTTGGAACTCAAACAAACGTGCTGAGCTTTAATAAAGGAGACTATGAAGGTATGAGAGCGGAATTGAGTAGAGTGAATTGGGAAAATATATTAAAGTGTAAGACGATACATGATCAGTGGTTTACATTTAAGGAGTTATTTTACAACTTCCAAAAAATATATATTCCACTGAGAAGAAAAGGGTGTAAAAGAAAAGACAGCCATCCGTGGCCAGGTAAAGAAATTAAGGACAGTATTCGATTAAAACAAGGGCATAAAAGGTAGCCAAATCTAGTGGGAGGATAGAGGATTGGGAAAACTTTAGAAGACAGCAAAATATAACAAAAAGATTGATTAAGAAAGGGAAGATAGATTAGGAAATTAAATGAGCAAAAAATATAAAAACAGATAGTAAGAGATAAAAAGAAAAAGGGTGGCTAAATTAAATGTTGGTCCCTTAGAGGATGAGACCGGGAAATTAATGTTGGGAAATATGGAGATGGCAAAAACACTGAATTAATATTTTGTATCAGTCTTTACAGCAGAGGACACTAAGAATATCCCAACACTGGACAAACAGGGGGCTATAGGGGGGAAGGAGCTAAACACGATCAAAATCACTAAGGAAGTGGTACTCGGCAAAATAATGGGACTCAAGGCGGATAAATCACCTGGACATGATGGCTTACATCCTAGGGTCTTGAGGGAAGTGGCGGTAGGGATTGTGGATGCGTTGGTAATAATTTTCCATAACTCCCTGAACTCGGCAAAGGTCCCGGCAGACTGGAAACTGCTAATGTAACACCTTATTTAAAAAGGGCAGCAGACAGAAGGCTGGAAACTATAGGCCAGTTAGCCTAACATCTGTGATTGGTAAAATTTTGGAATCAATTATTAAGGAGACAGTAACAGGACATTTGGATAATCATAATTTAATAGGAGAAAGTCAGCACAGTTTTATGAAGGGGAAGTCATGTTTGACAAATTTGCTGGAGTTCTGTGAGGAAGTAACATATAGGGTGGATAAAGTTGAACCAGTGGACGTAGTGTATTTAGACTTCCAAAAGGCATTTGACAAGGTGCCACACAAAAGATTATTGCTTAAGATAAAAAATAATGGGATTGGGGGTAATATTCTGGCATGGATAGAGGATTGGCTATCTAACAGAAGGCAGAGAGTTGGGATAAATAGTTCATTCTCAGACTGGCAATCAGTAACTAGTGGTGTTCCGCAGGGGTCAGTGCTGGGACCCCAACTCTTTACAAACTATATTAACGATTTGGAGGAGGGGACCGAGTGTCACATATCAAAATTTGCAGATGATACTAAGATGGGAGGGAAAGTAGTGAGTGAGGAGGACATAAAAAATCTGCAAGGGGACAAAGACAGCCGAAGTAAGTGGGCAGAGATTTGGCAGATGGAACCTCAAGGGTAATAATCTCTGGATTGTTACCTGAGTCACGAGCGAATTTGGCTGGGACAAACAAAATTAGAGAGTTAAATGCGTGCTTAAAGACTGGTGTGTGAGAAATGGGTATTGCTTCCTGGGACACTGGCACCAGTACTGGGGCAGGAGGGAGCTGTTCCGTTGGGACGGGCTTCACTTGGCCAATGCTGGGACTAGAGTCCTGGCGGATCATATAACTAGGGCTGTAGATTGGTCTTTAAACTAACTAGTGGGGGGGAGGTTCCCAGAGAGCAAATAATAAAAATGACAACATAGAAGGTCATAGACTTCGGTAGCAGTGGGGAAATTAAAAACCAGATCGTGTCAGGAAGGGGCAGAAGGTATGGAGTAAAAGGTAAAGTAATAAAATGGGCAAAAGCAGGAACTAATTGTCACAAAACATATTTGAAAGTTCTCTATCTGAATGCACGTTGCATTCGTAACAAAATGGATGAGTTAATGGCACAAATAATTGCATATGGGTATGGTCTTGTGGCCTTTACAGAAACATGGCTGCAGGTTGACAATGCCTGGGAATTAAACATACCAGGTTATTTATCGATCAGGAAGGACATGCAGGAAGTAAGGGGAGGTGATGTGGCTATGTTAATAAAAGAAGGAATCACTGTAATACAGAGAAATTATATTGGGTCAAAAGATCAGGATAATGAAACAGTTTGGGTGGAGGTAAGGAATAATAAGGGGAAAAAACACTCGTGGGCTTAGTCTATAGGGCTCCGAACAGTTGCAACTATGTTGGGCGGAGTATCAATCAGGAAATAGTTGAGGCTTGTAATAAGGGAACATCTATAATTATGGGGGATTTTAACTATCATAATAATTGGACAAATAAAATTGGGCAGGGCTGCCTTGAGGATGAGTACATTGAGTGTATTAGGGATGGGTTTCTTGAGCAGTATGTAAATGAACCGACCAGGGGACAAGCAACCTTAGATCTGGTCATGTGTAACGAGACAGGATTAATTAAAATGTCCTAGTAAAGGATCCCCTTGGAATGAATGACCATACCATGGTTGAATTCCATATTCAATTAGAGGGTGAGAAGGTTGGATCTCAAAGAAGCGTGCTAAGCTTGAATAAAGGAGACTATGAAGGTATGAGAGCGGAATTGAGTAGAGTGGATTGGGAAAATAGATTAAAGGGTTAGAAGATACATGATCAGTGGTGTACATTTAAGGGGTTAAATTACAACTTCCAAAAAATATATATTCCACTGAGAAGAAAAGGGTGCAAAAGAAAAGACAGCCATCCGTGGCTAAGTAAAGAAATTAAGGACAGTATTCGATTAAAACAAGGGCATATAAGGAAGCCAAATCTAGTGGGAGGATAGAGGATTGGGAAAACCTTAAAAGACAGCAAAAAATTACAAAAAGATTGATTAAGAAAGGGAAGATAGATTATGAAAGTAAATTAGCAAAAAATATAAAAACAGATAGAAAGAGATTTTATAGTTATATAAAAAGAAAAAGGGTGGCTAAAGTAAATGTTGGTCCCTTAGAGGATGAGACCGGGAAATTAATGGTGGGAAATATGGAGATGGCAATAACACTGAATGAATATTTTGTAGCAGTCTTTACAATAGAAGACACTAAGAATATCCCAACACTGGACAAGCAGGGGGCTATGGGGGGGAGGAGCTAAACACGATCAAAATCACTAAGGAAGTGGTACTCGGTAAAGTAATGGGACTCAAGACGGATAAATCACCTGGACCTCATGGCTTACATCCTAGGGTCTTGAGGGACGTGGCGGTAGGGATTGTGGATGCATTGGTAATAATTTTCCAAAACTCCCTGGACTCAGCAAAGGTCCCGGCAGGCTGGAAAACTGCTAATGTAACACCATGACTTAAAAAGGGCAGCAGACAGAAGGCTGGAAACTATAGACCAGTTAGCCTAACATCTGAGGTAGATAAAATTTTGGAGTCCATTATTAAGGAGACAGTAACAGGACATTTGGATAATCTTCATTTAATAGGACAAGCCCAGTATGGTTTTATGAAGGGGAAGTCAGGTTTGACAAATTTGCTGGAGTTCTTTGAGGAAGTAACATATAGGGTGGATAAAGGGGAACCAGTGGACGTAGTGTATTTAGACTTCCAACAGGCTTTTGATAAGGTGCCACACAATAGATTAATGCTTAAGATAAAAAATCACGGGATTGGTGGTAATATTCTGTCATGGATAGAGGATTGGCTATCTAACAGAAGGCAGAGAGTTGGGATAAATGGTTCATTCTCAGAATGGCAATCAGTAACTAGTGGTGTTCCGCAGGGGTCGGTGCTCGGTCCCCAACTCTTTACAATCTATATTAACGATTTGGAGGAGGGGACCGAGTGTAACATATCAAAGATTGCAGATGACACTAAGATGGGAGGGAAAGAAGTGAGTGAGTAGGACATAACTGGCTAAGTAAGTGGGCAGAGATTTGGCAGATGGTATACAATGCTGGAAAGTGTGAGGTTATGCACTTTGGCAGGAAAAATCGTAGAGCAAGCTATTATCTTCTTTGCAAGAAACTTGAAAGTACTGAAGTACAAAGGGATCTGGGGGTCCTGGTGCACGAAACTCAAAAGATTAGTATGCAGGTGCAGCAAGTGATTAAGAAGGCCTATGGAATGTTGGCTTTCATTGCAAGGGGGACAGAATATAAAAATATGGAGGTATTGCGTCAGTTGTACAAGGTATTTGTGAGACCGCACCTGGAATACTGCATACAGTTTTGGTGTCCATACTTAAGCAAATACATACTTGCTCTCGAGTCCGTACAAAGAATGTTCACTCGGTTAATCCCGGGGATGAGGGGATGGACATATGAGGAGAGGTTGAGTTGATTGGGACTCTACTCATTGGAGTTCAGAAGAATGAGAGGCGATCTTATTGAAATAAATAAGTTTGTGAAGGGGTTGGATCGGGTGGATGCGGGGAGGATGTACCGATGATGGGTGAAACTAGAACTAGGGGCATAGTCTTAGAATAATGGGCTGCTCTTTCAAAACTGAGATGAGGAGGAACTACTTCACTCAGAGGGTGTTAGGTCCATGGAATATGCTGCCCCAAAAAGGTGTAGAAGCTACACCATTACATTAATTTAAAAAAGAAATGGAGAGTCTCCCAGAAGTAAAGGGAATTAAGGGTTACGGGGAGCGTGCAGGAATTTGGACATGAGTCTAGGTTCGGATCGGACATGGCCCTGTGGGTAGCGGAGCGGGCCCAGGGGTGGTGTAGCCTGATCCTGCTCCTATTTCGTGTGTCTAATTCTGTTAGATTCAGGAGATGGTTCTGTGATAGTAGATTGGCGGTTAGGATCAGATCAGCCATGATCTTATTGAATGGTGGAGCAGGCTCGAGGGGCCGATTGGCCCACTCCTGTTCCTATTTCTTATGTTCTTATGATTTTATGTAATACAATACTGAAAAGTGTGAGGTTATGCACTTTGGCAGGAAAAATCGTAGAGAAAATTATTATCTTAATGGCAAGAAACTTGAAAGTACTGAAGTACAAAGGGATCTGGGGTCCTGGTGCACGAAACTCAAAAGGTTAGTATGTAGGTGCAGCAAGTGATTAAGAAGGCCAATGGAATGTTGGCTTTCATTGCTAGGGGGATAGAATATTAAAATATGGATGTATTGCTTCAGTTGTACAAGTTATTGGTGAGACCGCACCTGGAATACTGCATACAGTTTTGGTGTCCATACTTATTAAAATACATACTTGCTCTCGAGTCAGTACAAAGAAGGTTCACTTGGTTAATCCCGGGGATGAGTGGATGGACATATAAGGAGAGGTTGAGTTGATTGGGACTCCACTCATTGGAGTTCAGAACAAGGAAAGGCGATCTTATTGAAATATATAAGATTGTGAAGGGGTTGGATCGGGTGGATGTGGGGAGGATGTTCCCGATGATGGGTGAAACTAGAACTAGGGGGCATAATTTTAGGATAAGGGGCTGCTCTTTCAAAACTGAGATGAGGAGGAACTACTTCACTCAGAGGGTGGCAGGTCCATGGAATATGCTGCCCCAAAAAGCTGTAGAAGCTACATCATTACATAAATTTAATACAGAAATAGACAGTTTCCTAGAAGTAAAGGGAATTAAGGGTTAAGGGGAGCGGGCAGGAATTTGGACATGAGTCTAGGTTCAGATCGGACATGGCCCTGTGGGTAGCAGAGCGGGCCCAGTGGCCGTGTAGCCTGATCCTGCTCCTATTTCGTGTGTCTAATTTTGTTAGATTCAGGAGATGGTTCTGTGATTATAGATTGGCGGTTAGGATCAGATCAGCCATGATCTTATTGAAAGGAAGAGCGGGCTCGAGATGCCGATTGGCCTACTCCTGCTCCTAATTCTTATGTTCTTATGAGACAGACTGTAGAGAGAGAGGGAGAGAGACAGACTATGGAGACAGAGGGAGAGAGAATGTCTAAGGAGAGTGAGGGAGAAAGACAGACTGTGGAACGAGAGGGAGAGAGGCAGAGTGTGGAGACAGTGGGAGAGAGACAGACTGGAGACAGAAGAAGAGAGACAGACTGGAGACAGAGCGAGAGAGACAGAATGTGGTGAAGGAGGGAGAGAGACAGACTTTGGAGAGAGAGATTGAGAGGCACACTGTGGTGACAGAGTGAGAGAGACAGACTGTGGAGACAGAGCGAGAGTGACATTCTGTGGGGAGAGTGGGAGAGAGACAATTTCTGGAGAGAGAGGGAGAGAGACAGACAGTGGAGAGAGAGGGAGAGAGACAGATTTTGGAGACAGTGGGAGAGAGACAACTGTGAAAAGAAAGGGAGAGAGACAGACTGTGGAGACAGAGGGAGAGAGACAGACTGGAGACAGAGGGATAGAGGCAGGCAGTTGAGACAGAGGGAGAGAGAAAGACTGTGGAGGGAGAAGGAGATAGACAGACCATGAAGAGAGGGAGAGAGACAGACAGTGGGGAGATGCAGACTGTGGAGTGAGGCAGAATGTGGAGACAGGCAGACAGTGGAGAGGGAGGGAGAGAGACATCATCTGCTCCTGCCTTATGGATTAGGAAGCAAAATGACTAGCCCTTTTCACTTTTTCACAACTGAAAATAAAGGGATATGACTGTTAGAAAGAGTTGCAGCTATATACTGTCAGTATTAATAGACACTTGAAATGTACTTCTTTCCCCCATTTAATACGACAAAGACACACATACCTATCATAGTAAAAGACCAATCTACACATGAAATCCTTGTGCATCTCAACCTGGAATATCCAAGGTCTACGCTCTTCCGTGCTTTGACTAAAGAGCAGGACCCCAAAGTTCCGAGATGACATCAAAAATCTGGACATTATCATTCTGCAAGAGACCTGGTGTAGAGGAGAATGGCCCACTGGTTGTCCCTTTGGGTACACAGGGCTAGTGGTCACATCCAATAAACTGCCAGCAGTAACCCAGGGCAGAGACTCCGGAGGCATACTGATTTGGTTTAAAGAAGAGCTTAGGAATTGCATTGAATTGATAAAAAAGGGCGAAAACCACTTATGGCTCAATATTAAGAAAGACATAATTTCTGGCATGCAAAATGTTTTTATTTGCGCAATCTACATCCCCCCTATAGAATCCCCGTACTTCAAAGAGGACACCTTCTCCAAAATTGAGAGGGAGATTACCAGGCCCATGGGGACGTGTTGATCTGTGGTGACCTCAACTCAAGAACTGGTGAAGACCCAGATTTTATCAGTACTCAGGGGAATAATTACATATTTGGACATAACCAGTTTACATTCACACAGGAATAACTTCGGCAAACAGATAAATGCAAACGAAAAGCAGCTACTGCAGCTCCGTCGAAGCCTGGGTCAGCACATTGTCAATGGTAGGTTCATAGGAGACTCCCTAGGAAGATCGGCCTATTCCTCACCTCTTGGCATTAGCACCGTAGACTATATGAATACAGATCCGGACCCATCCTCTTTCAGAGCATTCACAGTCAAACCACTAACACCACTGTCAGATCACAGCCAAACTACAGCGTATCTTAAAAGAACAGAAACAACCGACACAGAAACACAGCCCACTAAGCTGTACAATATTAAAAAATCGTACAGATGGGCCCAAAACAGTAAGGAAAAATAGCGGAAAGCAATTAGCAGCCAAACAACTCAATCCCTCTCGGACAGCTTTCTGGAAAACACATACACTCACAATAAAGAAGGCGTAAACCTGGCAGTGAATAACCTAAATAATATTTTTGATAATTTGGCAACAATGTCGAACTTGACATCTCGCAAGAGTAAACACAAAACACAAAACCACCAAAAATGGTTTGATTCAGACTGTCATAACATGAGGAAATAACTCAGAAAAATATCAAACCAAAAACACAGACAAACAGAAAACGAGGAACTACGCCGTGCTTATTGTCAGGCATTAAAACAATTTAAAAGCACACTCAGAGCCAAGAAAGAATAGTATATTAAGAATAAACTCAGCTCCATTGAGGAATCTATCGATTCTAATTGTTTCTGGGACATTACACAAAAAGCAACACGACGAATTGCCCATTCAAAATGGAGACCTATAGGAAAACTGTTAAATCCTTGAATCTTGCTGTATGGTGTCCGTCAATTTCTAGACAGAGACTGCAGAGGAACAATCAACAGGTGTTTACTGGATGAGGGTGACTCTAAAACTAAAATTACAGATCCCTACTCAGGGTTTATATACAGTTGTGGTCTACTGCCGGTACTACAGTATACAGGAGCTGTAAAAAGTAGTTCTCCCCTTAAAGGTACATACACTACAATTCCTCCCCTTTTAGATTAACAGTACCATAACATTCATTTAACAGTTAACACTTTTAACATGCAACATTAACTGAAAATAGTCCATTTATAAATTCAGTCTTTGGGGCGGCTTCCTGATCCTTTCTGGATAGCACCTTTCCTGAGTGTCTTGCTCTTGGTGCGGAGATGATTCTGCCCCCCTGTCGTCGGTTGGTTCATCAGCTTCCGATGCAACTGTTTCTGGGGTAGATGCTACATGTATGTTGGGTTCATCACCAGGTATGCGAGACATGGGGTTGACTCGTTCCTGTGACGCTAGGATCTGGTCGACATGGCGTCTCACAATGTTCTCCTTTTGTAAATCCACTTTGTAAATTAGTGACGCCTGCCGTGTGCATATCGTTTCTGGTTGCCATTTCTCTGTTCGGTAGTTGCGGGCCAAGACTGGTGCCCTGTATTGAAGCTCCTTGTTGGCGTCTCACTGATTTGCTGGAATTGCTTATTCTCAACATTTCTTCGTGCATTTGGTCTGAGCAAATCCAGATGAGATCTCAACCTTCGGTTAAAGAACATCATGGCCGGGGTCACGTTGGTAACTGCATGTGTCGCATTTCTGTAGGCTAACAGGAAATTGTCCACCTTATGCTGCAGTGGAATGTCGTCATCGCACATAGCACTTACTGCCTTTTTAAAGGTTTGAGCGAACCTCTCAGCCAATCCATTTGTGGCTGGATGATACGGGGCGGATGTATAATGCCTTACCCCATTCCTTCTCATAAATTTCCGAAACTCTTCGTACACAAACTGTGGTCCGTTATCAGAGCAAATCTGCTCTGGCAAGCCGTTCCTGGCAAATATGGTCCGTAGGACTGCAATCGTTTTCTCCGTGGTGGTGGAGGACATTTTGATCACCTCAGGCCATTTCGAGTGCGCATCCACGGCTATTCAGAATATTTAGTCCATGACTGGACGAGCAAAATCAATATGCACCCGTTGCAATGGAGAGGAGGGCCACTCCCATGGGTGTAGAGGGGCATGTGGTGGTGTATTTTGGAACTTCTGGCATCCTGAGCAGCTCTTTGTCAGGTCCTCGATTTGCTGATCGATCCCCGGCCAACACACATAAGCCCTAGCTAGGCATTTCATTTTCACCCCTCCCAGATGGCCTTCGTGAAGCTCATTGAGCACTCTCTCCCTTAACTTGTGTGGAATTACCACTCGGGATCCACACATCAAGGTCCCCTGGCATACTGACAGCTGTTCTCTTCTGGAAGAGAATGCTGGCAACAGTGAGTCACCATGTGTTGGCCATCCCTTCACCGTCAAATCATATAGCCGAGACAGTGTCGGGTCATTTCGGGTCTCCTTCTATATATCCACGTTAGTTACTGGCAAGCGTTCAATTATAGTCGAATAAAATATTCCGACAGGGTCCACTGCTGGTGCTTGCTCCGCAGTAGGCAGTGGCAGGCGTGATAGCCCATCAGCGTTTCCATGCTCTTTGGTGCCCTTATACTCTATTTCATATTGGTTCACCCCTAGAAAAATGGACCATCTTTGTAGCCGTTGCGCAGTCATCACCGGAACGCCCTTCTTTGGATGAAAGATGGAGACAAGTGGTTGGTGGTCAGTAAGCAAGGTGAACTTCTGCCCGTGCAGATAGTGGTTGAACTTTTTCACTCCCCACACTAGGCTGAGGGCCTCCCTGTCAATCTGGGTGAAGTTACGCTCGGCTGAGGTTAGTGACCGAGGCGCAAAGGCTACTGGCCTCTCCGAGCCGACCGGGAGTTTGTGCGACACCAGCGCTCCAATACCATAGGGTGATGCATCACACGCCAACCGAATTTGTAGTGCTGGGTTGAAATGAGCCAACACCTCTTTTGATGTGATCAATTCTTTGCTCTTCTGGAAAGCTCGTTTACATTCGTCATTCCACTTCCATTGTACCCCCGTTTGCAGTAGGGTGTTCAGTGGGTGTAGTACTGTAGACAAATTCGGCAAGAACTTATGGTAGTAGTTCACCAGCCCGAGGAACGACTTCAGTTGTGACACATTTTCCGGTGCTGGAACCTTGACTACTGCCTCAATCTTTTCAGGGGACTAATGTAAACCATCTTCATCAATAACGTGGCCACAATACGAGATCTGCTTCTGGAACAACTCGCATTTGTGGTGATTAGCTCGGAGCCCATGTTCCTTCAATCTAGTGAGCACCTGCTCCAGGTTGGCGAGGTGATCACTTTCATTTTCGCCCGTGACCAGGATGTCGTCCAAATAAAACTGGGTCCATGGAAACCCTTGCAGGACTTGATCCATTGCCCTTTGCCAAATAGCCGGAGCTGATGCTACCCCGAACACCAGCCGGTTGTATTGGTAGATGCCTTTGTAAGTGTTGATCGTGAGGTACTGTTTCGAGGCTTCTGCTACCTCTATTTGCATGTACGCCTGGGCCAGATCAATCTTAGTGAAGCATTTTCCTCCAGATAGCGAGGCAAAAATATCTTCAATCCGCGGAAGCGGATATTGTACAATGTGAAGGACTAGGTTCACTGTCACCTTAAATTCCCCACAGATGCGAACCTTCTTTGTTTCCCCAGGCGTATTACTCAATGACCTCTTCATTACAGGAACGATGGGTGTAGCCCACTCGCTCCAGTCCACTTTGGACAGTACTCCAGAACGTTCCAAACCTTCCAGCTCTGCTTCGATGGTAGCGCAGATCGCATAAGGCACCGGTCTGGCCTTAAAAATCTTTGGGCTAGCATTTTCCTCTATTTTGATCGTCGCTGTTATGCATTTTAGTGTTCCGAGTACTTCCTGGAACACTTCTTGTGCATCAGTTAGCATTTTTGACAGTCATCCACGTGTGACGTCGTCATCCTTTTTGGCATCTACCGTCAGTGCTTGTATGGCATGCCAACCTAACTGTATCGTCCCGATCCTTTCAAGTCTTGGTAGTGGTGGTCCTCCATCTGGCAATACATATAGGTCCATTTTTGCTGTTTCCTTGCCGTTGTATATCACGTTCACCCTTATGTTTCCTTTGGGGTAGACTTTTTGCCCCGTGTACGTCTTCAAGACAATCTCTGTATCTCTCACGGGTATATGTGAAAATAGCCACTTGTAGTCCCTTCGGTTTATGAATGTTAGGGCTGATCCTGTGTCCAATTCCATTTTCACTTGGACTCCGTCTATCTTGAGATGACCCAGATAGTTTGGTGATCCTCCATTTTGATTACAGTATGTAGTTTCAGACAACCCAGCTCCTTGCTTCCGGAGTCTGTATCACTTTTCTGTTCGTCTGAACTACTCTCCATCACCTTATGTACCTTCTTGTACTTCTCCTGTGGAGATTTCTTGCTGCTGGTTTTCTTTCCCGACCTGCAGACTCTTGCTATGTGTCCTACTTTTCCACACTGTCTGCACACTTGGTCCTTGAACCAACAATCCTTATGGTCATGTGTTGTTCTGCCGCAGCAATAACACTTCACTGCTCCATATGACATTTCATTTGTGCCATATTCTTGCGGTCTCCGTTGTATCTCTGCAGCGCCCCATGTGGCTGCTTCGTGTGATACTGCCATGCTGAAAGCCTTGTCCAGCTTAAGATCCTTTTCTGATAAAAGCCGTTTCTGGGTTCCTTCACTTTGAAGCCCAAACACAAACTTGTCCCTTAAAGTACCTGCTAGTCCCGTTCCAAACTGGCAATGTTTCGATAGCTTGCGCAGTTCCGTTAAATACTCAGCATTACTTTCGTCTTTATGCTGGTTCCTTTTGTGAAACTTAAACCTTTCTGCTATCAGCAGCGGTATGGGGTTGAAGTGGTCCTGTAGGATTGCCACTATGCTTTCAAAATCATTTTCCACTGGCTTATCTATGGTTACTAGGTTTCGCAGGAAGCCATACGTTTTTGCACCCATGGAATTCAACAATACCAGTGCTTTCCTGGCATCTGGCACTTCATTCGCCTTGCAGTACACTTATATGCGTTCTACATATGTCGCCCAATCTTCGACTTCATTGTCGAACGCTGTGACACTGCCACTCTTCGGCAGCCCTGGGTGTGGTTAGGCTGGCTAAAAATGGCATCTCCCGCACTCTCCCTTCTTCTCCGCTGGCTCAAAATGGCGTCTCCCACGCTTTCCTTTCTTCCTGCGCTCTCCCTACTTCTCCACAGTGGCTCAAAATGGCGTCTCCCGTGCTCTCCCTTCTTCTCTTCTGCAGCCCAAATGGCATCTCCCGCGCTTTCCTTTCTTCCCCCGCGGATGCTGCTCAGCCCTTGAACACTGGCCGCGCTCTGCGCGTTTTCCTGCGCGCCTCTCTCGTTGATGCCACTCGGTCCTGAACCCCGGCTGCAACCTGTGTGCTTTACCCTTTCTCTCTATGTTTTGTTCCGTCATCGCCGCTCGCTCATCTACCACGGCTGCACTCTGTGTCCTTTACCCTCTCTCGTTGACGCCGCTCGGTCTTCAACCCCGGCTGTGCCCTGTGCGCTTTACCCTCTCTCTTACCCCATCGATGCTGCTTGGCCTTTTTCTGTGCCGTCGGTCGTCTCCAGCCGCCGCCGTCTGGGAATGGACTGCGCCGTACCTGCTGGCAGCCCGCTGCGCTGGATCATCGTGAATGGAGAACCAAGCCCAGCTCTCCACAACCTCCTCTGCGATGCTCAAGTCCTCTCTGGATGGTCGACGCCCGCACTTCTGGACACGGCCTTCCCCTTTCACTGCTTTCTAGGAGCGAATCCCTGGGAGTGAAGCAGAGTTGCAGGTAGGTTTGAATCCACTCATCGCCAACGTTAAATCTGTGAATCTTGATGCATGGTGCCTTCAATAAATCGGCAGAGACTGCAGAGGAACAATCAACAGGTGTTTACTGGATGAGGGTTACTCTAAAACTAACAGTACAAATCCCTACCCAGGGTTTATATACAGGTGTGGTCACTGCTGGTACTGCAGTATACAGGAGGTGTAAGAAGTAGTTCTCCCCTAAAAGGTACGTACACTACAGCTGGGAGCTGGGCAGTGATACACACTGGAGAGCTTGTGCCTCTCCCTGGGTGTTGGACCCAGTAAACTCCTTCCATCTTTAAGACTCGACTGACAACCGACCTTTGATCGGATCTCTTTCTCTCTTTCTTTCACTCATCTGCTCTCTCGCTGTTTCTTTCAATCTATCTCAGCTTTAATCTTGATTGCAAGGTACCCTAAAATGTTTCTGTCTACCATATAAAATAAAGACGACTCACATTGCAGTGTGCAGCATTAATTTGATGTTAAAATGTTTAAAGAGGGAGGCGGAAATCTGGAGAGAGACAACAACAAAAACATTTAATTGTATAGTGCTTTTCGTGCAGTAAAACCTCCCAGGGCGCTTCACAGCAGTGTTATAAAATATAATTTGACATCGAGCCACATAACAGAGAAAGGTGCAGTGAGAAACAGAGCAAGATGGTGTGAAATAAAGACAGTAATATGTGCACACTCAGAACCGCATGTCTTTTAAATGACAAGATCATCGCATCACCCAAAACAGCAGCATTAATCTGGAATAACAAGCCATTGCACGTGTTGACATGGAGGACTATAACTTCACGACCTCAGGAGTGCTCTACAACAAATGCGGCAGCTATTTTGTGCACAATGTGTTAATAACCAGATGGACGGTTTCATTGATTTTGGTCAACAGATAAATGTTGGACCCAGGACATCAGAGAGACACAACAGCAGAGGGAGGTAGCGTTAGGCATGCAACTGAGAGAGCCCTGACAGAATGAAACCAACAGAGGGAGAGAGAAAGAAAGGTGTGTAACGCTGTGTTGTGATAGAGAGAAGGCAACAGAGGGAGGGAGAGAGAAAGGTGTGTAACTCTATGCAGTGAGAGAGAGACACCAGGAGAGGGAGAGAAAGGTGTGTAACTCTGTTTTGTGATAGAGAGACACGAGGAGAGGGAGAGAGAGAGAGAGAGAGGTGGGTAACACTGTGCAGTGATAGAGAGACACCAGGAGAATGTGAGTGGGAGTAAGGTGAGTAAAACTGTGTAGTGATAGAACGAAACCAGGAGAGGGAGAGAGAGAGTAAGGTGTGTAACTCTGTGTAGTGATCGAACGATACCAGGAGAGGGAGAGAGATAGAAAGGTGTGTAACTCTATGCAGTGATAGAGAGACACCAGGAGAGAGAGAGAGAGATTGAAAGGTGTGTAACACTGTGGAGTGATAGAGAGACACCAAGAGACGGAGAGAGATAGAGAAAGGTGTGTAACTCTGTGTAGTGATAGAGAGACACCAGGAGAGGGAGAGAGAGAGAAAGGTGTGTAATTCTGTGTAGTGGTAGAGAGACACCAGGAGAGGGAGAGATAGAGAAAGGTGTGTAACTCTGTGTTGTGATAGAGAGACACCAGGAGAGGGAGAGAGAGAGAAAGGTGTGTAACTCTGTGTAGTGATAGAGAGACACCGGGAGAGGGAGAGAGGTAGAAAGGTGTGTAAATCTGTGTAGTGATAGAGAGACACCAGGAGAGGGAGAGAGAGAAAGGTGTGTAACTCTGTGTAGTGATAGAGACACCAGGAGAGGGCGAGAGAGAGAAAGGTGAGGAACTCTGTGTAGTGATAGAGAGACACCAGGAGAGGAAGAGAGAGAGAAAGGTGTGTAACTCTGTGTAGTGATAGAGAGACACCAGGAGAGGGAGAGAGAGAGAGAAAGGTGTGTAACTCTGTGCAGTGATACAGAGACACCGGGCGAGGGAGAGAGAGAGAAAGGTGTGTAACTCTGTGTAGTGATAGAGAGACACCTGGAGAGGGAGAGAGAGAGAAAGGTGTGTAACTCTGTGTAGTGATAGAGAGACACCAGGAGAGGGAGAGAGAGAGAAAGGTGTGTAACTCTGTGTAGTGTTAGAGAGACACCAGGAGAGAGAGAGAGAGATAAAGTTGTGTTACTCTGTGTAGTGATAGAGAGACACCAGGAGAGGGAGAGAGAGAGAAAGCTGTGTAACACTGTGTAGTGATAGAGAGACACCGGGAGAGGGAGAGAGAGAGAAAGGTGTGTATCTCTGTGTAGTGACAGAGAGATACCAGGAGATGGGGAGAGAGAGAAAGGTGTGTAACTCTGTGTAGTGATAGAAATACACCAGGAGAGAGAGAGAGAGAGAAAGGTGTGTAACTCTGTGTAGTGACAGAGAGACTCCAGGAGAGGGAGAGAGAGAGAAAGGTGTGTAACTCTGTGCAGTGATAGAGAGACACCAGGAGAGGGAGAGAGAGAAAAAGTTGTGTAAATATGTGCAGTGATAGAGAGACACCAGGAGAGGGAGAGAGAGAGAAAGTTGTGTAACTCTGTGTAGTGATAGAGAGACACCAGGAGAGGGAGAGAGAGAGAAAGGTGTGTAACTCTGTGCAGCGTTAGAGAGACAGCAGGAGAGGGTGAGAGAGAAAGGTGTGTAACTCTGTGTAGTGATAGAGAAACACCAGCAGAGAGAGAGCGAGAGAAAGGTGTGTAACTCTGTGTAGTGATAGAGAGACACCGGGAGAGGGAGAGAGAGAGAAAGGTGGGTAGCTCTGTTTAGTGATAGAGAGACACCAGGAGAGGGAGAGAGAGAGAAAGGTGTGTAACTCTGTGTTGTGATAGAGAGACACCAGGAGAGGGAGAGAGAGAGAAAGGTGTGTAACTCTGTGTAGTGATAGAGAGACACCAGTAGAGGGAGAGAGAGAGAAAGGAGTGTAACTCTGTGTAGTGATAGAGAGACACCGGTAGAGGGAGAGAGAGAAAGGTGTGTAACTCAGTGTAGTGATAGAGAGACACCAGGAGAGGGAGAGAGAGAGAAAGGTGTGTAACACTGTGTAGTGATAGAGAGACACCAGGAGAGGGAGAGAGAGAGAACGGTGTGTAACTCTTTATAGTGATAGAGAGACAACAGGAGAGGGAGAGTGAAATAAACGTGTGTAGCTCTGTGCAGTGATGGAGAGGCAACAGGAGAGGGAGAGAGAGAGAAATGTGTGTAACTCTGTGTAGTGATAGAGAGGCACCAGGAGAGGGAGAGAGAGAGAAAGGTGTGTAAATCTGTGTAGTGATAAAGAGACACAAGGAGAAGGAGAGAGAGGGAAAGGTGTGTAACACTGTGTAGTGATAGAGAGACACCAGGAGAGGGAGAGAGAGAGTAAGGTGTGTAACTCTGTGTCGTGATAGAGAGACAGCAGGAGAGTGATGAGAGAGAAAGGTGCGTAACTCTGTGTAGTGATAGAGAGACACCAGGAGAGGGAGAGCGAGAGAAAGGTGTGTAACTCTGTGTAGTGAGAGAGAGACACCAGGAGAGGGAGAGAGAGAAAAAGGTGTGTAATTCTGTGTAGTGATAGAGAGACACCAGTAGAGGGAGAGGGAGAGAAAGGTGTGTAACTCTGTGTTGTGATAGAGAGACACCAGGAGAGGGAGAGAGAGAGAAAGTAGTGTAACTCTGTGTAGTGATAGTGAGACACCGGGAGAGGGAGAGAGGGAGAAAGGTGTTTAACTCTGTGTAGTGATAGAGAGACACCAGGAGAGGGAGAGAGAGAAAGGTGTGTAACTCTGTGTAGTGATAGAGACGCCAGGAGAGGGCGAGAGAGAGAAAGGTGAGTAACTCTGTGTAGTGATAGAGAGACACCAGGAGAGGAAGAGAGAGAGAAAGGTGTGTAACTCTGTGTAGTGATAGAGAGACACCAGGAGAGGGAGAGAGAGAGAAAGGTGTGTAACTCTGTGTAGTGATAG
Organism: Somniosus microcephalus; assembly: GCF_052327205.1. Lineage (NCBI taxonomy): Eukaryota > Metazoa > Chordata > Chondrichthyes > Squaliformes > Somniosidae > Somniosus > Somniosus microcephalus. The sequence goes on along the minus strand of NW_028225389.1, from coordinate 446,540 downwards.
AGAGACACCGGGCGAGGGAGAGAGAGAGAAAGGTGTGTAACTCTGTGTAGTGATAGAGAGACACCTGGAGAGGGAGAGCGAGAGAAAGGTGCGTAACTCTGTGTAGTGATAGAGAGACACCGGGAGAGGGAGAGAGAGAGAAAGGTGGGTAACTCTGTGTAGTGATAGAGAGACACCAGGAGAGGGAGAGAGAGAGAAAGGTGTGTAACTCTGTGTTGTGGTAGAGAGGCACCAGGAGAGGGAGAGAGAGAGAAATGTGTGTAAATCTGTGTAGTGATAGAGAGACACCAGGAGAGGGAGAGAGAGAGAACGGTGTGTAACTCTGTGTAGTGATAGAGAGACAACAGGAGAGGGAGAGGGAAATAAACGTGTGTAGCTCTGTGCAATGATGGAGAGGCAACAGGAGAGGGAGAGGGAGAGAAATGTGTGTAACTCTGTGTAGTGATAGAGAGGCACCAGGAGAGGGAGAGAGAGAGAAAGGTGTGTAACTCTGTGTAGTGATAGAGAGACACCAGGAGAGGGAGAGAGAGAGTAAGGTGTGTAACTCTGTGTAGTGATAGAGAGACACCAGGAGAGGGATGAGAGAGAAAGGTGCGTAACTCTGTGTAGTGATAGAGAGACACCAGGAGAGGGAGAGCGAGAGAAAGGTGTGTAACTCTGTGTAGTGATAGAGAGACATCAGGAGAGGGAGAGAGAGAAAAAGCTGTGTAATTCTGTGTAGTGATAGAGAGACACCAGGAGAGGGAGAGAGAGAGAAAGGTGTGTAACTCTGTGTTGTGATAGAGAGACACCAGGAGAGGGAGAGAGAGAGAAAGTTGTGTAACTCTGTGTAGTGATAGAGACACCAGGAGAGGCCGAGAGAGAGAAAGGTGAGTAACTCTGTGTAGTGATAGAGAGACACCAGGAGAGGGAGAGAGAGAGAAAGGTGTGTAACTCTGTGTAGTGTTAGAGAGACACCAGGAGAGAGAGAGAGAGATAAAGTTGTGTTACCCTGTGTAGTGAGAGAGAGACACCAGGAGAGGGAGAGAGAGAGAAAGCTGTGTAACTCTTTGCAGTGATAGAGAGACACCGGGAGAGGGAGAGAGAGAGAAAGGTGTGTATCTCTGTGTAGTGATAGAGAGATACCAGGAGATGGGGAGAGAGAGAAAGGTGTGTAACTCTGTGTAGTGATAGAGAGACACCAGGAGAGAGCGAGAGAGAAAAAGGTGTGTAACTCTGTGTGGTGATAGAGAGACAACAGGAGAGGGAGAGGGAAATAAACGTGTGTAGCTCTGTGCAATGATGGAGAGGCAACAGGAGAGGGAGAGAGAGAGAAATGTGTGTAACTCTGTGTAGTGATAGAGAGGCACCAGGAGAGGGAGAGAGAGAGAAAGGTGTGTAACTCTGTGTAATGATAGAGAGACACCAGGAGAGGGAGAGAGTGAGAAATGTGTGTAACACTGTGTAGTGATAGAGAGACACCAGGAGAGGGAGAGAGAGAGAACGGTGTGTAACTCTGTGTCGTGATAGAGAGACAACAGGAGAGGGAGAGGGAAATAAACGTGTCTAGCTCTGTGCAATGATGGAGAGGCAACATGGTTCTCTGTAAACTTTCATGCCAATAAAGCATTTGAACTGAAACTGAACTGAAACTGAGAGAAATGTGTGTAACTCTGTGTAGTGATAGAGAGGCACCAGGAGAGGGAGAGAGAGAGAAAGGTGTGTAACTCTGTGTAATGATAGAGAGACACAAGGAGAAGAAGAGAGAGGGAAAGGTGTGTAACTCTGTGTAGTGATAGAGAGACACCAGGAGAGGGAGAGGGAGAGTAAGGTGTGTAACTCTGTGTAGTGATAGAGAGACACCAGGAGAGGGATGAGAGAGAAAGGTGCGTAACTCTGTGTAGTGATAGAGAGACACCAGGAGAGGGAGAGCGAGAGAAAGGTGTGTAACTCTGTGTAGTGATAGAGAGACATCAGGAGAGGGAGAGAGAGAAAAAGCTGTGTAATTCTGTGTAGTGATAGAGAGACACCAGGAGAGGGAGAGAGAGAGAAAGGTGTGTAACTCTGTGTTGTGATAGAGAGACACCAGGAGAGGGAGAGAGAGAGAAAGTTGTGTAACTCTGTGTAGTGATAGAGACTCCAGGAGAGGCCGAGAGAGAGAAAGGTGAGTAACTCTGTGTAGTGATAGAGAGACACCAGGAGAGGAAGAGAGAGAGAAAGGTGTGTAACTCTGTGTAGTGATAGAGAGACACCAGGAGAGGGAGAGAGAGAGAAAGGTGTGTAACTCTGCGTAGTGATAGAGAGACACCGGGCGAGGGAGAGAGAGAGAAAGCCCAAAATTGGGCTCTAACAGTAAATCTAAAGAAAACCAACATCATGATTTTTCAGAAAAGACCCAGATGTCAGGAAAACAAATACCAGTTTACCCACAGTGATACCACTATAGGACACACTATGAGCTACACCTACCTTGGTCTAACTATTACAGCATCAGGGAGCTTCAGCATAGCAGTGAATGCACTAAAAGAAAAAGCCCGAAGAGCCCTATATGCAATAAAAATAAAATTCTACAACATCCAAATCCCAATCAAAATCTGGCTCAAAATTTTTGACAGCATAATCCTGCCCATTGCACTGTACGGTAGTGAAGTATGGGGCCCGCTAAATCACCAAAGCTACACTAAATGGGAAAAACACACAATAGAAGCCCTACATGCAGAATTCTGCCGAAGCATCCTTCGCACCCAAAGAAAAACGCCAACAAATGCATGCAGAGCCGAACTAGGCAGATACCCACTGATAATAAACATCCAAAAACGAGCACTAAACTTCCTAAACCACCTCAAATCTAGCTCCCCAGACACCCTTCATTTCAAAGCCTTTCAGACCCAAGAGCTAAACCCAGAAAAGAGTCCCCTGAGTCAGCTGCTACTGAAACTAAGTACTCAGCCGGACCCTGACCAGCCCCAGACCAACACAGCCGTCCAAACACCAATCCGAGTGAACCAAATCATTAAAAAATGCAAAGAAACCTACCTGGAACATTGGAACAAAATAACAGAAAGCCAAAGCAGATTAGAATGTTACCGGGCCCTAAAAAGAGAATATAAACTGGCAGACTACCTCACGACCATCAGAGACACAAAACAGAGACAGACCCTCACCAGGTACAGACTAAGCGACCACCAACTGGAAATTGAAAAAGGCAGATACAAGAAATCCTGGCAGCCTAGAGAGAATAGAATATGCGATCAATGTCTGGCTGGCGAGGTTGAAACAGAAATGCATTTCCTCCTAAAATGCGAAAAATTCAACACATCAAGAAACATATTATTCAACAAGCGAAGCCAAACAACCCCAGATTTCAAGAAATTGGATGATCTGTCAAAATTGAGATTAGTCCTCGGAGAAGGAGACAGACCATACCTTGGGGCTAAATATGTAACAACATGTCAGAATCTGAGGACTGTTTAAAAGTAAGACTGTTTAAAATTAATATTGAACGTACCAAATGAAGTAGAAAGACTGTTTAAAATTAATATTGTTTAAAAGAAATATTGTATATACCCAACAAATGTCAAATCGATTGACACCTACAGAATGTTGGAAAACTGTACCTTTTTGCTATGTAAGCTTTGGCAATATGGTTCTCTGTAAACTTTCATGCCAATAAAGCATTTGAACTGAACTGAACTGAAAGGTGTGTAACTCTGTGTAGTGATAGAGAGACACCTGGAAAGGGAGAGTGAGTGAAAGGTGTGTAACTCTGTGTAGTGATAGAGAGACACCAGGAGAGGGAGAGAGAGAGAAAGGTGTGTAACTCTGTGTAGTGTTAGAGAGACACCAGGAGAGAGAGAGAGAGATAAAGTTGTGTTACCCTGTGTAGTGATAGAGAGACACCAGGAGAGGGAGAGAGAGAGAAAGCTGTGTAACTCTGTGCAGTGATAGAGAGACACCGGGAGAGGGAGAGAGAGAGAAAGGTGTGTATCTCTGTGTAGTGATAGAGAGATACCATTAGATGGGGAGAGAGAGAAAGGTGTGTAACTCTGTGTAGTGATAGAGAGACTCCAGGAGAGGGAGAGAGAGAAAAAGGTGTGTAACTCTGTGTGGTGATAGAGAGACTCCAGGAGAGGGAGAGAGAGAGAAAGGTGTGTAACTCTGTGCAGTGATAGAGAGACACCAGGAGAGGGAGAGAGAGAAAAAGGTGTGTAAATCTGTGTAGTGATAGAGAGACACCAGGAGAGGGAGAGAGAGAGAAAGTTGTGTAACTCTGTGTAGTGATAGAGAGATACCAGGAGAGGGAGATAGAGACAAAGGTATGTAACTCTGTGCAGCGTTAGAGAGACACCAGGAGAGGGTGAGAGAGAAAGGTGTGTAACTCTGTGTAGTGATAGAGAAACACCAGCAGAGAGAGAGCGAGAGAAGGGTGTGTAACTCTGTGTAGTGATAGAGAGACACCGGGAGAGGGAGAGAGAGAGAAAGGTGGGTAACTCCGTGTAGTGATAGAGAGACACCAGGAGAGGGAGAGAGAGAGAAAGGTGTGTAACTCTGTGTTGTGACAGAGAGACACCAGGAGAGGGAGAGAGAGAGAAAGGTGTGTAACTCTGTGTAGTGATAGAGAGACACCAGGAGAGGGAGAGAGAGAGAAAGGTGTGTAACTCTGTGAAGTGATGGAGAGACACCAGGAGAGGGAGAGAGAGAGAACGGTGTGTAACTCTGTGTAGTGATAGAGAGACACCAGGAGAGGAAGAGAGAGAGAAATGGGTGTAACTCTGTGTAGTGATAGAGAGACACCAGGAGAGGGAGAGAGAGAGAAAGGGGTGTAACTCTGTGTAGTGATAGAGAGACACCAGGAGAGGGAGAGAGAGAGAAAGGTGTGTAACTCTGTGTCGTAATAGAGAGACACCGGTAGAGGGAGAGAGAGAAAGGTGTGTAACTCAGTGTAGTGATAGAGAGACACCAGGAGAGGGAGAGAGAAATGTGTGTAACTCTGTGTAGTGATAGAGAGACACCAGGAGAGGGCGAGAGAGAGAAAGATGTGTAACTCTGTGTCGTGATAGAGTGACACCAGGAGAGGAAGAGAGAGAGAAAGGTGTGTAACTCTGTGTAGTGATAGAGAGACACCAGGAGAGGGGGAGATAGAGAAAGGTGTGTAACTCTGTGCAGTGATAGAGAGACACCAGGAGAGGGAGAGGGAGAGTAAGGTGTGTAACTCTGTGTAGTGATAGAGAGACACCAGGAGAGGGATGAGAGAGAAAGGTGCGTAACTCTGTGTAGTGATAGAGAGACACCAGGAGAGGGAGAGCGAGAGAAAGGTGTGTAACTCTGTGTAGTGATAGAGAGACATCAGGAGAGGGAGAGAGAGAAAAAGCTGTGTAATTCTGTGTAGTGATAGAGAGACACCAGGAGAGGGAGAGAGAGAGAAAGGTGTGTAACTCTGTGTTGTGATAGAGAGACACCAGGAGAGGGAGAGAGAGAGAAAGTTGTGTAACTCTGTGTAGTGATAGAGACTCCAGGAGAGGCCGAGAGAGAGAAAGGTGAGTAACTCTGTGTAGTGATAGAGAGACACCAGGAGAGGAAGAGAGAGAGAAAGGTGTGTAACTCTGTGTAGTGATAGAGAGACACCAGGAGAGGGAGAGAGAGAGAAAGGTGTGTAACTCTGTGTAGTGATAGAGAGACACCGGGCGAGGGAGAGAGAGAGAAAGCCCAAAATTGGGCTCTAACAGTAAATCTAAAGAAAACCAACATCATGATTTTTCAGAAAAGACCCAGATGTCAGGAAAACAAATACCAGTTTACCCTCAGTGATACCACTATAGGACACACTATGAGCTACACCTACCTTGGTCTAACTATTACAGCATCAGGGAGCTTCAGCATAGCAGTGAATGCACTAAAAGAAAAAGCCCGAAGAGCCCTATATGCAATAAAAATAAAATTCTACAACATCCAAATCCCAATCAAAATCTGGCTCAAAATTTTTGACAGCATAATCCTGCCCATTGCACTGTACGGTAGTGAAGTATGGGGCCCGCTAAATCACCAAAGCTACACTAAATGGGAAAAACACACAATAGAAGCCCTACATGCAGAATTCTGCCGAAGCATCCTTCGCACCCAAAGAAAAACGCCAACAAATGCATGCAGAGCCGAACTAGGCAGATACCCACTGATAATAAACATCCAAAAACGAGCACTAAACTTCCTAAACCACCTCAAATCTAGCTCCCCAGACACCCTTCATTTCAAAGCCTTTCAGACCCAAGAGCTAAACCCAGAAAAGAGTCCCCTGAGTCAGCTGCTACTGAAACTAAGTACTCAGCCGGACCCTGACCAGCCCCAGACCAACACAGCCGTCCAAACACCAATCCGAGTGAACCAAATCATTAAAAAATGCAAAGAAACCTACCTGGAACATTGGAACAAAATAACAGAAAGCCAAAGCAGATTAGAATGTTACCGGGCCCTAAAAAGAGAATATAAACTGGCAGACTACCTCACGACCATCAGAGACACAAAACAGAGACAGACCCTCACCAGGTACAGACTAAGCGACCACCAACTGGAAATTGAAAAAGGCAGATACAAGAAATCCTGGCAGCCTAGAGAGAATAGAATATGCGATCAATGTCTGGCTGGCGAGGTTGAAACAGAAATGCATTTCCTCCTAAAATGCGAAAAATTCAACACATCAAGAAACATATTATTCAACAAGCGAAGCCAAACAACCCCAGATTTCAAGAAATTGGATGATCTGTCAAAATTGAGATTAGTCCTCGGAGAAGGAGACAGACCATACCTTGGGGCTAAATATGTAACAACATGTCAGAATCTGAGGACTGTTTAAAAGTAAGACTGTTTAAAATTAATATTGAACGTACCAAATGAAGTAGAAAGACTGTTTAAAATTAATATTGTTTAAAAGAAATATTGTATATACCCAACAAATGTCAAATCGATTGACACCTACAGAATGTTGGAAAACTGTACCTTTTTGCTATGTAAGCTTTGGCAATATGGTTCTCTGTAAACTTTCATGCCAATAAAGCATTTGAACTGAACTGAACTGAAAGGTGTGTAACTCTGTGTAGTGATAGAGAGACACCTGGAGAGGGAGAGTGAGTGAAAGGTGTGTAACTCTGTGTAGTGATAGAGAGACACCAGGAGAGGGAGAGAGAGAGAAAGGTGTGTAACTCTGTGTAGTGTTAGAGAGACACCAGGAGAGAGAGAGAGAGATAAAGTTGTGTTACCCTGTGTAGTGATAGAGAGACACCAGGAGAGGGAGAGAGAGAGAAAGCTGTGTAACTCTGTGCAGTGATAGAGAGACACCGGGAGAGGGAGAGAGAGAGAAAGGTGTGTATCTCTGTGTAGTGATAGAGAGATACCATTAGATGGGGAGAGAGAGAAAGGTGTGTAACTCTGTGTAGTGATAGAGAGACTCCAGGAGAGGGAGAGAGAGAAAAAGGTGTGTAACTCTGTGTGGTGATAGAGAGACTCCAGGAGAGGGAGAGAGAGAGAAAGGTGTGTAACTCTGTGCAGTGATAGAGAGACACCAGGAGAGGGAGAGAGAGAAAAAGGTGTGTAAATCTGTGTAGTGATAGAGAGACACCAGGAGAGGGAGAGAGAGAGAAAGTTGTGTAACTCTGTGTAGTGATAGAGAGATACCAGGAGAGGGAGATAGAGACAAAGGTGTGTAACTCTGTGCAGCGTTAGAGAGACACCAGGAGAGGGTGAGAGAGAAAGGTGTGTAACTCTGTGTAGTGATAGAGAAACACCAGCAGAGAGAGAGCGAGAGAAGGGTGTGTAACTCTGTGTAGTGATAGAGAGACACCGGGAGAGGGAGAGAGAGAGAAAGGTGGGTAACTCCGTGTAGTGATAGAGAGACACCAGGAGAGGGAGAGAGAGAGAAAGGTGTGTAACTCTGTGTTGTGACAGAGAGACACCAGGAGAGGGAGAGAGAGAGAAAGGTGTGTAACTCTGTGTAGTGATAGAGAGACACCAGGAGAGGGAGAGAGAGAGAAAGGTGTGTAACTCTGTGAAGTGATGGAGAGACACCAGGAGAGGGAGAGAGAGAGAACGGTGTGTAACTCTGTGTAGTGATAGAGAGACACCAGGAGAGGAAGAGAGAGAGAAATGTGTGTAACTCTGTGTAGTGATAGAGAGACACCAGGAGAGGGAGAGAGAGAGAAAGGTGTGTAACTCTGTGTAGTGATAGAGAGACACCAGGAGAGGGAGAGAGAGAGAAAGGTGTGTAACTCTGTGTCGTAATAGAGAGACACCGGTAGAGGGAGAGAGAGAAAGGTGTGTAACTCAGTGTAGTGATAGAGAGACACCAGGAGAGGGAGAGAGAAATGTGTGTAACTCTGTGTAGTGATAGAGAGACACCAGGAGAGGGCGAGAGAGAGAAAGATGTGTAACTCTGTGTCGTGATAGAGTGACACCAGGAGAGGAAGAGAGAGAGAAAGGTGTGTAACTCTGTGTAGTGATAGAGAGACACCAGGAGAGGGAGAGATAGAGAAAGGTGTGTAACTCTGTGCAGTGATCGAGAGACACCAGGAGAGGGAGAGAGAGAGAAAGGTGTGTTACTCTGTGTAGTGATAGAGAGGCACAGGCTGAGGGAGAGCGAGGAAAAGGTGTGTAACTCTGTGTAGTGATAGAGAGACACCAGGAGAGGGAGAGAGAGAAAGGTGTGTAACTCTGTGCAGTGATAGAGAGACACTGGGAGAGGGTGAGAGAGAAAGGTGTGTAACTCTGTGTAGTAATAGAGAGACACCAGCAGAGAGAGAGAGAGAGAGAAAGGTCTGTAACTCTGTGTAGTGATAGGGAGACACCGGGAGAGGGAGAGAGAGAGAAAGGTGTGTAACTCTGTGTAGTGATAGAGAGACACCAGGAGAGGAAGAGAGAGAGAAAGGTGTGTAACTCTGTGTAGTGATAGAGAGACACCGGAAGAGGGAGAGCCAGAAAGGTGTGTAACTCAGTGTAGTGATAGAGAGACACCAGGAGAGGGGGAGAGAGAGAAAGATGTGTAACTCTGCGTAGTGATAGAGAGACACCAGGAGAGGAAGAGAGAGAGAAAGGTGTGTAACTCTGTGTAGTGATAGAGAGACACCAGGAGAGGGAGAGAGAGAAAGGTGTGTAACTCTGTGTAGTGATAGAGAGACACCAGGAGAGGGAGAGAGAGAGAAAGGTGAGTAACTCTGTGTAGTGATAGAGAGACACCAGGAGAGGGAGAGAGAGAGAAAGGTGAGTAACTCTGTGTAGTGATAGAGAGACACCAGGAGAGGGAGAGAGAGAGAAAGGTGTATAACTCTGTGTAGTGATAGAGAGACACCAGGAGAGGGAGAGAGAGAAAGGTGTGTAACTCTGTGTAGTGATAGAGAGACACCAGGAGAGGGAGAGAGAGAGAAAGGTGAGTAACTCTGTGTAGTGAAAGAGAGACACCAGGAGAGGGAGAGAGAGAGAAAGATGTGTAATTCTATGCAGTGATAGAGAGACACCAGGAGAGAGAGAGAGAGATTGAAAGGTGTGTAACACTGTGGAGTGATAGAGAGACACCAAGAGACGGAGAGAGATAGAGAACGGTGTGTAAATCTGCGTAGTGATAGAGAGACACCAGGAGAGGGAGAGAGAGAGAAAGGTGTGTAACACTGTGTAGTGACAGAGAGACACCAGGAGAGGGAGAGAGAGAGAACGGTGTGTAACTGTGTGTAGTGATAGAGAGACAACAGGAGAGGGAGAGGGAAATAAACGTGTGTAGCTCTGTGCAGTGATGGAGAGGCAACAGGAGAGGGAGAGAGAGAGAAATGTGTGTAACTCTGTGTCGTGATAGAGAGACACCAGGAGAGGGAGAGAGAGAGAAAGGTGTGTAACTCTGTGTAGTGATAGAGAGACACAAGGAGAGGGAGAGAGAGGGAAAGGTGTGTAACTCTGTGTAGTGATAGAGAGACACCAGGAGAGGGAGAGAGAGAGTAAGGTGTGTAACTCTGTGTAGTGATAGAGAGACACCAGGAGAGGGAAAGAGAGAGAAAGGTGCGTAATTCTGTGTAGTGATAGAGAGACACCAGGAGAGGGAGAGTGAGAGAAAGGTGTGTAACTCTGTGTAGTGATAGAGAGACACCAGGAGAGGGAGAGAGAGAGAAAGGTGTGTAATTCTGTGTAGTGATAGAGAGACACCAGGAGAGGGAGAGAGAGAGAAAGGTGTGTAACTCTGTGTAGTGAAAGAGAGACACCAGGAGAGGGAGAGAGAGAGATAGGTGTGTAACTCTGTGTAGTGATAGAGAGACACCGGGAGAGGGGGAGAGAGAGAAAGGTGTGTAACTCTGTGCAGTGATAGAGAGACACCAGGAGAGGGAGAGAGAGAGAGAAAGGTGTGTAAATCTGTGTAGTGATAGAGAGACACCAGGAGAGGGAGAGAGAGAGAAAGGTGTGTAACTCTGTGTAGTGATAGAGAGACACCAGGAGAGGGAGAGAGAGAGAAATGTGTATAACTCTATGCAGTGATAGAGTGACACCAGGAGAGGGAGAGAGAGAGAAAGGTGTGTAACTCTGTGTAGTGATAGAGAGACACCAGGAGAGGGAGAGAGAGAGAAAGTTGTGTATCTCTGTGCAGTGATAGAGAGACACCAGGAGAGGGAGAGAGAGAAAGGTGTGTAACTCTGTGTAGTGATAGAGAGACACCGGGAGAGGGAGAGAGAGAGAAAGGTGTGTAACTCTGTGTAGTGATAGAGAGACACCAGGAGAGGAAGAGAGAGAGAAAGGTGTGTAACTCTGTGTAGTGATAGAGAATCACCGGGAGAGGGAGAGAGAGAAATGTGTGTAACTCAGTGTAGTGATAGAGAGAGACCAGGAGAGGGAGAGAGAAAGGTGTGTAACTCTGTGTAGCGATAGAGAGACACCAGGAGAGGGCGAGAGAGAGAAAGATGTGTAACTCTGTGCAGTGATAGAGAGACACCAGGAGAGGAAGAGAGAGAGAAAGGTGTGTAACTCTGTGTAGTGATAGAGAGACACCAGGAGAGAGAGAGATAGAGAAAGGTGTGTAACTCGGTGTAGTGATAGAGAGACACCAGGAGAGGGAGAGAGAGAGAAAGGTGTGTAACTCTATGCAGTGATAGAGAGACACCAGGAGAGAGAGAGAGAGATTGAAAGGTGTGTAACACTGTGGAGTGATAGAGAGACACCAAGAGACGGAGAGAGATAGAGAACGGTGTGTAAATCTGCGTAGTGATAGTGAGACACCAGGAGAGGGAGAGAGAGGGAAAGGTGTGTAACACTGTGTAGTGATAGAGAGACACCAGGAGAGGGAGAGAGAGAGAAAGGTGTGTAACTCTGTGTAGTGATAGAGAGCCAACAGGAGAGGGAGAGAGAAATAAATGTGTGTAGCTCTGTGCAGTGATAGAGAGACACCAGGAGAGGGAGAGAGAGAAAGGTGTGTAACTCTGTGTAGTGATAGAGAGACACCAGGAGAGGGAGAGAGAGAGAAAGGTGTGTAACTCTGTGCAGTGATAGAGAGACACAAGGAGAGGGAGAGAGAGGGAAAGGTGTGTAACTCTGTGTAGTGATATAGAGACACCAGGAGAGGGAGAGAGAGAGTAAGGTGTGTAACTCTGTGTAGTGATAGAGAGACACCAGGAGAGGGAAAGAGAGAGAAAGGTGCGTAACTCTGTGTAGTGATAGAGAGACACCAGGAGAGGGAGAGCGAGAGAAAGGTGTGTAACTCTGTGTAGTGATAGAAAGACACCAGGAGAGGGAGAGAGAGAGAAAGGTGTGTAATTCTGTGTCGTGATCGAGAGACACCAGGAGAGGGAGAGAGAGAGAAAGGTGTGTAACTCTGTGTAGTGATAGAGAGACACCAGGAGAGGGAGAGAGAGAGATAGGTGTGTAACTCTGTGTCGTGATAGAGAGACACCGGGAGAGGGGGAGAGAGAGAAAGGTGTGTAACTCTGTGCAGTGATAGAGAGACACAAGGAGAGGGAGAGAGAGAGAGAAAGGTGTGTAAATCTGTGTAGTGATAGAGAGACACCAGGAGAGGGAGAGAGAGAGAAAGGTGGGAAACTCTGTGTAGTGATAGAGAGACACCAGGAGAGGGAGAGAGAGAGAAATGTGTGTAACTCTGTGTAGTGATAGAGTGACACCAGGAGAGGGAGAGAGAGAGAAAGGTGTGTAACTCTGTGTAGTGATAGAGAGACAGCAGGAGAGGGAGAGATAGAGAAAGGTGTGTAAATCTGTGTAGTGATAGAGAGACACCAGGAGAGGGAGAGAGAGAGAAAGGTGCGTAACTCTGTGTAGTGATAGAGAGACACCAGGAGAGGGAGAGAGAGAGAAAGGTGTGTAACTCTGTATAGTGACAGAGAGACAACAGGAGAGGGAGAGAGAGAGAAAGGTGTGTAACTCTGTGTAGTGATAGACAGACACCAGGAGAGGGAGAGAGAGAGAATGGTGTGTAACTCTGTGTCGTGATAGAGAGACACCAGGAGAGGGAGAGAGAGAGAAAGGTGTTTAACTCTGTGTAGTGATAGAGAGACACCGGGAGAGGGGGAGAGAGAGAAAGGTGTGTAACTCTGTGCAGTGATAAAGAGACACCAGGAGAGGGAGAGGGAGAGAAAGGTGTGTAAGTCTGTGTAGTCATAGAGAGACACCAGGAGAGGGAGAGAGAGAGAAAGGTGTGTAACTCTGTGCTGTGATAGAGAGACACCAGGAGAGGGAGAAAGAGAGAAAGGTGTGTAACTCTGTGCAGTGACAGAGAGACACCAGGAGAGGGAGAGAGAGAAAGGTGTGTAGCTCTGTGTAGTGATAGAGAGACACTAGGAGCGGGAGAGAGAGAGAAAGGTGTGTCACTCTGTGTAGTGATAGAGATACATCAGGAGAGGGAGAGAGAGAGAAAGGTGTGTAACTCTGTGCAGTGATAGAGAGACACCAGGAGAGGGTGAGAGACAGAAAGCTGTGTAACACTGTGTAGTGTTAGAGAGACACCAGGAGAGGGATAGAGAGAGAAAGGTGTGTAACTCTGTGTAGTGATAGAGAGACACCAGGAGAGGGAGAGATAGAGAATGGTGTGCAACTCTGTGCAGTGATAGAGAGGAACCAGGAGAGGGAAAGAGAAAGAAAGGTGTGTAACTCTGTGCAGTGATAGAGAGACATTAGGAGAGGGAGAGAGAGAAAAAGGTGTGTAACTCTGTGTAGTGATAGAGAGGCACAGGCTGAGGGAGAGAGAGGGAAAGGTGTGTAACTCTGTGTAGCGATAGAGAGACACCAGGAGAGGGAGAGAGAGAAAGGTGTGTAACTCTGTGCAGTGATTGAGAGACACCAGGAGAGGGTGAGAGAGAAAGGTGTGTAACTCTGTGTAGTGATAGAGATACATCAGGAGAGGGAGAGAGAGAGAAAGGTGTGTAACTCTGTGTAGTGATAGAGAGACACCAGGAGAGGGTGAGAGACAGAAAGCTGTGTAACACTGTGTAGTTTTAGAGAGACACCAGGAGAGGGATTGAGAGAGAAAGGTGTGTAACTCTGTGTAGTGATAGAGAGACACCAGGAGAGGGAGAGATAGAGAAAGGTGTGTAACTCTGTGCAGTGATAGAGAGGAACCAGGAGAGGGAAAGAGAAAGAAAGGTGTGTAACTCTGTGCAGTGATAGAGAGACATTAGGAGAGGGAGAGAGAGAAAAAGGTGTGTAACTCTGTGTAGTGATAGAGAGGCACAGGCTGAGGGAGGGAGAGGGAAAGGTGTGTAACTCTGTGTAGCGATAGAGAGACACCAGGAGAGGGAGAGATAGAAAGGTGTGTAACTCTGTGCAGTGATTGAGATACACCAGGAGAGGGTGAGAGAGAAAGGTGTGTAACTCTGTGTAGTGATAGAGAGACACCAGCAGAGAGAGAGAGAGAGAGAGAAAGTTGTGTAACTCTGTGTAGTGATAGAGAGACACCGGGAGAGGGAGAGAGAGAGAAAGGTGTGCAGCTCTGTGAAGTGATAGAGAGACATCAGGAGAGGGAGAGAGAGAGAAAGGTGTGTAACTCTGTGTAGTGATAGAGAGACACCAGGAGAGGGAGAGAGAGAGAAACGTGTGTAACACTGTGTAGTTTTAGAGAGACACCAGGAGAGGAATAGAGAGAGAAAGGTGTGTAACTCGGTGCAGTGATAGAGAGACACCGGGAGAGGGAGAGAGAGAGAAACGTGGGTAACTCTGTGTCGTGATAGAGAGACACCGGGAGAGGAAGAGAGAGAGAAAGGTGTGTAACTCTGTGTAATGATAGAGAGACACCGGGAGAGGGGGAGAGAGAGAAATGTGTGTAACTCTGTGCAGTGATAGAGAGACACGAGGAGAGGGAGAGAGAGAGAGAAAGGTGTGTAACTCTGTGTAGTGATAGAGAGACACAAGGAGAGGGAGAGAGAGGAAAGGTTTGTAACTCTGTGTAGTGATAGAGAGACACCAGGAGAGGGAGGGAGAGAGAAAGGTGTGTAACTCTGTGTAGTGATAGAGAGACAGCAGGAGAGGGAGAGAGAGAGAAAGGTGTGTAACTCTGTGTAGTGATAGAGAGACACCAGGAGAGGGCGAGAGAGAGAAAGGTGTGTAACTCTGTGTCGTGATAGAGAGACACCAGGAGAGGAAGAGAGAGAGAAAGGTGCGTAACGCTGTGTAGTGATAGAGAGACACCAGGAGAGGGAGAGAGAGAGAAAGGTGTGTAACTCTGTGTAGTGTTAGAGAGACACCAGGAGAGGGAGAGAGAGAGAAAGGTGCGTAACTCTGTGTAGTGATAGAGAGACACCAGTAGATGGCGAGAGAGAGAAAGGTGTGTCACTCTGTTTTTATCGAGAGACACCAGGAGAGGGAAAGAGAGAAAGGTGTGTAACTCTGTGTGGTGATAGGGAGACACCGGGAGAGGGAGAGAGAGAAAGGTGTGTAACTCTGTGCAATGATAGAGAGACACCAGGAGAGTGTGAGAGAGAAAGGTGTGTAACTCTGTGTAGTGATAGAGAGACACCAGCAGAGAGAGAGAGAGAGAAAGTTGTGCAACTCTGTGTAGTGATAGAGAGACACCGGGAGAGGGAGAGAGAGAGAAAGGTGGGTAACTCTGTGTCGTGATAGAGTGACAGCAGGAGAGGGAGACAGAGAGAAAGGTGTGTAACTCTGTGTTGTGACAGAGAGACACCAGGAGAGGGAGAGAATGAGAAAGGTGTGTAACTCTGTGTAGTGATAGAGAGACACCAGGAGAGGAAGAGAGAGAGAAAGGTGTGTAACTCTGTGTAGTGATAGAGAGACACCGGAAGAGGGAGAGCCAGAAAGGTGTGTAACTCAGTGTAGTGATAGAGAGACACCAGGAGAGGGGGAGAGAGAGAAAGATGTGTAACTCTGCGTAGTGATAGAGAGACACCAGGAGAGGAAGAGAGAGAGAAAGGTGTGTAACTCTGTGTAGTGATAGAGAGACACCAGGAGAGGGAGAGAGAGAAAGGTGTGTAACTCTGTGTAGTGATAGAGAGACACCAGGAGAGGGAGAGAGAGAGAAAGGTGAGTAACTCTGTGTAGTGATAGAGAGACACCAGGAGAGGGAGAGAGAGAGAAAGGTGAGTAACTCTGTGTAGTGATAGAGAGACACCAGGAGAGGGAGAGAGAGAGAAAGGTGTATAACTCTGTGTAGTGATAGAGAGACACCAGGAGAGGGAGAGAGAGAAAGGTGTGTAACTCTGTGTAGTGATAGAGAGACACCAGGAGAGGGAGAGAGAGAGAAAGGTGAGTAACTCTGTGTAGTGAAAGAGAGACACCAGGAGAGGGAGAGAGAGAGAAAGATGTGTAATTCTATGCAGTGATAGAGAGACACCAGGAGAGAGAGAGAGAGATTGAAAGGTGTGTAACACTGTGGAGTGATAGAGAGACACCAAGAGACGGAGAGAGATAGAGAACGGTGTGTAAATCTGCGTAGTGATAGAGAGACACCAGGAGAGGGAGAGAGAGAGAAAGGTGTGTAACACTGTGTAGTGACAGAGAGACACCAGGAGAGGGAGAGAGAGAGAACGGTGTGTAACTGTGTGTAGTGATAGAGAGACAACAGGAGAGGGAGAGGGAAATAAACGTGTGTAGCTCTGTGCAGTGATGGAGAGGCAACAGGAGAGGGAGAGAGAGAGAAATGTGTGTAACTCTGTGTCGTGATAGAGAGACACCAGGAGAGGGAGAGAGAGAGAAAGGTGTGTAACTCTGTGTAGTGATAGAGAGACACAAGGAGAGGGAGAGAGAGGGAAAGGTGTGTAACTCTGTGTAGTGATAGAGAGACACCAGGAGAGGGAGAGAGAGAGTAAGGTGTGTAACTCTGTGTAGTGATAGAGAGACACCAGGAGAGGGAAAGAGAGAGAAAGGTGCGTAATTCTGTGTAGTGATAGAGAGACACCAGGAGAGGGAGAGTGAGAGAAAGGTGTGTAACTCTGTGTAGTGATAGAGAGACACCAGGAGAGGGAGAGAGAGAGAAAGGTGTGTAATTCTGTGTAGTGATAGAGAGACACCAGGAGAGGGAGAGAGAGAGAAAGGTGTGTAACTCTGTGTAGTGAAAGAGAGACACCAGGAGAGGGAGAGAGAGAGATAGGTGTGTAACTCTGTGTAGTGATAGAGAGACACCGGGAGAGGGGGAGAGAGAGAAAGGTGTGTAACTCTGTGCAGTGATAGAGAGACACCAGGAGAGGGAGAGAGAGAGAGAAAGGTGTGTAAATCTGTGTAGTGATAGAGAGACACCAGGAGAGGGAGAGAGAGAGAAAGGTGTGTAACTCTGTGTAGTGATAGAGAGACACCAGGAGAGGGAGAGAGAGAGAAATGTGTATAACTCTATGCAGTGATAGAGTGACACCAGGAGAGGGAGAGAGAGAGAAAGGTGTGTAACTCTGTGTAGTGATAGAGAGACACCAGGAGAGGGAGAGAGAGAGAAAGTTGTGTATCTCTGTGCAGTGATAGAGAGACACCAGGAGAGGGAGAGAGAGAAAGGTGTGTAACTCTGTGTAGTGATAGAGAGACACCGGGAGAGGGAGAGAGAGAGAAAGGTGTGTAACTCTGTGTAGTGATAGAGAGACACCAGGAGAGGAAGAGAGAGAGAAAGGTGTGTAACTCTGTGTAGTGATAGAGAATCACCGGGAGAGGGAGAGAGAGAAATGTGTGTAACTCAGTGTAGTGATAGAGAGAGACCAGGAGAGGGAGAGAGAAAGGTGTGTAACTCTGTGTAGTGATAGAGAGACACCAGGAGAGGGCGAGAGAGAGAAAGATGTGTAACTCTGTGCAGTGATAGAGAGACACCAGGAGAGGAAGAGAGAGAGAAAGGTGTGTAACTCTGTGTAGTGATAGAGAGACACCAGGAGAGAGAGAGATAGAGAAAGGTGTGTAACTCGGTGTAGTGATAGAGAGACACCAGGAGAGGGAGAGAGAGAGAAAGGTGTGTAACTCTATGCAGTGATAGAGAGACACCAGGAGAGAGAGAGAGAGATTGAAAGGTGTGTAACACTGTGGAGTGATAGAGAGACACCAAGAGACGGAGAGAGATAGAGAACGGTGTGTAAATCTGCGTAGTGATAGTGAGACACCAGGAGAGGGAGAGAGAGGGAAAGGTGTGTAACACTGTGTAGTGATAGAGAGACACCAGGAGAGGGAGAGAGAGAGAAAGGTGTGTAACTCTGTGTAGTGATAGAGAGCCAACAGGAGAGGGAGAGAGAAATAAATGTGTGTAGCTCTGTGCAGTGATAGAGAGACACCAGGAGAGGGAGAGAGAGAAAGGTGTGTAACTCTGTGTAGTGATAGAGAGACACCAGGAGAGGGAGAGAGAGAGAAAGGTGTGTAACTCTGTGCAGTGATAGAGAGACACAAGGAGAGGGAGAGAGAGGGAAAGGTGTGTAACTCTGTGTAGTGATATAGAGACACCAGGAGAGGGAGAGAGAGAGTAAGGTGTGTAACTCTGTGTAGTGATAGAGAGACACCAGGAGAGGGAAAGAGAGAGAAAGGTGCGTAACTCTGTGTAGTGATAGAGAGACACCAGGAGAGGGAGAGCGAGAGAAAGGTGTGTAACTCTGTGTAGTGATAGAAAGACACCAGGAGAGGGAGAGAGAGAGAAAGGTGTGTAATTCTGTGTCGTGATCGAGAGACACCAGGAGAGGGAGAGAGAGAGAAAGGTGTGTAACTCTGTGTAGTGATAGAGAGACACCAGGAGAGGGAGAGAGAGAGATAGGTGTGTAACTCTGTGTCGTGATAGAGAGACACCGGGAGAGGGGGAGAGAGAGAAAGGTGTGTAACTCTGTGCAGTGATAGAGAGACACAAGGAGAGGGAGAGAGAGAGAGAAAGGTGTGTAAATCTGTGTAGTGATAGAGAGACACCAGGAGAGGGAGAGAGAGAGAAAGGTGGGAAACTCTGTGTAGTGATAGAGAGACACCAGGAGAGGGAGAGAGAGAGAAATGTGTGTAACTCTGTGTAGTGATAGAGTGACACCAGGAGAGGGAGAGAGAGAGAAAGGTGTGTAACTCTGTGTAGTGATAGAGAGACAGCAGGAGAGGGAGAGATAGAGAAAGGTGTGTAAATCTGTGTAGTGATAGAGAGACACCAGGAGAGGGAGAGAGAGAGAAAGGTGCGTAACTCTGTGTAGTGATAGAGAGACACCAGGAGAGGGAGAGAGAGAGAAAGGTGTGTAACTCTGTATAGTGACAGAGAGACAACAGGAGAGGGAGAGAGAGAGAAAGGTGTGTAACTCTGTGTAGTGATAGACAGACACCAGGAGAGGGAGAGAGAGAGAATGGTGTGTAACTCTGTGTCGTGATAGAGAGACACCAGGAGAGGGAGAGAGAGAGAAAGGTGTTTAACTCTGTGTAGTGATAGAGAGACACCGGGAGAGGGGGAGAGAGAGAAAGGTGTGTAACTCTGTGCAGTGATAAAGAGACACCAGGAGAGGGAGAGGGAGAGAAAGGTGTGTAAGTCTGTGTAGTCATAGAGAGACACCAGGAGAGGGAGAGAGAGAGAAAGGTGTGTAACTCTGTGCTGTGATAGAGAGACACCAGGAGAGGGAGAAAGAGAGAAAGGTGTGTAACTCTGTGCAGTGACAGAGAGACACCAGGAGAGGGAGAGAGAGAAAGGTGTGTAGCTCTGTGTAGTGATAGAGAGACACTAGGAGCGGGAGAGAGAGAGAAAGGTGTGTCACTCTGTGTAGTGATAGAGATACATCAGGAGAGGGAGAGAGAGAGAAAGGTGTGTAACTCTGTGCAGTGATAGAGAGACACCAGGAGAGGGTGAGAGACAGAAAGCTGTGTAACACTGTGTAGTGTTAGAGAGACACCAGGAGAGGGATAGAGAGAGAAAGGTGTGTAACTCTGTGTAGTGATAGAGAGACACCAGGAGAGGGAGAGATAGAGAATGGTGTGCAACTCTGTGCAGTGATAGAGAGGAACCAGGAGAGGGAAAGAGAAAGAAAGGTGTGTAACTCTGTGCAGTGATAGAGAGACATTAGGAGAGGGAGAGAGAGAAAAAGGTGTGTAACTCTGTGTAGTGATAGAGAGGCACAGGCTGAGGGAGAGAGAGGGAAAGGTGTGTAACTCTGTGTAGCGATAGAGAGACACCAGGAGAGGGAGAGAGAGAAAGGTGTGTAACTCTGTGCAGTGATTGAGAGACACCAGGAGAGGGTGAGAGAGAAAGGGGTGTAACTCTGTGTAGTGATAGAGATACATCAGGAGAGGGAGAGAGAGAGAAAGGTGTGTAACTCTGTGTAGTGATAGAGAGACACCAGGAGAGGGTGAGAGACAGAAAGCTGTGTAACACTGTGTAGTTTTAGAGAGACACCAGGAGAGGGATTGAGAGAGAAAGGTGTGTAACTCTGTGTAGTGATAGAGAGACACCAGGAGAGGGAGAGATAGAGAAAGGTGTGTAACTCTGTGCAGTGATAGAGAGGAACCAGGAGAGGGAAAGAGAAAGAAAGGTGTGTAACTCTGTGCAGTGATAGAGAGACATTAGGAGAGGGAGAGAGAGAAAAAGGTGTGTAACTCTGTGTAGTGATAGAGAGGCACAGGCTGAGGGAGGGAGAGGGAAAGGTGTGTAACTCTGTGTAGCGATAGAGAGACACCAGGAGAGGGAGAGATAGAAAGGTGTGTAACTCTGTGCAGTGATTGAGATACACCAGGAGAGGGTGAGAGAGAAAGGTGTGTAACTCTGTGTAGTGATAGAGAGACACCAGCAGAGAGAGAGAGAGAGAGAGAAAGTTGTGTAACTCTGTGTAGTGATAGAGAGACACCGGGAGAGGGAGAGAGAGAGAAAGGTGTGCAGCTCTGTGAAGTGATAGAGAGACATCAGGAGAGGGAGAGAGAGAGAAAGGTGTGTAACTCTGTGTAGTGATAGAGAGACACCAGGAGAGGGAGAGAGAGAGAAACGTGTGTAACACTGTGTAGTTTTAGAGAGACACCAGGAGAGGAATAGAGAGAGAAAGGTGTGTAACTCGGTGCAGTGATAGAGAGACACCGGGAGAGGGAGAGAGAGAGAAACGTGGGTAACTCTGTGTCGTGATAGAGAGACACCGGGAGAGGAAGAGAGAGAGAAAGGTGTGTAACTCTGTGTAATGATAGAGAGACACCGGGAGAGGGGGAGAGAGAGAAATGTGTGTAACTCTGTGCAGTGATAGAGAGACACGAGGAGAGGGAGAGAGAGAGAGAAAGGTGTGTAACTCTGTGTAGTGATAGAGAGACACAAGGAGAGGGAGAGAGAGGAAAGGTTTGTAACTCTGTGTAGTGATAGAGAGACACCAGGAGAGGGAGGGAGAGAGAAAGGTGTGTAACTCTGTGTAGTGATAGAGAGACAGCAGGAGAGGGAGAGAGAGAGAAAGGTGTGTAACTCTGTGTAGTGATAGAGAGACACCAGGAGAGGGCGAGAGAGAGAAAGGTGTGTAACTCTGTGTCGTGATAGAGAGACACCAGGAGAGGAAGAGAGAGAGAAAGGTGCGTAACGCTGTGTAGTGATAGAGAGACACCAGGAGAGGGAGAGAGAGAGAAAGGTGTGTAACTCTGTGTAGTGTTAGAGAGACACCAGGAGAGGGAGAGAGAGAGAAAGGTGCGTAACTCTGTGTAGTGATAGAGAGACACCAGTAGATGGCGAGAGAGAGAAAGGTGTGTCACTCTGTTTTTATCGAGAGACACCAGGAGAGGGAAAGAGAGAAAGGTGTGTAACTCTGTGTGGTGATAGGGAGACACCGGGAGAGGGAGAGAGAGAAAGGTGTGTAACTCTGTGCAATGATAGAGAGACACCAGGAGAGTGTGAGAGAGAAAGGTGTGTAACTCTGTGTAGTGATAGAGAGACACCAGCAGAGAGAGAGAGAGAGAAAGTTGTGCAACTCTGTGTAGTGATAGAGAGACACCGGGAGAGGGAGAGAGAGAGAAAGGTGGGTAACTCTGTGTCGTGATAGAGTGACAGCAGGAGAGGGAGACAGAGAGAAAGGTGTGTAACTCTGTGTTGTGACAGAGAGACACCAGGAGAGGGAGAGAATGAGAAGGGTGTGTAACTATGTGCAGTGATAGAGAGACACCAGGAGAGGGTGAGAGTGAAAGGTGTGTAACTCTTTGTAGTGATAGAGAGACACCAGCAGAGAGAGATAGAGAGAAATGTGTGTAACTCTGTGTAGCAATAGAGAGACACCGGGAGAGAGAGAGAGAGAGAAAAGTGGGTAACACTGTGTAGTGATAGAGAGACACCAGGAGAAGGAGAGAGAGAGAAAGGTGTGTAACTCTGTGCAGTGATAGAGAGACATCAGGAGAGGGAGAGAGAGAGAAAGGCGTGTAACTCTGTGTAGTGATAGAGAGACACCAGGAGAGGGAGAGAGAGAGAAAGATGTGTAACACTGTGTAGTGTTAGAGAGACACCAGGAGAGGAAGAGAGAGAGAAAGGTGTGTAACTCTGTGTAGTGATAGAGAAACACCAGGAGAGGGAGAGAGAGAGAAAGGTGTGTAACTCTGTGTAGTGATAGAGAGACACCAGGAGAGGGAGGGAGAGAGAAAGGTGTGTAACTCTGTGTAGTGATAGAGAGACACCAGGAGAGGGCGATAGAGAGAAAGATGTGTAACTCTGTGTAGTGATGGAGAGACACCAGGAGAGGGAGAGAGAAAGGTGTGTAACTCTGTGTAGCGATAGAGAGACACCAGGAGAGGGCGAGAGAGAGAAAGATGTGTAACTCTGTGTCGTGATAGAGAGACACCAGGAGAGGAAGAGAGAGATAAAGGTGTGTAACTCTGTGTAGTGATAGAGAGACACCAGGAGAGGGAGAGAGAGAGAAAGGTGTGTAACTCTGTGTAGTGATAGAGAGATGCTAGGAGAGGGAGAGAGAGAGAAAGGTGTGTAACACTGTGCAGTGATAGAGAGACACCAGGAGAGGGAGAGATAGAGAAAGGTGTGTAACTCTGTGTAGTGATAGAGAGACAACAGGAGAGGGAGAGAGAGAGAAACGTGTGTAACTCTGTGCAGTGATAGAGAAACATCAGGGGAGGGTGAGAGAGAAAGGTGTGTAACTCTGTGTAGTGATAGAGAGACACCAGCAGAGAGAGAGAGAGAGAAAGGTGTGTAACTCTGTGTCGTGATAGAGAGACACCGGGAGAGGGAGAGAGAGAGAAAGGTGGGTAACTCTGTGTTGTGATAGAGAGACACCGGGGGAGGGTGAGAGAGAGAAAGGTGTGTAACCATGTGTAGTGATAGAGAGACATCAGGAGAGTGAGAGAGAGAGAAAGGTGTGTAACTCTGTGTAGTGAGAGAGAGACACCAGGAGAGGGAGAGAGAGAGAGAAAGGTGTGTAACTCTGTGTAGTGATAGAGAGACACCAGGAGAGGGAGAGAGAGAGAAAGGTGTGTAACTCTGTGTAGTGATAGAGAGACACCGAGAGAGGGATAGAGAGAGAAAGGTGGGTAACACTGTGTCGTGATAGAGAGACACCAGGAGAGGGAGAGAGAGAGAAAGGTGTGTAACGCTGTGTAGCGATAGAGAGACACCAGGAGAGGGCGAGAGAGAGAAAGATGTGTAACTCTGTGTCGTGATAGAGAGACACCAGGAGAGGAAGAGAGAGAGAAAGGTGTGTAACTCTGTGTAGTGATAGAGAGACACCAGGAGAGGGAGAAAGAGAGAGAGAAAGGTGTGTAACTCTGTGTAGTGATAGAGAGACACCAGGAGAGGGAGAGAGAGAGAAAGGTGTGTAACTCTGTGCAGTGATAGAGAGACACCAGGAGAGGGAGAGATGCAGAAAGGTGTGTAACTCTGTGTAGTGATAGAGAGACACCAGGAGAGGGTGAGAGAGAAAGGTGTGTAACTCTGTGCAGTGATTGAGAGACACCAGCAGAGAGAGAGAGAGAGAAAGGTCTGTATCTCTGTGTCGTGATAGAGAGGCACAGGCTGAGTGAGAGAGAGGGAAATGTGTGTAACTCTGTGTAGTGATAGAGAGACACCAGGAGAGGGAGAGAGAGAAATGTGTGTAACTCTGTGCAGTGATATAGAGACACCAGGAGAGGGTGAGAGAGAAAGGTGTGTAACTCTGTGCAGTGATAGAGAGACACCAGCAGAGAGAGAGAGAGAGAAAGGTCTGTAACTCTGTGTAGTGATAGAGAGACACTGGAAGAGGGAGAGAGAGAGATAGGTGGGTAACTCTGTGTAGTGATAGAGACACAGGAGAGGGCGAGAGAGAGAAAGGTGTGTAACTCTGTGTAGTGATAGAGAGACACCAGGAGAGAGAGAGAGAGAGAGAGAAAGGTGTGTAACTCTGTGCAGTGATAGAGAGACACCAGGAGAGGGAGAGATGGAGAAAGGTGTGTAACTCTGTGTAGTGATAGAGAGACACCAGGAGAGGGAGATAGAGAAAAATGTGTGTAACTCTGTGCAGTGATAGAGAGACCCCAGAAGAGGGTGAGAGAGAAAGGTGTGTAACTCTGTGCAGTGATAGAGAGACACCGGAAGAGGGAGAGAGAGAGAAAGGTGGGTAACTCTGTGAAGTGATAGAGAGACACCAGGAGAGGGAGAGAGAGAGAAAGGTGTGTAACTCGGTGTAGTGATAGAGAGACACCAGGAGAGGGAGAGAGAGAGAAAGGTGTGTAACTCTGTGTAGTGATAGAGACACAGGAGAGGGCGAGAGAGAGAAAGGTGTGTATCTCAGTGTAGTGATAGAGAGACACCAGGAGAGGAAGACAGAGAGAAAGGTGTGTAACACTGTGTAGTGATAGAGAGACACCAGGAGAGGGAGAGAGAGAGAAAGGTGTGTAACTCTGTGTAGTGATAGAGAGACACCGGGCGAGGGAGAGAGAGAGAAAGGTGTATAACTCTGTGTAGTGATAGAGAGGCACCTGGAGAGGGAGAGAGAGAGAAAGGTGTGTAACTCTGTGTAGTGATAGAGAGACACCAGGAGAGAGAGAGAGAGATAAAGTTGTGTTACTCTGTGTAGTGATAGAGAGACACCAGGAGAGGGAGAGAGAGAGAAAGCTGTGTAACTCTGTGTAGTGATAGAGAGACACCGGGAGAGGGAGAGAGAGAGAAAGGTGTGTATCTCTGTGTAGTGATAGAGAGATACCAGGAGATGGGGAGAGAGAGAAAGGTGTGTAACTCTGTGCAGTGATAGAGAGACACCAGGAGAGAGAGAGAGAGAGAAAAGTGTGTAAATCTGTGTAGTGATAGAGAGACTCCAGGAGAGGGAGAGAGAGAGAGAAAGGTGTGTAACTCTGTGCAGTGATAGAGAGACACCAGGAGAGGGAGAGAGAGAGAAAGGTGTGTAAATCTGTGTGGTGATAGAGAGACACCAGGAGAGGGAGAGAGAGAGAAAGTTGTGTAACTCTGTGTAGTGATAGAGAGACACCAGGAGAGGGAGAGACAGAGAAAGGTGTGTAACTCTGTGCAGCGTTAGAGAGACACCAGGAGAGGGTGAGAGAGAAAGGTGTGTAACTCTGTGTAGTGATAGAGAAACACCAGCAGAGAGAGAGCGAGAGAAAGGTGTGTAACTCTGTGTCGTGATAGAGAGACACCGGGAGAGGGAGAGAGAGAGAAAGGTGGGTAACTCTGTGTAGTGATAGAGAGACACCAGGAGAGGGAGAGAGAGAGAAAGGTGTGTAACTCTGTGTTGTGATAGAGAGACACCGGGAGAGAGAGAGAAAGGTGTGTAACTCTGTGTAGTGATAGAGAGACACCGGGCGAGGGAGAGAGGGAGAAAGGTGTGTAACTCTGTGTAGTGATAGAGAGACACCTGGAGAGGGAGACAGAGAGAAAGGTGTGTAACTCTGTGTAGTGATAGAGAGACACGAGGAGAGGGAGAGAGAGAGAAAGGTGTGTAACTCTGTGTAGTGATAGAGAGACACCGGGAGAGGGAGAGAGAGAGAAAGGTGTGTATTTCTGTGCAGTGATAGAAAGACACCAGGAGATGGGGAGAGAGAGAAAGGTGTGTAACTCTGTGTAGTGATAGAGAGACTGCAGGAGAGGGAGAGAGAGGGAAAGGTGTGTAACTCTGTGTAGTGATAGAGAGACACCAGGCGAGGGAGAGAGAGAAAGGTGTGTAACTCTGTGTAGTGATAGAGAGACACCATGAGAGGGCGAGAGAGAGAAAGGTGTGTAACTCTGTGTAGTGATAGAGAGACGCCAGTAGAGGAAGAGAGAGAGAAAGGTGTGTAACTCTGTGTAGTGATAGAGGGACAACAGGAGAGGGAGAGAGAGAGAAAGGTGTGTAACTCTGTGTAGTGATAGAGAGACACCAGGAGAGGGAGAGAGAGAGAAAGATGTGTAACACTGTGTAGTGTTAGAGAGACACCAGGAGAGGAAGAGAGAGAGAAAGGTGTGTAACTCTGTGTAGTGATAGAGAAACACCAGGAGAGGGAGAGAGTGAGAAAGGTGTGTAACTCTGTGTAGTGATAGAGAGACACCAGGAGAGGGAGGGAGAGAGAAAGGTGTGTAACTCTGTGTAGTGATAGAGAGACACCAGGAGAGGGCGATAGAGAGAAAGATGTGTAACTCTGTGTAGTGATAGAGAGACACCAGGAGAGGGAGAGAGAAAGGTGTGTAACTCTGTGTAGCGATAGAGAGACACCAGGAGAGGGCGAGAGAGAGAAAGATGTGTAACTCTGTGTCGTGATAGAGAGACACCAGGAGAGGAAGAGAGAGAGAAAGGTGTGTAACTCTGTGTAGTGATAGAGAGACACCAGGAGAGGGAGAGAGAGAGAAAGGTGTGTAACTCTGTGTAGTGATAGAGAGATACCAGGAGAGGGAGAGAGAGAGAAAGGTGTGTAACACTGTGCAGTGATAGAGAGACACCAGGAGAGGGAGAGATAGAGAAAGGTGTGTAACTCTGTGTAGTGATAGAGAGACAACAGGAGAGGGAGAGAGAGAGAAACGTGTGTAACTCTGTGCAGTGATAGAGAAACATCAGGGGAGGGTGAGAGAGAAAGGTGTGTAACTCTGTGCAGTGATAGAGAGACACCAGCAGAGAGAGAGAGAGAGAAAGGTGTGTAAATCTGTGTCGTGATAGAGAGACACCGGGAGAGGGAGAGAGAGAGAAAGGTGGGTAACTCTGTGTTGTGATAGAGAGACACCGGGGGAGGGTGAGAGAGAGAAAGGTGTGTAACCATGTGTAGTGATAGAGAGACATCAGGAGAGGGAGAGAGAGAGAAAGGTGTGTAACTCTGTGTAGTGATAGAGAGACACCAGGAGAGGGAGAGAGAGAGAAAGGTGTGTAACTCTGTGTAGTGTTAGAGAGACACCAGGAGTGGAACAGAGAGAGAAAGGTGTGTTACTCTGTGTAGTGATAGAGAGACACCAGGAGAGGGAGAGAGAAAGAAATGTGAGTAACTCTGTGTCGTGATAGAGAGGCACAGGCTGAGGGAGAGAGAGGGAAAGGTGTGTAACTCTGTGTAGTGATAGAGAGACACCAGGAGAGGGAGAAAGAGAAAGGTGTGTAACTCTGTGCAGTGATAGAGAGACACCAGGAGAGTGTGAGAGAGAAAGGTGTGTAACTCTGTGTAGTGATAGAGAGACACCAGGAGAGAGAGAGAGAGAGAAAGGTGTGTAAATCTGTGCAGTGATAGAGAGACACCGGGAGAGGGAGTGAGAGAGAAAGGTGGGCAACACTGTGTAGTGATAGAGAGACCCCAGGAGAGGGAGAGAGAGAGAAAGGTGTGTAACTCTGTGTAGTGATAGAGAGACACCAGCTGAGAGAGAGAGAGAGAAAGGTGTGTAACTCTGTGTAGTGATAGAGAGACACCGGGAGAGGGAGAGAGAGAGAAAGGTGTGTAACTCTGTGTAGTGATAGAGAGACACCGAGAGAGGGATAGAGAGAGAAAGGTGGGTAACACTGTGTCGTGATAGAGAGACACCAGGAGAGGGAGAGAGAGAGAAAGGTGTGTAACGCTGTGTAGCGATAGAGAGACACCAGGAGAGGGCGAGAGAGAGAAAGATGTGTAACTCTGTGTCGTGATAGAGAGACACCAGGAGAGGAAGAGAGAGAGAAAGGTGTGTAA
Source organism: Somniosus microcephalus (assembly GCF_052327205.1). NCBI lineage: Eukaryota > Metazoa > Chordata > Chondrichthyes > Squaliformes > Somniosidae > Somniosus > Somniosus microcephalus. Next base: position 419,114 of record NW_028225389.1, on the reverse strand, counting down.
CTCTGTGTAGTGATAGAGAGACACCAGGAGAGGGAGAAAGAGAAAGGTGTGTAACTCTGTGCAGTGATAGAGGGACACCAGGAGAGTGTGAGAGAGAAAGGTGTGTAACTCTGTGTAGTGATAGAGAGACACCAGGAGAGAGAGAGAGAGAGAAAGGTGTGTAACTCTGTGCAGTGATAGAGAGACACCAGGAGAGTGTGAGAGAGAAAGGTGTGTAACTCTGTGTAGTGATAGAGAGACACCAGGAGAGGGAGAGAGAGAGAAAGGTGTGTAAATCTGTGCAGTGATAGAGAGACACCGGGAGAGGGAGAGAGAGAGAAAGGTGTGTAACTCTGTGTAGTGATAGAGAGACACCGAGAGAGGGATAGAGAGAGAAAGGTGGGTAACACTGTGTAGTGATAGAGAGACACCAGGAGAGGGAGAGAGAGAGAAAAAGGTGTGTAACGCTGTGTAGCGATAGAGAGACACCAGGAGAGGGCGAGAGAGAGAAAGATGTGTAACTCTGTGTCGTGATAGAGAGACACCAGGAGAGGAAGAGAGAGAGAAAGGTGTGTAACTCTGTGTAGTGATAGAGAGACACCAGGAGAGGGAGAGAGAGAGAGAGAGAAAGGTGTGTAACTCTGTGTAGTGATAGAGAGACACCAGGAGAGGGAGAGAGAGAGAAAGGTGTGTAACTCTGTGCAGTGATAGAGAGACACCAGGAGAGGGAGAGATGCAGAAAGGTGTGTAACTCTGTGTAGTGATAGAGAGACACCAGGAGAGGGTGAGAGAGAAAGGTGTGTAACTCTGTGCAGTGATTGAGAGACACCAGCAGAGAGAGAGAGAGAGAAAGGTCTGTATCTCTGTGTCGTGATAGAGAGGCACAGGCTGAGTGAGAGAGAGGGAAATGTGTGTAACTCTGTGTAGTGATAGAGAGACACCAGGAGAGGGAGAGAGAGAAATGTGTGTAACTCTGTGCAGTGATAGAGAGACACCAGGAGAGGGTGAGAGAGAAAGGTGTGTAACTCTGTGCAGTGATAGAGAGACACCAGCAGAGAGAGAGAGAGAGAAAGGTCTGTAACTCTGTGTAGTGATAGAGAGACACCGGAAGAGGGAGAGAGAGAGATAGGTGGGTAACTCTGTGTAGTGATAGAGACACAGGAGAGGGCGAGAGAGAGAAAGGTGTGTAACTCTGTGTAGTGATAGAGAGACACCAGGAGAGAGAGAGAGAGAGAGAGAAAGGTGTGTAACTCTGTGCAGTGATAGAGAGACACCAGGAGAGGGAGAGATGGAGAAAGGTGTGTAACTCTGTGTAGTGATAGAGAGACACCAGGAGAGGGAGAGAGAGAAATGTGTGTAACTCTGTGCAGTGATAGAGAGACCCCAGAAGAGGGTGAGAGAGAAAGGTGTGTAACTCTGTGCAGTGATAGAGAGACACCGGAAGAGGGAGAGAGAGAGAAAGGTGGGTAACTCTGTGAAGTGATAGAGAGACACCAGGAGAGGGAGAGAGAGAGAAAGGTGTGTAACTCTGTTTTGTGATAGAGAGACACCAGGAGAGGGAGAGAGAGACAAAGGTGTGTAACTCTGTGTAGTGATAGAGAGACACCAGGAGAGGGAGAGAGAGAGAAAGGTGTGTAACTCTGTGTAGTGATAGAGACACAGGAGAGGGCGAGAGAGAAAAAGGTGTGTATCTGAGTGTAGTGATAGAGAGACACCAGGAGAGGAAGACAGAGAGAAAGGTGTGTAACACTGTGTAGTGATAGAGAGACACCAGGAGAGGGAGAGAGAGATAAAGGTGTGTAACTCTGTGTAGTGATAGAGAGACACCGGGCGAGGGAGAGAGAGAGAAAGGTGTATAACTCTGTGCAGTGATAGAGAGACACCTGGAGAGGGAGAGAGAGAGAAAGGTGTGTAACTCTGTGTAGTGATAGAGAGACACCAGGAGAGAGAGAGAGAGATAAAGTTGTGTTACTCTGTGTAGTGATAGAGAGACACCAGGAGAGGGAGAGAGAGAGAAAGCTGTGTAACTCTGTGTAGTGATAGAGAGACACCGGGAGAGGGAGAGAGAGAGAAAGGTGTGTATCTCTGTGTAGTGATAGAGAGATACCAGGAGATGGGGAGAGAGAGAAAGGTGTGTAACTCTGTGCAGTGATAGAGAGACACCAGGAGAGAGAGAGAGAGAGAAAGGTGTGTAAATCTGTGTAGTGATAGAGAGACTCCAGGAGAGGGAGAGAGAGAGAGAAAGGTGTGTAACTCTGTGCAGTGATAGAGAGACACCAGGAGAGGGAGAGAGAGAGAAAGGTGTGTAAATCTGTGTGGTGATAGAGAGACACCAGGAGAGGGAGAGAGAGAGAAAGTTGTGTAACTCTGTGTAGTGATAGAGAGACACCAGGAGAGGGAGAGACAGAGAAAGGTGTGTAACTCTGTGCAGCGTTAGAGAGACACCAGGAGAGGGTGAGAGAGAAAGGTGTGTAACTCTGTGTAGTGATAGAGAAACACCAGCAGAGAGAGAGCGAGAGAAAGGTGTGTAACTCTGTGTCGTGATAGAGAGACACCGGGAGAGGGAGAGAGAGAGAAAGGTGGGTAACTCTGTGTAGTGATAGAGAGACACCAGGAGAGGGAGAGAGAGAGAAAGCTGTGTAACTCTGTGTTGTGATAGAGAGACACCAGGAGAGGGAGAGAGAGAGAAAGGTGTGTAACTCTGTGTAGTGATAGAGAGACACCGGGCGAGGGAGAGAGGGAGAAAGGTGTGTAACTCTGTGTAGTGATAGAGAGACACCTGGAGAGGGAGACAGAGAGAAAGGTGTGTAACTCTGTGTAGTGATAGAGAGACACGAGGAGAGGGAGAGAGAGAGAAAGGTGTGTAACTCTGTGTAGTGATAGAGAGACACCGGGAGAGGGAGAGAGAGAGAAAGGTGTGTATTTCTGTGCAGTGATAGAAAGACACCAGGAGATGGGGAGAGAGAGAAAGGTGTGTAACTCTGTGTAGTGATAGAGAGACTGCAGGAGAGGGAGAGAGAGGTAAAGGTGTGTAACTCTGTGTAGTGATAGAGAGACACCAGGAGAGGGAGAGAGAGAAAGGTGTGTAACTCTGTGTAGTGATAGAGAGACGCCAGTAGAGGAAGAGAGAGAGAAAGGTGTGTAACTCTGTGTAGTGATAGAGGGACAACAGGAGAGGGAGAGAGAGAGAAAGGTGTGTAACTCTGTGTAGTGATAGAGAGACACCTGGAGAGGGAGAGAGAGAGAAATGTGTGTAACTCTGTGTCGTGATAGAGAGACACCAGGAGAGAGAGAGAGAGAGAGAAAGGTGTGTAAATCTGTGTAGTGATAGGGTGACACCAGCAGAGGGAGAGAGAGAGAAAGGTATGTAAATCTGTAGTGATAGACAGACACCAGGAGAGGGAGAGAGAGAGAAAGGTGTGCAACTCTGTGTAGTGATAGAGAGACACCAGGAGAGGGAGAAAGAGAAAGGTGTGTAACTCTGTGCAGTGATAGAGAGACACCAGGAGAGTGTGAGAGAGAAAGGTGTGTAACTCTGTGTAGTGATAGAGAGACACCAGGAGAGAGAGAGTGAGAGAAAGGTGTATAAATCTGTGCAGTGATAGAGACACACCGGGAGAGGGAGTGAGAGAGAAAGGTGGGCAACACTGTGTAGTGATAGAGAGACACCAGGAGAGGGAGAGAGAGAGAAAGGTTTGTAACTCTGTGTAGTGATAGAGAGACACCAGCTGAGAGAGAGAGAGAGAGAGAAAGGTGTGTAACTCTGTGTAGTGATAGAGAGACACCGGGAGAGGGAGAGAGAGAGAAAGGTGTGTAACTCAGTGTAGTGATAGAGAGACACCGAGAGAGGGATAGAGAGAGAAAGGTGGGTAACACTGTGTCGTGATAGAGAGACACCAGGAGAGGGAGAGAGAGAGAAAGGTGTGTAACGCTGTGTAGCGATAGAGAGACACCAGGAGAGGGCGAGAGAGAGAAAGATGTGTAACTCTGTGTCGTGATAGAGAGACACCAGGAGAGGAAGAGAGAGAGAAAGGTGTGTAACTCTGTGTAGTGATAGAGAGACACCAGGAGAGGGAGAAAGAGAAAGGTGTGTAACTCTGTGCAGTGATAGAGAGACACCAGGAGAGTGTGAGAGAGAAAGGTGTGTAACTCTGTGTAGTGATAGAGAGACACCAGGAGAGAGAGAGAGAGAGAAAGGTGTGTAACTCTGTGCAGTGATAGAGAGACACCAGGAGAGTGTGAGAGAGAAAGGTGTGTAACTCTGTGTAGTGATAGAGAGACACCAGGAGAGGGAGAGAGAGAGAAAGGTGTGTAACTCTGTGCAGTAATAGAGAGACACCGGGAGATGGAGAGAGAGAGAAAGGTGTGTAACTCTGTGTAGTGATAGAGAGACACCGAGAGAGGGATAGAGAGAGAAAGGTGGGTAACACTGTGTAGTGATAGAGAGACACCAGGAGAGGGAGAGAGAGAGAAAGGTGTGTAACGCTGTGTAGCGATAGAGAGACACCAGGAGAGGGCGAGAGAGAGAAAGATGTGTAACTCTGTGTCGTGATAGAGAGACAATAGGAGAGGAAGAGAGAGAGAAAGGTGTGTAACTCTGTGTAGTGATAGAGAGACACCAGGAGAGGGAGAGAGAGAGAGAGAATGGTGTGTAACTCTGTGTAGTGATAGAGAGACACCAGGAGAGGGAGAGAGAGAGAAAGGTGTGTAACTCTGTGCAGTGATAGAGAGACACCAGGAGAGGGAGAGATGCAGAAAGGTGTGTAACTCTGTGTAGTGATAGAGAGACACCAGGAGAGGGTGAGAGAGAAAGGTGTGTAACTCTGTGCAGTGATTGAGAGACACCAGCAGAGAGAGAGAGAGAGAAAGGTCTGTATCTCTGTGTTGTGATATAGAGGCACAGGCTGAGTGAGAGAGAGGGAAATGTGTGTAACTCTGTGTAGTGATAGAGAGACACCAGGAGAGGGAGAGAGAGAAATGTGTGTAACTCTGTGCAGTGATAGAGGGACACCAGGAGAGGGTGAGAGAGAAAGGTGTGTAACTCTGTGCAGTGATAGAGAGACACCAGCAGAGAGAGAGAGAGAGAAAGGTCTGTAACTCTGTGTAGTGATAGAGAGACACCGGAAGAGGGAGAGAGAGAGAAAGGTGGGTAACTCTGTGTAGTGATAGAGACACAGGAGAGGGCGAGAGAGAGAAAGGTGTGTAACTCTGTGTAGTGATAGAGAGACACCAGGAGAGAGAGAGAGAGAGAGAGAAAGGTGTGTAACTCTGTGCAGTGATAGAGAGACACCAGGAGAGGGAGAGATGGAGAAAGGTGTGTAACTCTGTGTAGTGATCGAGAGACACCAGGAGAGGGTGCGAGATAAAGGTGTGTAACTCTGTGCAGTGATTGAGAGACACCAGCAGAGAGAGAAAGAGAGAAAGGTTTGTAACTCTGTCGTGATAGAGAGGCACAGGCTGAGTGAGAGAGAGGGAAAGGTGTGTAACTCTGTGTAGTGATAGAGAGACACCAGGAGAGGGAGAGAGAGAAATGTGTGTAACTCTGTGCAGTGATAGAGAGACCCCAGAAGAGGGTGAGAGAGAAAGGTGTGTAACTCTGTGCAGTGATAGAGAGACACCGGAAGAGGGAGAGAGAGAGAAAGGTGGGTAACTCTGTGAAGTGGTAGAGAGACACCAGGAGAGGGAGAGAGAGAGAAAGGTGTGTAACTCTGTTTTGTGATAGAGAGACACCAGGAGAGGGAGAGAGAGAGAAAGGTGTGTAACTCTGTGTAGTGATAGAGAGACACCAGGAGAGGGAGAGAGAGAGAAAGGTGTGTAACTCTGTGTAGTGATAGAGACACAGGAGAGGGCGAGAGAGAGAAAGGTGTGTATCTCAGTGTAGTGATAGAGAGACACCAGGAGAGGAAGACAGAGAGAAAGGTGTGTAACACTGTGTAGTGATAGAGAGACACCAGGAGAGGGAGAGAGAGAGAAAGGTGTGTAACTCTGTGTAGTGATAGAGAGACACCGGGCGAGGGAGAGAGGGAGAAAGGTGTATAACTCTGTGTAGTGATAGAGAGACACCAGGAGAGGGAGAGAGAGAGAAAGCTGTGTAACTCTGTGTAGTGATAGAGAGACACCGGGAGAGGGAGAGAGAGAGAAAGGTGTGTATCTCTGTGTAGTGATAGAGAGAAACCAGGAGATGGGGAGAGAGAGAAAGGTGTGTAACTCTGTGCAGTGATAGAGAGACACCAGGAGAGAGAGAGAGAGAGAAAGGTGTGTAAATCTGTGTAGTGATAGAGAGACTCCAGGAGAGGGAGAGAGAGAGAGAAAGGTGTGTAACTCTGTGCAGTGATAGAGAGACACCAGGAGAGGGAGAGAGAGAGAAAGGTGTGTAAATCTGTGTGGTGATAGAGAGACACCAGGAGAGGGAGAGAGAGAGAAAGTTGTGTAACTCTGTGTAGTGATAGAGAGACACCAGGAGAGGGAGAGACAGAGAAAGGTGTGTAACTATATGCAGCGTTAGAGAGACACCAGGAGAGGGTGAGAGAGAAAGGTGTGTAACTCTGTGTAGTGATAGAGAAACACCAGCAGAGAGAGAGCGAGAGAAAGGTGTGTAACTCTGTGTCGTGATAGAGAGACACCGGGAGAGGGAGAGAGAGAGAAAGGTGGGTAACTCTGTGTAGTGATAGAGAGACACCAGGAGAGGGAGAGAGAGAGAAAGGTGTGTAACTCTGTGTTGTGATAGAGAGACACCAGGAGAGGGAGAGAGAGAGAAAGGTGTGTAACTCTGTGTAGTGATAAAGAGACACCGGGCGAGGGAGAGAGGGAGAAAGGTGTGTAACTCTGTGTAGTGATAGAGAGACACCTGGAGAGGGAGACAGAGAGAAAGGTGTGTAACTCTGTGTAGTGATAGAGAGACACGAGGAGAGGGAGAGAGAGAGAAAGGTGTGTAACTCTGTGTAGTGATAGAGAGACACCGGGAGAGGGAGAGAGAGAGAAAGGTGTGTATTTCTGTGCAGTGATAGAAAGACACCAGGAGATGGGGAGATAGAGAAAGGTGTGTAACTCTGTGTAGTGATAGAGAGACACCAGGAGAGAGAGAGAGAGAGAAAGTTGTTTAACTCTGTGTTGTGATAGAGAGACTGCAGGAGAGGGAGAGAGAGGGAAAGGTGTGTAACTCTGTGTAGTGATAGAGAGACACCAGGAGAGGGAGAGAGAGAAAGGTGTGTAACTCTGTGTAGTGATAGAGAGACACCAGGAGAGGGCGAGAGAGAGAAAGGTGTGTAACTCTGTGTAGTGATAGAGAGACGCCAGGAGAGGAAGAGAGAGAGAAAGGTGTGTAACTCTGTGTAGTGATAGAGGGACAACAGGAGAGGGTGAGAGAGAGAGAAAGGTGTGTAACTCTGCGTAGAGATAGAGAGACACCGGGCGAGGGAGAGAGAGAGAAAGGTGTGTAACTCTGTGTAGTGATAGAGAGACACCTGGAGAGGGAGAGAGAGAGAAATGTGTGTAACTCAGTGTCGTGATAGAGAGACACCAGGAGAGAGAGAGAGAGAGAGAAAGGTGTGTAAATCTGTGTAGTGATAGGGTGACACCAGCAGAGGGAGAGAGAGAGAAAGGTATGTAAATCTGTAGTGATAGACAGACACCAGGAGAGGGAGAGAGAGAGAAAGGTGTGCAACTCTGTGTTGTGATAGAGAGACACCAGGAGAGGGAGAGAGAGGGAAAGGTGTGTAACTCTGTGTTGTGATAGAAAGACACCAGGAGAGGGAGGGAGAGAGAAAGGTGTGTAACTCTGTGTAGTGATAGAGAGACACCAGGAGTGGGAGAGAGAGAGAAAGGTGTGTAACTCTGTGTAGTGATAGAGAGACACCAGGAGAGGGAGAGAGAAAGGTGCGTAACTCTGTGTAGTGATAGAGAGACACCAGGAGAGGGCGAGAGAGAGAAAGATGTGTAACTCTGTGTCGTGATAGAGAGACACCAGGGGAGGAAGAGAGAGAGAAAGGTGTGTAACTCTGTGTCGTGATAGAGAGACACCAGGAGAGGGAGAGATAGAAAAGGTGTGTAACTCTGTGCAGTGATAGAGACACACCAGGAGAGGGAGAGAGAGAGAAAGGTGTGTAACTCTGTGTAGTGACAGAGAGGCACAGGCTGAGGGAGAGAGAGGGAAAGGTGTGTAACTCTGTGAAGTGATAGAGAGACACCAGGAGAGGGAGAGAGAGAAAGGTGTGTAACTCTGTGCTGTGATAGAGAGACACCAGGAGAGGGTGAGAGAGAAAGGTGTGTAACTCTGTGCAGTGACAGGGAGACACCGGGAGAGGGAGAGAGAGAGAAAGGTGTGTATCTCTGTGTAGTGATAGAGAGATACCAGGAGATGGGGAGAGAGAGAAAGGTGTGTAATTCTGTGTAGTGATAGAGAGACACCGGGAGAGGGAGAGAGAGAGAAAGGTGTGTATCTCTGTGTAGTGATAGAGAGATACCAGGAGATGGGGAGAGCGAGAAAGGTGTGTAATTCTGTGTAGTGATAGAGAGACACCAGGAGAGAGAGAGAGAGAGAAAGGTGTGTAACTCTGTGCAGTGATATAGTGACACCAGGAGAGGGTGAGAGAGAAAGGTGTGTAATTCTGTGTAGTGATAGAGAGACACCAGGAGAGGGAGAGAGAGAGAAAGGTGTGTAACTCTGTGCAGTGATAGAGAGACACCAGGAGAAGGTGAGAGAGAGAAAGGTGTGTAACTTAGTGTAGTGATAGAGAGACACCAGGAGAGGGAGAGAGAAAGGTGTGTAACTCTGTGTAGTGATAGAGAGACACAAGGAGAGGGAGGGAGAGAGAAAGGTGTGTAACTCTGTGTAGTGATAGAGAGACACCAGGAGAGGGAGAGAGAGAAAGGTGTGTAACTCTGTGTAGTGATAGAGAGGCACAGGCTGAGGGAGAGAGAGGGAAAGGTGTGTAACTCTGTGTCGTGATAGAGAGACACCAGGAGAGGGAGAGAGAGAAAGGTGTGTAACTCTGTGCTGTTATAGAGAGACACCAGGAGAGGGTGAGAGAGAGAGGTGTGTAACTCTGTGTAGTGATAGAGAGACACCGGTAGAGGGAGAGAGAGAAAGGTGTGTAACTCTGTGTAGTGATAGAGAAACACCAGGAGAGGGAGAGAGAGAGAAAGGTGTGTAACTCTGTGTAGTGATAGAGAGACACCAGGAGAGGGAGAGAGAGAGAAAGGTGTGTAACTCTGTGTAGTGATAGAGAGACACCGGTAGAGGGAGAGAGAGAAAGGTGTGTAACTCAGTGTAGTGACAGAGAGACACCAGGAGAGGGAGAGAGAGAGGAAGGTCTGTAACTCTGTGTAGTGACAGGGAGACACCGGGAGAGGGAGAGAGAGAGAAAGGTGGGTAACTCTGTGTGGTGATAGAGAGACACCAGGAGAGAGAGAGAGAGAGAAAGGTGTGTAAATCTGTGTCGTGATAGAGAGACACCGGGAGAGGGAGAGAGAGAGAAAGGTGGGTAACACTGTGTAGTGTTAGAGAGACACCAGGAGAGGGAGAGAGAGAGAAAGGTGTGTAACTCTGTGTAGTGATAGAGAGACACCAGGAGAGGAAGAGAGAGAGAAAGGTGTGTAACTCTGTGTAGTGATAGAGAGACACCAGGAGAGGGAGAGAGAGAGAGAGAAAGGTGTGTAACTCTGTGTAGTGATAGAGAGACACCAGGAGAGGGAGAGAGAGAGAAAGGTGTGTAACTCTGTGCAGTGATAGAGAGACACCAGGAGAGGGAGAGATGCAGAAAGGTGTGTAACTCTGTGTAGTGATAGAGAGACACCAGGAGAGGGTGAGAGAGAAAGGTGTGTAACTCTGTGCAGTGATAGAGAGACACCAGCAGAGAGAGAGAGAGAGAAAGGTCTGTATCTCTGTGTCGTGATAGAGAGGCACAGGCTGAGTGAGAGAGAGGGAAATGTGTGCAACTCTGTGTAGTGATTGAGAGACACCAGGAGAGGGAGAGAGAGAAATGTGTGTAACTCTGTGCAGTGATAGAGAGACACCAGGAGAGGGTGAGAGAGAAAGGTGTGTAACTCTGTGCAGTGATAGAGAGACACCAGCAGAGAGAGAGAGAGAGAAAGGTCTGTAACTCTGTGTAGTGATAGAGAGACACCGGAAGAGGGAGAGAGAGAGAAAGGTGGGTAACTCTGTGTAGTGATAGAGACACAGGAGAGGGCGAGCGAGAGAAAGGTGTGTAACACTGTGTAGTGATAGAGAGACACCAGGAGAGAGAGAGAGAGAGAGAGAAAGGTGTGTAACTCTGTGCAGTGATAGAGAGACACCAGGAGAGGGAGAGATGGAGAAAGGTGTGTAACTCTGTGTAGTGATAGAGAGACACCAGGAGAGGGTGAGAGAGAAAGGTGTGTAACTCTGTGCAGTGATTGAGAGACACCAGCAGAGAGAGAAAGAGAGAAAGGTCTGTAACTCTGTCGTGATAGAGAGGCACAGGCTGAGTGAGAGAGAGGGAAAGGTGTGTAACTCTGTGCAGTGATAGAGAGACACCGGAAGAGGGAGAGAGAGAGAAAGGTGGGTAACTCTGTGAAGTGATAGAGAGACACCAGGAGAGGGAGAGAGAGAGAAAGGTGTGTAACTCTGTTTTGTGATAGAGAGACACCAGGAGAGGGAGAGAGAGAGAAAGGTGTGTAACTCTGTGCAGTGATAGAGAGACACCGGGAGAGGGAGAGAGAGAGAAAGGTGTGTAACTCTGTGTAGTGATAGAGACACAGGAGAGGGCGAGAGAGAGAAAGGTGTGTATCTCAGTGTAGTGATAGAGAGACACCAGGAGAGGAAGACAGAGAGAAAGGTGTGTAACACTGTGTAGTGATAGAGAGACACCAGGAGAGGGAGAGAGAGAGAAAGGTGTGTAACTCTGTGTAGTGATAGAGAGACACCGGGCGAGGGAGAGAGAGAGAAAGGTTTATAACTCTGTGTAGTGATAGAGAGACACCTGGAGAGGGAGAGAGAGAGAAAGGTGTGTAACTCTGTGTAGTGATAGAGAGACACCGGGAGAGGGAGAGAGAGAGAAAGGTGTGTATCTCTGTGTAGTGTTAGAGAGATACCAGGAGATGGGGAGAGAGAGAAAGGTGTGTAACTCTGTGTAGTGATAGAGAGACACCAGGAGAGAGAGAGAGAGAGAAAGGTGTGTAAATCTGTGTAGTTATAGAGAGACTCCAGGAGAGGGAGAGAGAGAGAGAAAGGTGTGTAACTCTGTGCAGTGATAGAGAGACACCAGGAGAGGGAGAGAGAGAGAAAGGTGTGTAAATCTGTGTGGTGATAGAGAGACACCAGGAGAGGGAGAGAGAGAGAAAGTTGTGTAACTCTGTGTAGTGATAGAGAGACACCAGGAGAGGGAGAGACAGAGAAAGGTGTGTAACTCTGTGCAGCGTTAGAGAGACACCAGGAGAGGGTGAGAGAGAAAGGTGTGTAACTCTGTGTAGTGATAGAGAAACACCAGCAGAGAGAGAGCGAGAGAAAGGTGTGTAACTCTGTGTAGTGATAGAGAGACACCGGGAGAGGGAGAGAGAGAGAAAGGTGGGTAACTCTGTGTAGTGATAGAGAGACACCAGGAGAGGGAGAGAGAGAGAAAGGTGTGTAACTCTGTGTTGTGATAGAGAGACACCAGGAGAGGGAGAGAGAGAGAAATGTGTGTAACTCTGTGTAGTGATAGAGAGACACCGGGCGAGGGAGAGAGGGAGAAAGGTGTGTAACTCTGTGTAGTGATAGAGAGACACCTGGAGAGGGAGACAGAGAGAAAGGTGTGTAACTCTGTGTAGTGATAGAGAGACACGAGGAGAGGGAGAGAGAGAGAAAGGTGTGTAACTCTGTGTATTGATAGAGAGACACCGGGAGAGGGAGAGAGAGAGAAAGTTGTGTATTTCTGTGCAGTGATAGAAAGACACCAGGAGATGGGGAGAGAGAGAAAGGTGTGTAACTCTGTGTAGTGACAGAGAGACACCAGGAGAGAGAGAGAGAGAGAAAGTTGTTTAACTCTGTGTAGTGATAGAGAGACTGCAGGAGAGGGAGAGAGAGGGAAAGGTGTGTAACTCTGTGTAGTGATAGAGAGACACCAGGAGAGGGAGAGAGAGAAAGGTGTGTAACTCTGTGTAGTGATAGAGAGACACCAGGAGAGGGCGAGAGAGAGAAAGGTGTGTAACTCTTTGTAGTGATAGAGAGACGCCAGTAGAGGAAGAGAGAGAGAAAGGTGTGTAATTCTGTGTCGTGATATAGGGACAACAGGAGAGGGAGAGAGAGAGAAAGGTGTGTAACTCTGCGTAGAGATAGAGAGACACCGGGCGAGGGAGAGAGAGAGAAAGGTGTGTAACTCTGTATAGTGATAGAGAGACACCTGGAGAGGGAGAGAGAGAGAAATGTGTGTAACTCTGTGTAGTGATAGGGTGACACCAGCAGAGGGAGAGAGAGAGAAAGGTATGTAAATCTGTAGTGATAGACAGACACCAGGAGAGGGAGAGAGAGAGAAAGGTGTGCAACTCTGTGTTGTGATAGAGAGACACCAGGAGAGGGAGAGAGAGGGAAAGGTGTGTAACTCTGTGTTGTGATAGAAAGACACCAGGAGAGGGAGGGAGAGAGAAAGGTGTGTAACTCTGTGTAGTGATAGAGAGACACCAGGAGAGGGCGAGAGAGAGAAAGGTGTGTAACTCTGTGTAGTGATAGAGAGACGCCAGTAGAGGAAGAGAGAGAGAAAGGTGTGTAATTCTGTGTAGTGATAGAGGGACAACAGGACAGGGCGAGAGAGAGAAAGGTGTGTAACTCTGCGTAGAGATAGAGAGACACCGGGCGAGGGAGAGAGAGAGAAAGATGTGTAACTCTGTATAGTGATAGAGAGACACCTGGAGAGGGAGAGAGAGAGAAATGTGTGTAACTCTGTGTCGTGATAGAGAGACACCAGGAGAGAGAGAGAGAGAGAAAGGTGTGTAACTCTGTGTAGTGATAGGGTGACACCAGCAGAGGGAGAGAGAGAGAAAGGTATGTAAATCTGTAGTGATAGACAGACACCAGGAGAGGGAGAGAGAGAGAAAGGTGTGCAACTCTGTGTTGTGATAGAGAGACACCAGGAGAGGGAGAGAGAGGGAAAGGTGTGTAACTCTGTGTTGTGATAGAAAGACACCAGGAGAGGGAGGGAGAGAGAAAGGTGTGTAACTCTGTGTAGTGATAGAGAGACACCAGGAGTGGGAGAGAGAGAGAAAGGTGTGTAACTCTGTGTAGTGATGGAGAGACACCAGGAGAGGGAGAGAGAAAGGTGTGTAACTCTGTGTAGTGATAGAGAGACACCAGGAGAGGGCGAGAGAGAGAAAGATGTGTAACTCTGTGTCGTGAAAGAGAGACACCAGGGGAGGAAGAGAGAGAGAAAGGTGTGTAACTCTGTGTAGTGATAGAGAGACACCTGGAGAGGGAGACAGAGAGAAAGGTGTGTAACTCTGTGTAGTGATAGAGAGACACCGGGAGAGGGAGAGAGAGAGAAAGGTGTGTATTTCTGTGCAGTGATAGAAAGACACCAGGAGATGGGGAGAGAGAGAAAGGTGTGTAACTCTGTGTAGTGACAGAGAGACACCAGGAGAGAGAGAGAGAGAGAAAGTTGTTTAACTCTGTGTAGTGATAGAGAGACTGCAGGAGAGGGAGAGAGAGGGAAAGGTGTGTAACTCTGTGTAGTGATAGAGAGACACCAGGAGAGGGAGCGAGAGAAAGGTGTGTAACTCTGTGTAGTGATAGAGAGACACCAGGAGAGGGCGAGAGAGAGAAAGGTGTGTAACTCTGTGTAGTGATAGAGAGACGCCAGTAGAGGAAGAGAGAGAGAAAGGTGTGTAATTCTGTGTAGTGATAGAGGGACAACAGGAGAGGGAGAGAGAGAGAAAGGTGTGTAACTCTGCGTAGAGATAGAGAGACACCGGGCGAGGGAGAGAGAGAGAAAGGTGTGTAACACTGTATAGTGATAGAGAGACACCTGGAGAGGGAGAGAGAGAGAAATGTGTGTAACTCTGTGTCGTGATAGAGAGACACCAGGAGAGAGAGAGAGAGAGAAAGGTGTGTAACTCTGTGTAGTGATAGGGTGACACCAGCAGAGGGAGAGAGAGAGAAAGGTATGTAAATCTGTAGTGATAGACAGACACCAGGAGAGGGAGAGAGAAAGGTGCGTAACTCTGTGTAGTGATAGAGAGACACCAGGAGAGGGCGAGAGAGAGAAAGATGTGTAACTCTGTGTCGTGAAAGAGAGACACCAGGGGAGGAAGAGAGAGAGAAAGGTGTGTAACTCTGTGTCGTGATAGAGAGACACCAGGAGAGGGAGAGATAGAGAAAGGTGTGTAACTCTGTGCAGTGATAGAGAGACACCAGGAGAGGGAGAGAGAGAGAAAGGTGTGTAACTCTGTGTAGTGACAGAGAGGCACAGGCTGAGGGAGAGAGAGGGAAAGGTGTGTAACTCTGTGAAGTGATAGAGAGACACCAGGAGAGGGAGAGAGAGAAAGGTGTGTAACTCTGTGCAGTGATAGAGAGACACCAGGAGAGGGTGAGAGAGAAAGGTGTGTAACTCTGTGCAGTGATAGAGAGACACCAGCAGAGAGAGAGAGAGAGAAAGGTCTGTAACTCTGTGTAGTGACAGGGAGACACCGGGAGAGGGAGAGAGAGAGAAAGGTGTGTATCTCTGTGTAGTGATAGAGAGATACCAGGAGATGGGGAGAGAGAGAAAGGTGTGTAATTCTGTGTAGTGATAGAGAGACACCGGGAGAGGGAGAGAGAGAGAAAGGTGTGTATCTCTGTGTAGTGATAGAGAGATACCAGGAGATGGGGAGAGCGAGAAAGGTGTGTTACTCTGTGTAGTGATAGAGAGACACCAGGAGAGAGAGAGAGAGAGAAAGGTGAGTAACTCTGTGCAGTGATATAGTGACACCAGGAGAGGGTGAGAGAGAAAGGTGTGTAATTCTGTGTAGTGATAGAGAGACACCAGGAGAGGGAGAGAGAGAGAAAGGTGTGTAACTCTGTGCAGTGATAGAGAGACACCAGGAGAAGGTGAGAGAGAGAAAGGTGTGTAACTTAGTGTAGTGATAGAGAGACACCAGGAGATGGAGAGAGAAAGGTGTGTAACTCTGTGTAGTGATAGAGAGACACAAGGAGAGGGCGAGAGAGAGAAAGATGTGTAACTCTGTGCAGTGATAGAGAGACACCAGGAGAGGGAGGGAGAGAGAAAGGTGTGTAACTCTGTGTAGTGATAGAGAGACACCAGGAGAGGGAGAGAGAGAAAGGTGTGTAACTCTGTGTAGTGATAGAGAGGCACAGGCTGAGGGAGAGAGAGGGAAAGGTGTGTAACTCTGTGTCGTGATAGAGAGACACCAGGAGAGGGAGAGAGAGAAAGGTGTGTAACTCTGTGCAGTTATAGAGAGACACCAGGAGAGGGTGAGAGAGAGAGGTGTGTAACTCTGTGTAGTGATAGAGAGACACCGGTAGAGGGAGAGAGAGAAAGGTGTGTAACTCTGTGTAGTGATAGAGAGACACCAGGAGAGGGAGAGAGAGAGAAAGGTGTGTAACTCTGTGTAGTGATAGAGAGACACCAGGAGAGGGAGAGAGAGAGAAAGGTGTGTAACTCTGTGTAGTGATAGAGAGACACCGGTAGAGGGAGAGAGAGAAAGGTGTGTAACTCAGTGTAGTGACAGGGAGACACCGGGAGAGGGAGAGAGAGAGAAAGGTGGGTAACTCTGTGTGGTGATTGAGAGACACCAGGAGAGAGTGTGAGAGAGAAAGGTGTGTAACTCTGTGTAGTGATAGAGAGACACCGGTAGAGGGAGAGAGAGAAAGGTGTGTAACTCAGTGTAGTGACAGGGAGACACCGGGAGAGGGAGAGAGAGAGAAAGGTGGGTAACTCTGTGTGGTGATTGAGAGACACCAGGAGAGAGAGAGAGATAGAAAGGTGTGTAAATCTGTGTAGTGATAGAGAGACACCGGGAGAGGGAGAGAGAGAGAAAGGTGGGTAACACTGTGTAGTGATAGAGAGACACCAGGAGAGAGAGAGAGAGAGAAAGGTGTGTAACTCTGTGTAGTGATAGAGAGACACCAGGAGAGGAAGAGAGAGAGAAAGGTGTGTAACTCTGTGTAGTGATAGAGAGACAGCAGGAGAGGGAGAGAGAGAGAAAGTTGTGTAACTCTGTGTAGTGATAGAGAGACACCGGGAGAGGGAGAGAGAGAGAATGGTGTGTAACTCTGTGCAGTGATAGAGAGACACCAGGAGAGGGAGAGAGAGAGAAAGGTGTGTAACTCTGTGTAGTGATAGAGAGACACCAGGAGAGGGAGAGAGAGAGAAAGGTGTGTAACTCTGTGTAGTGATGGAGAGACACCAGGAGAGCGAGAGAGAGAGAAAGGTGCGTAACTCTGTGTAGTGATAGAGAGACACCAGTAGATGGCGAGAGAGAGAAAGGTGTGTAACTCTGTTTTTACAGAGAGACACCAGGAGAGGGAGAGAGAGAGAAAGGTGTGTAAATCTGTGTAGTGATAGAGAGACATCAGGAGAGGGAGAGAGAGAGAAAGGTGTGTAACTCTGTGTAGTGACAGAGAAACACCAGGAGAGGGCGAGAGAGAGAAAGGTGTGTAACTCTGTGTAGTGATAGAGAGACACCAGGAGAGGGAGGGAGAGAGAAAGGTGTGTAACTCTGTGTAGTGATCGAGAGACAGCGGTAGAGGGAGAGAGAGAAAGGTGTGTAACTCAGTGCAGTGAAAGAGAGACACCAGGAGAGGGAGAGAGAAAGGTGTGTCACTCTGTGTAGCGATAGAGAGACACCAGGAGAGGGAGAGAGAGAGAAAGGTGGGTAACACTGTGTAGTGATAGAGAGACACCAGGAAAGGGAGAGAGAGAGAAATGTGTGCAACTCTGTGTAGTGATAGAGAGACACCGGTAGAGGGAGAGAGATAAAGGTGTGTAACTCAGTGTAGTGATAGAGAGACACCAGGAGAGGGAGAGAGAAAGGTGTGTAACTCTGTGTTGTAATAGAGAGACACCAGGAGAGGGCGAGTAAGAGAAAGATGTGTAACTCTGTGTCGTGATAGAGAGTCACCGGGAGAGGAAGAGAGAGAGAAAGGTGTGTAACTCTGTGTCGTGATAGAGAGACACCAGGAGAGGGAGAGAGAGAGAAAGGTGTGTAACTCTGTGTAGTGATACAGAGACACCAGGAGAGGGTGAGACAGAAAGGTGTGTAACTCAGTGTAGTGATAGAGAGACACCAGGAGAGGGAGAGAGAAAGGTGTGTAACTCTGTGTTGTAATAGAGAGACACCAGGAGAGGGCGAGTAAGAGAAAGATGTGTAACTCTGTGTCGTGATAGAGAGTCACCGGGAGAGGAAGAGAGAGAGAAAGGTGTGTAACTCTGTGTCGTGATAGAGAGACACCAGGAGAGGGAGAGAGAGAGAAAGGTGTGTAACTCTGTGTAGTGATACAGAGACACCAGGAGAGGGTGAGACAGAAAGGTGTGTAACTCTGTGCAGTGATAGAGGGACACCGGGAGACAGAGAGAAAGGTGTGTAACTCTGTGTAGTGATAGTGAGACACCGGGAGAGGGAGAGAGAGAGAAAAATGTGTAATTCTGTGTAGTGATAGAGAGACACCAGGAGAGGGAGAGAGAGAGAAGGGTGTGTAACTCTGTGTAGTGATGGAGAGACACCTGGAGAGGGAGAGAGAGAGAAAGGTGTGTAACTCTGTGTAGTGATAGTGAGACACCGGGAGAGGGAGAGAGAGAGAAAGGTGTGTAACTCTGTGCAGTGATGGAGAGACACCAGGAGAGGGAGAGAGAGAGAAAGATGTGTAACTCTGTGTAGTGATAGAGAGACACCAGGAGAGGTTGAGAGAGAGAAAGGTGTGTAAATCTGTGTAGTGATAGAGAGACACCAGGAGAGGGAGAGCGAGAGAAAGGTGTGCAACTCTGTGTAGTGATAGAGAGACACCAGGAGAGGGAGAGAGAGAGAAAGGTGTGTAACTCTGTGTAGTGATAGAGAGACACCGGGAGAGGGAGAGAGAGAGAAAGGTGTGCAACTCTGTGTATTGATAGAGAGACACCTGGAGAGGGAGAGAGAGAGAAAGGTGTGTAACTCTGTGTAGTGATAGTGAGACACCAGGAGAGGGAGAGAGAGAGAAAGGTATGTAACTCAGTGTAGTGATAGAGAGACTCCAGGAGAGGGAGAGAGAGAGAAAGGTGTGTAACTCTGTGCAGTGATAGAGAGACACCAGGAGAGGGAGAGAGAGAAATGTGTGTAACTCTGTGCAGTGATAGAGAGACACCAGGAGAGGGAGAGAGAGAGAAAGGTGTGTAACTCTGTGCAGTGATAGAGAGACACCAGCAGAGAGAGAGAGAGAGAAAGGTCTGTAACTCTGTGTAGTGATAGAGAGACACCGGAAGAGGGAGAGAGAGAGAAAGGTGGGTAACTCTGTGTGGTGATAGAGACACAGGAGAGGGCGAGCGAGAGAAAGGTGTGTAACTCTGTGTAGTGATAGAGAGACACCAGGAGAGAGAGAGAGAGAGAGAGAAAGGTGTGTAACTCTGTGCAGTGATAGAGAGACACCAGGAGAGGGAGAGATGGAGAAAGGTGTGTAACTCTGTGTAGTGATAGAGAGACACCAGGAGAGGGTGAGAGAGAAAGGTGTGTAACTCTGTGCAGTGATTGAGAGACACCAGCAGAGAGAGTAAGAGAGAAAGGTCTGTAACTATGTCGTGATAGAGAGGCACAGGCTGAGTGAGAGAGAGGGAAAGGTGTGTAACTCTGTGTAGTGATAGAGAGACACCAGGAGAGGGAGAGAGATAAATGTGTGTAACTCTGTGCAGTGATAGAGAGACCCCAGAAGAGGGTGAGAGAGAAAGGTGTGTAACTCTGTGCAGTGATAGAGAGACACCAGCAGAGAGAGAGAGAGAGAAAGGTCTGTAACTCTGTGCAGTGACAGGGAGACACCGGGAGAGGGAGAGAGAGAGAAAGGTGTGTATCTCTGTGTAGTGATAGAGAGATACCAGGAGATGGGGAGAGAGAGAAAGGTGTGTAACTCTGTGCAGTGATAGAGAGACACCAGGAGAGGGAGAGAGAGAGAAAGGTGTGTAACTCTGTGTATTGATAGAGAGACACCTGGAGAGGGGGAGAGAGAGAAAGGTGTGTAACTCTGTGTAGTGATAGTGAGACACCGGGAGAGGGAGAGAGAGAGAAAGGTGTGTAACTCTGTGTAGTGATGGAGAGACACCAGGAGAGGGAGAGAGAGAGAAAGGTGTGTAACTCTGTGTAGTGATGGAGAGACACCAGGAGAGGGAGAGAGAGAGAAAGGTGTGTAACTCTGTGTAGTGATAGAGAGACACCAGGAGAGGTTGAGAGAGAGAAAGGTGTGTAAATCTGTGTAGTGATAGAGAGACACCAGGAGAGGGAGAGCGAGAGAAAGGTGTGCAACTCTGTGTAGTGATAGAGAGACACAAGGAGAGCGAGAGAGAGAGAAAGGTGTGTAACTCTGTGTAGTGATAGAGAGACACCGGGAGAGGGAGAGAGAGAGAAAGGTGTGTAACTCTGTGTATTGATAGAGAGACACCAGGAGAGGGAGCGAGAGAGAAAGGTGTGTAACTCTGTGCAGTGATAGAGAGACACCAGGAGAGGGAGAGAGAGAGAAAGGTGTGTAACTCTGTGTATTGATAGAGAGACACCTGGAGAGGGAGAGAGAGAGAAAGGTGTGTAACTCTGTGTAGTGATAGTGAGACACCGGGAGAGGGAGAGAGAGAGAAAGGTGTGTAACTCTGTGTAGTGATGGAGAGACACCAGGAGAGGGAGAGAGAGAGAAAGGTGTGTAACTCTGTGTAGTGATGGAGAGACACCAGGAGAGGGAGAGAGAGAGAAAGGTGTGTAATTCTGTGTAGTGATCGAGAGACACCAGGAGAGGTTGAGAGAGAGAAAGGTGTGTAAATCTGTGTAGTGATAGAGAGACACCAGGAGAGGGAGAGCGAGAGAAAGGTGTGCAACTCTGTGTAGTGATAGAGAGACACCAGGAGAGGGAGAGAGAGAGAAGTGTGTGGAGCTCTGTGTAGTGATAGAGAGACACCGGGAGAGGGAGAGAGAGAGAAAGGTGTGTATCTCTGTGTAGTGATAGAGAGATACCAGGAGATGGGGAGAGAGAGAAAGGTGTGTAACTCTGTGCAGTGATAGAGAGACACCAGGAGAGGGAGAGAGAGAGAAAGGTGTGTAACTCTGTGTATTGATAGAGAGACACCTGGAGAGGGGGAGAGAGAGAAAGGTGTGTAACGCTGTGTAGTGATAGTGAGACACCGGGAGAGGGAGAGAGAGAGAAAGGTGTGTAACTCTGTGTAGTGATGGAGAGACACCAGGAGAGGGAGAGAGAGAGAAAGGTGTGTAACTCTGTGTAGTGATGGAGAGACACCAGGAGAGGGAGAGAGAGAGAAAGGTGTGTAACTCTGTGTAGCGATAGAGAGACACCAGGAGAGGTTGAGAGAGAGAAAGGTGTGTAAATCTGTGTAGTGATAGAGAGACACCAGGAGAGGGAGAGCGAGAGAAAGGTGTGCAACTCTGTGTAGTGATAGAGAGACACAAGGAGAGCGAGAGAGAGAGAAAGTGTGTAACTCTGTGTAGTGATAGAGAGACACCGGGAGAGGGAGAGAGAGAGAAAGGTGTGTAACTCTGTGTATTGATAGAGAGACACCAGGAGAGGGAGCGAGAGAGAAAGGTGTGTAACTCTGTGCAGTGATAGAGAGACACCAGGAGAGGGAGAGAGAGAGAAAGGTGTGTAACTCTGTGTATTGATAGAGAGACACCTGGAGAGGGAGAGAGAGAGAAAGGTGTGTAACTCTGTGTAGTGATAGTGAGACACCGGGAGAGGGAGAGAGAGAGAAAGGTGTGTAACTCTGTGTAGTGATGGAGAGACACCAGGAGAGGGAGAGAGAGAGAAAGGTGTGTAACTCTGTGTATTGATGGAGAGACACCAGGAGAGGGAGAGAGAGAGAAAGGTGTGTAATTCTGTGTAGTGATCGAGAGACACCAGGAGAGGTTGAGAGAGAGAAAGGTGTGTAAATCTGTGTAGTGATAGAGAGACACCAGGAGAGGGAGAGCGAGAGAAAGGTGTGCAACTCTGTGTAGTGATAGAGAGACACTAGGAGAGGGAGAGAGAGAGAAGTGTGTGGAGCTCTGTGTAGTGATAGAGAGACACCGGGAGAGGGAGAGAGAGAGAAAGGTGTGCAACTCTGTGTATTGATAGAGAGACACCTGGAGAGGGAGAGAGAGAGAAAGGTGTGTAACTCTGTGTAGTGATAGAGGGACACCAGGAGAGGTTGAGAGAGAGAAAGGTGTGTAAATCTGTGTAGTGATAGAGTGACACCAGGAGAGGGAGAGCGAGAGAAAGGTGTGCAACTCTGTGTAGTGATAGAGAGACACCAGGAGAGGGAGAGAGAAAGAAAGGTGTGCAACTCTGTGCAGTGATAGAGAGACACCAGGAGAGGGAGAGAGAGAGAAAGGTGTGTAACTCTGTGTATTGATAGAGAGACACCTGGAGAGGGAGAGAGAGAGAAAGGTGTGTAACTCTGTGTAGTGATAGTGAGACACCGGGAGAGGGAGAGAGAGAGAAAGGTGTGTAACTCTGTGTAGTGATGGAGAGACACCAGGAGAGGGAGAGAGAGAGAAAGGTGTGTAACTCTGTGTAGTGGTGGAGAGACACCAGGAGAGGGAGAGAGAGAGAAAGGTGTGTAACTCTGTGCAGTGATAGAGAGACACCAGGAGAGGTTGAGAGAGAGAAAGGTGTGTAAATCTGTGTAGTGATAGAGAGACACCAGGAGAGGGAGAGCGAGAGAAAGGTGTGCAACTCTGTGTAGTGATAGAGAGACACAAGGAGAGCGAGAGAGAGAGAAAGGTGTGTAACTCTGTGTAGTGATAGAGAGACACCGGGAGAGGGAGAGAGAGAGAAAGGTGTGTAACTCTGTGTATTGATAGAGAGACACCAGGAGAGGGCGAGAGAGAGAAAGGTGTGTAACTCTGTGCAGTGATAGAGAGACACCAGAAGAGGGAGAGAGAGAGAAAGGTGTGTAACTCTGTGTTTTGATAGAGAGACACCTGGAGAGGGAGAGAGAGAAAGGTGTGTAACTCTGTGTAGTGATAGTGAGACACCGGGAGAGGGAGAGAGAGAGAAAGGTGTGCAACTCTGTGTATTGATAGAGAGACACCTGGAGAGGGAGAGAGAGAGAAAGGTGTGTAACTCTGTGTATGATAGAGAGACACCAGGAGAGGGAGAGAGAGAGAAAGGTCTGTAACTCAGTGTAGTGATAGAGAGACTCCAGGAGAGGGAGAGAGAGAGAAAGGTGTGCCGCTCTGTGCAGTGATAGAGAGACACCAGGAGAGGGAGAGAGAGAGAAAGGTGTGTAACTCTGTGCAGTGATAGAGAGACACCAGGAGAGGGAGAGAGAGGTAAAGGTGTGTAACTCAGTGTAGTGATAGAGAGACACCAGGAGAGGGAGAGAGAGAGAAAGGTGTGTAATTCTGTGTAGTGATAGAGAGACACCGGGAGAAGAAGAGAGAGAGAAAGGTGTGAAACTCTGTGTAGTGATGGTGAGACACCGGGAGAGGGAGAGAGAGAGAAAGGTGTGTCACTCTGTGTCGTGATGGAGAGACACCAGGAGAGGGAGAGAGAGAGAAAGGTGTGTAACTCTGTGTAGTGATAGAGAGACACCAGGAGAGGGAGAGAGAGAGAAAGGTGTGTAACTCTGTGTAGTGATAGAGAGACACCAGGAGAGGTTGAGAGAGAGAAAGGTGTGTAAATCTGTGTAGTGATAGAGAGACTCCAGGAGAGGGAGAGCGAGAGAAAGGTGTGCAACTCTGTGTAGTGATAGAGAGACACCAGGAGAGGGAGAGAGAGAGAAAGGTGTGTAACTCTGTGCAGTGAAAGCGAGACACCAGGAGAGGGAGAGAAAGAGAAAGGTGCGTAACTCTGTGTATTGAAAGAGAGACACCTGGAGAGGGAGAGAGAGAGAAAGGTGTGTAACTCTGTGTAGTGATAGTGAGACACCGGGAGAGGGAGAGAGAGAGAAAGGTGTGTAACTCTGTGTAGTGATGGAGAGACACAAGGAGAGGGAGAGAGAGAGAAAGGTGTGTAACTCTGTGTAGTGGTGGAGAGACACCAGGAGAGGGAGAGAGAGAGAAAGGTGTGTAACTCTGTGTAGTGATAGAGAGACACCAGGAGAGGTTAAGAGAGAGAGAAAGGTGTGTAAATCTGTGTAGTGATAGAGAGACACCAGGAGAGGGAGAGCGAGAGAAAGGTGTGCAACTCTGTGTAGTGATAGAGAGACACAAGGAGAGCGAGAGAGAGAGAAAGGTGTGTAATTTTGTGTTGTGATAGAGAGACACCGGGAGAGGGAGAGAGAGAGAAAGGTGTGTAACTCTGTGTATTGATAGAGAGACACCAGGAGAGGGAGAGAGAGAGAAAGGTGTGTAACTCTGTGCAGTGATAGAGAGACACCAGGAGAGGGAGAGAGAGAGAAAGGTGTGTAACTCTGTGTATTGATAGAGAGACACCTGAAGAGGGAGAGAGCGAGAAAGGTGTGTAACTCTGTGTAGTGATAGTGAGACACCGGGAGAGGGAGAGAGAGAGAAAGGTGTGTAACTCTGTGTAGTGATGGAGAGACACCAGGGGAGGGAGAGAGAGAGAAAGGTGTGTAACTCTGTGTGGTGATGGAGAGACACCAGGAGAGGGAGAGAGAGAGAAAGGTGTGTAACTCTGTGTAGTGATAGAGAGACACCAGGAGAGGTTGAGCGAGAGAAAGGTGTGTAAATCTGTGTAGTGATAGAGAGACACCAGGAGAGGGAGAGCGAGAGAAAGGAGTGAAACTCTGTGTAGTGATAGAGAGACACCAGGAGAGGGAGAGAGAGAGAAAGGTGTGTAACTCTGTGTAGTGATAGAGAGACACCGGGAGAGGGAGAGAGAGAGAAAGGTGTGCAACTCTGTGTATTGATAGAGAGACACCAGGAGAGGGAGAGGGAGAGAAAGGTGTGTAACTCTGTGCAGTGATAGAGAGACACCAGGAGAGGGAGAGAGAGAGAAAGGTGTGTAACAGTGTGTATTGACAGAGAGACACCTGGAGAGGGAGAGAGAGAGAAAGGTGTGTAACTCTGTGTAGTGATAGTGAGACACCGGGAGAGGGAGAGAGAGAGAAAGGTGTGTAACTCTGTGTAGTGATGGAGAGACACCAGGAGAGGGAGAGAGAGAGAAAGGTGTGTAACTCTGTGTAGTGATGGAGAGACACCAGGAGAGGGAGAGAGAGAGAAAGGTGTGTAACTCTTTGTAGTGATAGAGAGACACCAGGAGAGGTTGAGAGAGAGAAAGGTGTGTAAATCTGTGTACTGATAGAGAGACACCAGGAGAGGGAGAGCGAGAGAAAGGTGTGCAACTCTGTGTAGTGACAGAGAGACACAAGGAGAGCGAGAGAGAGAGAAAGGTGTGTAACTCTATGCAGTGATAGAGAGACACCGGGAGAGGGAGAGAGAGAGAAAGGTGTGTAACTCTGTGTATTGATAGAGAGACACCAGGAGAGGGAGAGAGAGAGAAAGGTGTGTAACTCTGTGTATTGATAGAGAGACACCTGGAGAGGGAGAGAGAGAGAAAGGTGTGTAACTCTGTGTAGTGATAGTGAGACACCGGGAGAGGGAGAGAGAGAGAAAGGTGTGTTACTCTGTGTAGTGATGGAGAGACACCAGGAGAGGTGAGGAGAGAGAAAGGTGTGTAACTCTGTGTCGTGATGTAGAGACACCAGGAGAGGTTGAGAGAGAGAAAGGTGTGTAAACCTGTGTCGTGATAGAGAGACACCAGGAGAGGGAGAGCGAGAGAAAGGTGTGCAACTCTGTGCAGTGATAGAGAGACACCAGGAGAGGGAGAGAGAGAGAAAGGTGTGTAACTCTGTGCAGTGATAGAGAGACACCGGGAGAGGGAGAGAGAGAGAAAGGTGTGCAACTCTGTGTATTGATAGAGAGACACCTGGAGAGGGAGAGAGAGAGAAAGGTGTGTAACTCTGTGTAGTGATAGTGAGACACCAGGAGAGGGAGAGAGAGAGAAAGGTCTGTAACACAGTGTAGTGATAGAGAGACTCCAGGAGAGGGAGAGAGAGAGAAAGGTGTGTAACTCTGTGCAGTGATAGAGAGACACCAGGAGAGGGAGAGAGAGAGAAAGGAGTGTAGCTCTGTGCAGTGATAGAGAGACACCAGGAGAGGGAGAGAGAGGTAAAGGTGTTTAACTCAGTGTAGTGATAGAGAGACACCAGGAGAGGGAGAGAGAGAGAAAGGAGTGTAATTCTGTTTCGTGATAGAGAGACACCGGGGGAGAGAGAGAAAGGTGTGTAACTCTGTGTAGTGATAGTGAGAAACCGGGAGAGGGAGAGAGAGAGAAAGATGTGTAATTCTGTGTAGTGATAGAGAGACACCGGGAGAGGGAGAGAGAAAGGTGTGTAACTCTGTGTAGTGATAGAGAGATACCAGGAGAGGGAGAGAGAGAAAGGTGTGTAACTCTGTGTAGTGATAGAGAGACACTAGGAGAGGTTGAGAGAGAGAAAGGTGTGTAAATCTGTGTAGTGATAGAGAGACACCAGGAGAGGGAGAGCGAGAGAAAGGTGTGCAACTCTGTGTAGTGATAGAGAGACACCAGGAGAGGGAGAGAGAGAAAAGGCAGATACAAGAAATCCTGGCAGCCTAGAGAGAATAGAATATGCGATCAATGTCTGGCTGGCGAGGTTGAAACAGAAATGCATTTCCTCCTAAAATGCGAAAAATTCAACACATCAAGAAACATATTATTCAACAAGCTAAGCCAAACAACCCCAGATTTCAAGGAATTGGATGATCTGTCAAAATTGAGATTAGTCCTAGGAGAAGGAGACAGACCATACCTTGGGGCTAAATATGTAACAACATGTCACAACCTGAGGACTGTTTAAAAGTAAGACTGTTTAAAATTAATATTGAACGTACCAAATGAAGTAGAAAGACTGTTTAAAATTAATATTGTTTAAAAGTAATATTGTATATACCCAACAAATGTCAAATCGATTGACACCTACAGAATGGAAAACTGTACCTTTTTGCTATGTAAGCTTTGGCAATATGGTTCTCTGTAAACTTTCATGCCAATAAAGCATTTGAACTGGGAACTGGAACTGGGAGAAAGGTGTGTCACTCTGTGCAGTGATAGAGAGACACAAGGAGAGGGAGAGAGAGAGAAAGGTGTGTAACTCTGTGTATTGGTAGAGAGACACCTGGAGAGGGAGAGAGAGAGAAAGCTGTGTAACTCTGTGTAGTGATAGTGAGACACCGGGAGAGGGAGAGAGAGAGAAGGTTGTGTAACTCTGTGTAGTGATGGAGAGACACCAGGAGAGGGAGAGAGAGAGAAAGGTGTGTAACTCTGTGTCGTGATAGAGAGACACCAGGAGAGGGAGAGAGAGAGAAAGGTGTGTAAATCTGTGTAGTGATAGAGAGACACCAGGAGAGTTTGAGAGAGAGAAAGGTGTGTAAATCTGTGTAGTGATAAAGAGACACCAGGAGAGGGAGAGCTGGAGAAAGGTGTGCAACTCTGTGTAGTGATAGAGAGACACCAGGAGAGGGAGAGAGAGAGAAAGGTGTGTAACTCTGTGTCGTGAAAGAGAGACACCGGGAGAGGGAGAGAGAGAGAAAGGCGTGTAACTCTGTGTAGTGATCGTGAGACACCAGGAGAGGGAGAGAGAGAGAAAGATCTGTAACTCAGTGTAGTGATAGAGAGACTCCAGGAGAGGGAGAGAGAGAGAAAGGTGTGTAACTCTGTGCAGTGATAGAGAGACACCAGGAGAGGGAGAGAGAGAGAAAGGTGTGTAACTCTGTGTATTGATAGAGAGACACCAGGAGAGGGAGAGAGAGAGAAAGGTGTGTAATTCTGTGTAGTGATAGAGAGACACCGGGAGAGGGAGAGAGAGAGAAAGGTGTGTCACTCTGTGTATTGATAGAGAGACACCGGGAGAGGGAGAGAGAGAGAAAGGTGTGTAACTCTGTGTAGTGATGGAGAGACACCAGGAGAGGGAGAGAGAGAGAAAGGTGTGTAACTCTTTGTAGTGATAGAGAGACACCAGGAGAGGGAGAGAGATAGAAAGGTGTGTAACTCTGTGCAGTGATGGAGAGACACCAGGAGAGGGAGAGAGAGAGAAAGGTGTGTAACTCTGTGTAGCGATGGAGAGACACCAGGAGAGGGAGAGAGAGAGAAAGGTGTGTAACTCTGTATAGTGATGGAGAGACACCAGGAGAGGGAGAGAGAGAGAAAGGTGTGTAACTCTGTGTAGTGATAGAGAGACACGAGGAGAGGTTGAGAGAAAGGTGTGTAAATCTGTGTAGTGATAGAGAGACACCAGGAGAGGGAGAGCGAGAGAAAGGTGTGCAACTCTGTGTAGTGATAGAGAGACACAAGGAGAGCGAGAGAGAGAGAAAGGTGTGTAACTCTGTGTAGTGATGGAGAGACACCAGGAGAGGGAGAGAGAGAGAAAGGTGTGTAACTCTGTGTAGTGATGGAGAGACACCAGGAGAGGGAGAGAGAGAGAAAGGTGTGTAACTCTGTGTAGTGATAGAGAGACACCAGGAGAGGTTGAGAGAGAGAAAGGTGTGTAAATCTGTGTAGTGATAGAGAGACACCAGGAGAGGGAGAGCGAGAGAAAGGTGTGCAACTCTGTGTAGTGATAGAGAGACACAAGGAGAGCGAGAGAGAGAGAAAGGTGTGTAACTCTGTGTAGTGATAGAGAGACACCGGGAGAGGGAGAGAGAGAGAAAGGTGTGTAACTCTGTGTATTGATAGAGAGACACCAGGAGAGGTTGAGAGAGAGGAAGGTGTGTAAATCTGTGTAGATAGAGAGACACCAGGAGAGGGAGAGAGAGAGAAAGGAGTGTAACTCTGTGTCGTGATAGAGAGACACCAGGAGAGAGAGAGAGAGAGAAATGTGTGTAACTCTGTGTAGTGATAGATACACCAGGAGAGGGAGAGAGAGAGAAAGGTGTGTAACTCTGTGTAGTGATAGAGAGACACCGGGAGAGGGAGAGAGAGAGAAAGGTGTGTAAATCTGTGCAGTGATAGAGAGAAACCAGGAGAGGGAGAGAGAGAGAAAGGTGTGTAACTCTGTGTAGTGATAGAGAGACACCAGGAGAGGGAGAGAGAGAGAAAGGTGTGCAACTCTGTGTAGTGATAGTGAGACACCGGGAGAGAGAGAGAGAGAGAAAGGTGTGTAACTCTGTGTAGTGATGGAGAGACACCAGGAGAGGGAGAGACAGAGAAAGGTGTATAAAACTGTGCAGTGTTGGAGAGACACGAGGAGAGGGAGAATGAGAGAAAGGTGTGTAACTCTGTGTAGTGGTAGAGAGACACCAGGAGAGGGAGAGAGAGAAAAGTGTGTAACTCTGTGTAGTGATAGAGAGACACCAGGAGAGGGAGAGAGAGAGAAAGGTCTGTAACTCCGTGTATTGATAGAGAGACTCCAGGAGAGGGAGAGAGAGAGAGAAAGGTGTGTAACTCTGTGCAGTGATAGAGAGACACCAGGAGAGGGAGAGAGAGGTAAAGGTGTGTAACTCAGTGTAGTGATAGAGAGACACCAGGAGAGGAGAGAGAGAGAAAGATGTGTAATTCTGTGTAGTGATAGAGAGACACCGGGAGAGGGAGAGAGAGAGAAAGGTGTGTAACTCTGTGTAGTGATAGAGAGACACCAGGAGAGGGAGAGAGAGAGAAAGGTGTGTAACTCTGTGTAGTGATAGAGAGACACTAGGAGAGGTTGAGAGAGAGAAAGGTGTGTAAATCTGTGTCGTGATAGAGAGACACCAGGAGAGGGAGAGAGAGAGAAAGGTGTGTCACTCTGTGCAGTGATAGAGAGACACAAGGAGAGGGAGAGAGAGAGAAAGGTGTGTAACTCTGTGTATTGATAGAGAGACACCTGGAGAGGGAGAGAGAGAGAAAGGTGTGTAACTCTGTGTCGTGATAGTGAGACACAGGGAGAGAGAGAGAAGGGTGTGTAACTCTTTGTAGTGATGGAGAGACACCAGGAGAGGGAGAGAGAGAGAAAGGTGTGTAACTCTGTGTCGTGATAGAGAGACACCAGGAGAGGGAGAGAGAGAGAAAGGTGTGTAAATCTGTGTTGTGATAGAGAGACACCAGGAGAGTTTGAGAGAGAGAAACGTGTGTAAATCTGTGTAGCGATAGAGAGACACCAGGAGAGGGAGAGCGGGAGAAAGGTGTGCAACTCTGTGTAGTGATAGAGAGACACCAGGAGAGAGAGAGAGAGAGAAAGGTGTGTAACTCTGTGTAGTGATAGAGAGACACCGGGGGAGGGAGAGAGAGAGAAAGGTGTGCAACTCTGTGTATTGATAGAGAGACACCTGGAGAGGGAGAGAGAGAGAAAGGTGTGTAACTCTGTGTAGTGATGGAGAGACACCAGGAGAGGGAGAGAGAGAGAAAGGTGTGTAACTCTGTGTAGTGATGGAGAGACAACAGGAGAGGGAGAGAGAGAGAAATGTGTGTAATTCTGTGTCGTGATCGAGAGACACCAGGAGAGGTTGAGAGAGAGAAAGGTGTGTAAATCTGTGTAGTGATAGAGAGACACCAGGAGAGGGAGAGCGAGAGAAAGGTGTGCAACTCTGTGTAGTGATAGAGAGACACCAGGAGAGGGAGAGAGAGAGAAGTGTGTGGAGCTCTGTGTAGTGATAGAAAGACACCGGGAGAGGGAGAGAGAGAGAAAGGTGTGCAACTCTGTGTATTGATAGAGAGACACCTGGAGAGGGAGAGAGAGAGAAAGGTGTGTAACTCTGTGTAGTGATAGAGGGACACCAGGAGAGGTTGAGAGAGAGAAAGGTGTGTAAATCTGTGTAGTGATAGAGAGACACCAGGAGAGGGAGAGCGAGAGAAAGGTGTGCAACTCTGTGTAGTGATAGAGAGACACCAGGAGAGGGAGAGAGAGAGAAAGGTGTGTAACTCTGTGCAGTGACAGAGAGACACCAGGAGAGGGAGAGAGAGAGAAATGTGTGTAACTCTGTGTAGTGATAGTGAGACACCGGGAGAGGGAGAGAGAGAGAAAGGTGTGTAACTCTGTGTTGTGATGGAGAGACACCAGGAGAGGGAGAGAGAGAGAAAGGTGTGTAACTCTGTGTAGTGGTGGAGAGACACCAGGAGAGGGAGAGAGAGAGAAAGGTGTGTAACTCTGTGTAGTGATAGAGAGACACCAGGAGAGGTTGAGAGAGAGAAAGGTGTGTAAATCTGTGTAGTGATAGAGAGACACCAGGAGAGGGAGAGCGAGAGAAAGGTGTGTAACTCTGTGTAGTGATAGAGAGACACCGGGAGAGGGAGAGAGAGAGAAAGGTGTGTAACTCTGTGTAGTGATAGAGAGACACCGGGAGAGGGAGAGAGAGAGAAAGGTGTGTAACTCTGTGTATTGATAGAGAGACACCAGGAGAGGGCGAGAGAGAGAAAGGTGTGTAACTCTGTGCAGTGATAGAGAGACACCAGGAGAGGGAGAGAGAGAGAAAGGTGTGTAACTCTGTTTATTGATAGAGAGACACCTGGAGAGGGAGAGAGAGAGAAAGGTGTGTAACTCTGTGTAGTGATAGTGAGACACCGGGAGAGGGAGAGAGAGAGAAAGGTGTGTAACTCTGTGTAGTGAAGGAGAGACACCAGGAGAGGTTGAGAGAGAGAAAGGTGTGTAAATCTGTGTAGTGATAGAGAGACACCAGGAGAGGGAGAGCGAGAGAAAGGTGTGTAACTCTGTGTAGTGATAGAGAGACACCGGGAGAGGGAGAGAGAGAGAAAGGTGTGTAACTCTGTGTAGTGATAGAGAGACACCGGGAGAGGGAGAGAGAGAGAAAAGTGTGTAACTCTGTGTATTGATAGAGAGACACCAGGAGAGGGCGAGAGAGAGAAAGGTGTGTAACTCTGTGCAGTGATAGAGAGACACCTGGAGAGGGAGAGAGAGAGAAAGGTGTGTAACTCTGTGTATGATAGTGAGACACCAGGAGAGGGAGAGAGAGAAAGGTCTGTAACTCAGTGTAGTGATAGAGAGACTCCAGGAGAGGGAGAGAGAGAGAAAGGTGTGCAGCTCTGTGCAGTGATAGAGAGACACCAGGAGAGGGAGAGAGAGAGAAAGGTGTGTAACTCTGTGCAGTGATAGAGAGACACCAGGAGAGGGAGAGAGAGGTAAAGGTGGGTAACTCAGTGTAGTGGCAGAGAGACACCAGGAGAGGGAGAGAGAGAGAAAGGTGTATAATTCTGTGTAGTGATAGAGAGACACCGGGAGAGGGAGAGAGAGAGAAAGGTGTGTCACTCTGTGTATTGATAGAGAGACACCTGGAGAGGGAGAGAGAGAGAAAGGTGTGAAACTCTGTGTAGTGATGGTGAGACACCGGGAGAGGGAGAGAGAGAGAAAGGTGCGTCACTCTGTGTAGTGATGGAGAGACACCAGGAGAGGGAGAGAGAGAGAAAGGTGTGTAACTCTGTGTTGTGATAGAGAGACACCAGGAGAGGGAGAGAGAGAGAAAGGTGTGTAACTCTGTGTAGTGATAGAGAGACACCAGGAGAGGTTGAGAGAGAGAAAGGTGTGTAAATCTGTGTAGTGATAGAAAGACACCAGGAGAGGGAGAGCGAGAGAAAGGTGTGCAACTCTGTGTAGTGATAGAGAGACACCAGGAGAGGGAGAGAGAGAGAAAGGTGTGTAATTCTGTGCAGTGATAGAGAGACACCAGGAGAGGGAGAGAGAGAGAAAGGTGTGTAACTCTATGTATTGATAGAGAGACACCTGGAGAGGGAGAGAGAGAGAAAGGTGTGTAACTCTGTGTAGTGATAGTGAGACACCGGGAGAGGGAGAGAGAGAGAAATGTGTGTAACTCTGTGTCGTGATGGAGAGACACAAGGAGAGGGAGAGAGAGAGAAAGGTGTGTAACTCTGTGTAGTGATGGAGAGACACCAGGAGAGGGAGAGAGAGAAAAAGGTGTGTAACTCTGTGTAGTGATAGAGAGACACCAGGAGAGGTTAAGAGAGAGAGAAAGGTGTGTAAATCTGTGTAGTGATAGAGAGACACCAGGAGAGGGAGAGCGAGAGAAAGGTGTGCAACTCTGTGTAGTGATAGAGAGACACAAGGAGAGCGAGAGAGAGAGAAAGGTGTGTAACTCTGTGTAGTGATAGAGAGACACCGGGAGAGGAAGAGAGAGAGAAAGGTGTGTAACTCTGTGTATTGACAGAGAGACACCTGGAGAGGGAGAGAGAGAGAAAGGTGTGTAACTCTGTGTCGTGATGGAGAGACACAAGGAGAGGGAGAGAGAGAGAAAGGTGTGTAACTCTGTGTAGTGATGGAGAGACACCAGGAGAGGGAGAGAGAGAAAAAGGTGTGTAACTCTGTGTAGTGATAGAGAGACACCAGGAGAGGTTAAGAGAGAGAGAAAGGTGTGTAAATCTGTGTAGTGATAGAGAGACACCAGGAGAGGGAGAGCGAGAGAAAGGTGTGCAACTCTGTGTAGTGATAGAGAGACACAAGGAGAGCGAGAGAGAGAGAAAGGTGTGTAACTCTGTGTAGTGATAGAGAGACACCGGGAGAGGAAGAGAGAGAGAAAGGTGTGTAACTCTGTGTATTGACAGAGAGACACCTGGAGAGGGAGAGAGAGAGAAAGGTGTGTAACTCTGTGCAGTGATAGAGAGACACCAGGAGAGGGAGAGAGGGAGAAAGGTGTGTAACTCTGTTTATTGATAGAGAGACACCTGGAGAGGGAGAGAGAGAGAAAGGTGTGTAACTCTGTGTAGTGATAGTGAGACACCGGGAGAGGGAGAGAGAGAGAAAGGTGTGTAACTCTGTGTAGTGATGGAGAGACACCAGGAGAGGGAGAGAGAGAGAAAGGTGTGTAACTCTGTGTAGTGATGGAGAGACACCAGGAGAGGGAGAGAGAGAGAAAGGTGTGTAACTCTGTGTAGTGATAGAGAGACACCAGGAGAGGTTGAGAGAGAGAAAGGAGTGTAAATCTGTGTAGTGATAGAGAGACACCAGGAGAGGGAGAGCGAGAGAAAGGTGTGCAACTCTGTGTAGTGATAGAGAGACACCAGGAGAGGGAGAGAGAGAGAAAGGTGTGTAACTCTGTGTAGTGATAGAGAGACACCGGGAGAGGGAGAGAGAGAGAAAGGTGTGCAACTCTGTGTATTGATAGAGAGACACCTGGAGAGGGAGAGAGAGAGAAAGGTGTGTAACACTGTGTAGTGATAGTGAGACACCAGGAGAGGGAGAGAGAGAGAAAGGTGTGTAAATCTGTGTAATGATAGAGAGACACCAGGAGAGGGAGAGCGAGAGAAAGGTGTGCAACTCTGTGTAGTGATAGAGAGACACCAGGAGAGGGAGAGAGAGAGAAAGGTGTGTAACTCTGTGCAGTGATAGAGAGACACCAGGAGAGGGAGAGAGAGAGAAAGGTGTGTAACTCTGTGCAGTGATAGAGAGACACCAGGAGAGGGAGAGAGAGAGAAAGGTGTGTCACTCTGTGTATTGATAGAGAGACACCTGGAGAGGGAGAGAGAGAGAAAGGTGTGTAACTCTGTGTAGTGATAGTGAGACACCGGGAGAGGGAGAGAGAGAGAAAGGTGTGTAACTCTGTGTAGTGAAGGAGAGACACCAGGAGAGGGAGAGAGAGAGAAAGGTGTGTAACTCTGTGTAGTGATGGAGAGACACCAGGAGAGGGAGAGAGAGAGAAAGGTGTGTAACTCTTTGTCGTGATAGAGAGACACCAGGAGAGGTTGAGAGAGAGAAAGGTGTGTAAATCTGTGTAGTGATAGAGAGACACCAGGAGAGGGAGAACGAGAGAAAGGTGTGCAACTCTGTGTAGTGATAGAGAGACACAAGGAGAGCGAGAGAGAGAGAAAGGTGTGTAACTCTGTGCAGTGATAGAGAGGCACCGGGAGAGGGAGAGAGAGAGAAAGGTGTGTAACTCTGTGTATTGATAGAGAGACACCAGGAGAGGGAGAGAGAGAGAAAGGTGTGTAACTCTGTGCAGTGATAGAGAGACACCAGGAGAGGGAGAGAGAGAGAAAGGTGTGTAAATCTGTGTATTGATAGAGAGACACCTGGAGAGGGAGAGAGAGAGAAAGGTGTGTAACTCTGTGTAGTGATAGTGAGACACCGGGAGAGGGAGAGAGAGAGAAAGGTGTGTTACTCTGTGTAGTGATGGAGAGACACCAGGAGAGGGAGAGAGAGAGAAAGGTGTGTAACTCTGTGTAGTGATGGAGAGACACCAGGAGAGGTGAGGAGAGAGAAAGGTGTGTAACTCTGTGCAGTGATAGAGAGACACCAGGAGAGGTTGAGAGAGAGAAAGGTGTGTAAATCTGTGTAGTGATAGAGAGACACCAGGAGAGGGAGAGCGAGAGAAAGGTGTGCAACTCTGTGTAGTGATAGAGAGACACCAGGAGAGGGAGAGAGAGAGAAAGGTGTGTAACTCTGTGCAGTGATAGAGAGACACCGGGAGAGGGAGAGAGAGAGAAAGGTGTGCAACTCTGTGTATTGATAGAGAGACACCTGGAGAGGGAGAGAGAGAGAAAGGTGTGTAACTCTGTGTAGTGATAGTGAGACACCAGGAGAGGGAGAGAGAGAGAAAGGTCTGTAACTCAGTGTAGTGATAGAGAGACTCCAGGAGAGGGAGAGAGAGAGAAAGGTGTGTAACTCTGTGCAGTGATAGAGAGACACCAGGAGAGGGAGAGAGAGAGAAAGGAGTGTAACACTGTGCAGTGATAGAGAGACACCAGGAGAGGGAGAGAGAGGTAAAGGTGTTTAACTCAGTGTAGTGATAGAGAGACACCAGGAGAGGGAGAGAGAGAGAAAGGTGTGTAATTCTGTGTAGTGATAGAGAGACACCGGGAGAGAGAGAGAAAGGTGTGTAACTCTGTGTAGTGATAGTGAGAAACCGGGAGAGGGAGAGAGAGAGAAAGATGTGTAATTCTGTGTAGTGATAGAGAGACACCGGGAGAGGGAGAGAGAGAGAAATCTGTGTAACTCTGTGTAGTGATAGAGAGACACCAGGAGAGGGAGAGAGAGAAAGATGTGTAATTCTGTGTAGTGATAGAGAGACACTAGGAGAGGTAGAGAGAGAGAAATGTGTGTAAATCTGTGCAGTGATAGAGAGACACCAGGAGAGGGAGAGCGAGAGAAAGGTGTGCAACTCTGTGTAGTGATAGAGAGACACAAGGAGAGGGAGAGAGAGAGAAAGGTATGTAACTCTGTGTATTGATAGAGAGACACCAGGAGAGGGCGAGAGAGAGAAAGATGTGTAACTCTGTGTCGTGATAGAGAGACACCAGGAGAGGAAGAGAGAGAGAAAGGTGTGTAACTCTGTGTAGTGATAGAGAGACACCAGGAGAGGGAGAAAGAGAAAGGTGTGTAACTCTGTGCAGTGATAGAGAGACACCAGGAGAGTGTGAGAGAGAAAGGTGTGTAACTCTGTGTAGTGATAGAGAGACACCAGGAGAGAGAGAGAGAGAGAAAGGTGTGTAACTCTGTGCAGTGATAGAGAGACACCAGGAGAGTGTGAGAGAGAAAGGTGTGTAACTCTGTGTAGTGATAGAGAGACACCAGGAGAGGGAGAGAGAGAGAAAGGTGTGTAACTCTGTGCAGTGATAGAGAGACACCGGGAGATGGAGAGAGAGAGAAAGGTGTGTAACTCTGTGTAGTGATAGAGAGACACCGAGAGAGGGATAGAGAGAGAAAGGTGGGTAACACTGTGTAGTGATAGAGAGACACCAGGAGAGGGAGAGAGAGAGAAAGGTGTGTAACGCTGTGTAGCGATAGAGAGACACCAGGAGAGGGCGAGAGAGAGAAAGATGTGTAACTCTGTGTCGTGATAGAGAGACAATAGGAGAGGAAGAGAGAGAGAAAGGTGTGTAACTCTGTGTAGTGATAGAGAGACACCAGGAGAGGGAGAGAGAGAGAGAGAATGGTGTGTAACTCTGTGTAGTGATAGAGAGACACCAGGAGAGGGAGAGAGAGAGAAAGGTGTGTAACTCTGTGCAGTGATAGAGAGACACCAGGAGAGGGAGAGATGCAGAAAGGTGTGTAACTCTGTGTAGTGATAGAGAGACACCAGGAGAGGGTGAGAGAGAAAGGTGTGTAACTCTGTGCAGTGATTGAGAGACACCAGCAGAGAGAGAGAGAGAGAAAGGTCTGTATCTCTGTGTTGTGATAGAGAGGCACAGGCTGAGTGAGAGAGAGGGAAATGTGTGTAACTCTGTGTAGTGATAGAGAGACACCAGGAGAGGGAGAGAGAGAAATGTGTGTAACTCTGTGCAGTGATAGAGGGACACCAGGAGAGGGTGAGAGAGAAAGGTGTGTAACTCTGTGCAGTGATAGAGAGACACCAGCAGAGAGAGAGAGAGAGAAAGGTCTGTAACTCTGTGTAGTGATAGAGAGACACCGGAAGAGGGAGAGAGAGAGAAAGGTGGGTAACTCTGTGTAGTGATAGAGACACAGGAGAGGGCGAGAGAGAGAAAGGTGTGTAACTCTGTGTAGTGATAGAGAGACACCAGGAGAGAGAGAGAGAGAGAGAGAAAGGTGTGTAACTCTGTGCAGTGATAGAGAGACACCAGGAGAGGGAGAGATGGAGAAAGGTGTGTAACTCTGTGTAGTGATCGAGAGACACCAGGAGAGGGTGCGAGATAAAGGTGTGTAACTCTGTGCAGTGATTGAGAGACACCAGCAGAGAGAGAAAGAGAGAAAGGTTTGTAACTCTGTCGTGATAGAGAGGCACAGGCTGAGTGAGAGAGAGGGAAAGGTGTGTAACTCTGTGTAGTGATAGAGAGACACCAGGAGAGGGAGAGAGAGAAATGTGTGTAACTCTGTGCAGTGATAGAGAGACCCCAGAAGAGGGTGAGAGAGAAAGGTGAGTAACTCTGTGCAGTGATAGAGAGACACCGGAAGAGGGAGAGAGAGAGAAAGGTGGGTAACTCTGTGAAGTGGTAGAGAGACACCAGGAGAGGGAGAGAGAGAGAAAGGTGTGTAACTCTGTTTTGTGATAGAGAGACACCAGGAGAGGGAGAGAGAGAGAAAGGTGTGTAACTCTGTGTAGTGATAGAGAGACACCAGGAGAGGGAGAGAGAGAGAAAGGTGTGTAACTCTGTGTAGTGATAGAGACACAGGAGAGGGCGAGAGAGAGAAAGGTGTGTATCTCAGTGTAGTGATAGAGAGACACCAGGAGAGGAAGACAGAGAGAAAGGTGTGTAACACTGTGTAGTGATAGAGAGACACCAGGAGAGGGAGAGAGAGAGAAAGGTGTGTAACTCTGTGTAGTGATAGAGAGACACCGGGCGAGGGAGAGAGGGAGAAAGGTGTATAACTCTGTGTAGTGATAGAGAGACACCAGGAGAGGGAGAGAGAGAGAAAGCTGTGTAACTCTGTGTAGTGATAGAGAGACACCGGGAGAGGGAGAGAGAGAGAAAGGTGTGTATTTCTGTGCAGTGATAGAAAGACACCAGGAGATGGGGAGATAGAGAAAGGTGTGTAACTCTGTGTAGTGATAGAGAGACACCAGGAGAGAGAGAGAGAGAGAAAGTTGTTTAACTCTGTGTTGTGATAGAGAGACTGCAGGAGAGGGAGAGAGAGGGAAAGGTGTGTAACTCTGTGTAGTGATAGAGAGACACCAGGAGAGGGAGAGAGAGAAAGGTGTGTAACTCTGTGTAGTGATAGAGAGACACCAGGAGAGGGCGAGAGAGAGAAAGGTGTGTAACTCTGTGTAGTGATAGAGAGACGCCAGGAGAGGAAGAGAGAGAGAAAGTTGTGTAACTCTGTGTAGTGATAGAGGGACAACAGGAGAGGGTGAGAGAGAGAGAAAGGTGTGTAACTCTGCGTAGAGATAGAGAGACACCGGGCGAGGGAGAGAGAGAGAAAGGTGTGTAACTCTGTGTAGTGATAGAGAGACACCTGGAGAGGGAGAGAGAGAGAAATGTGTGTAACTCAGTGTCGTGATAGAGAGACACCAGGAGAGAGAGAGAGAGAGAGAAAGGTGTGTAAATCTGTGTAGTGATAGGGTGACACCAGCAGAGGGAGAGAGAGAGAAAGGTATGTAAATCTGTAGTGATAGACAGACACCAGGAGAGGGAGAGAGAGAGAAAGGTGTGCAACTCTGTGTTGTGATAGAGAGACACCAGGAGAGGGAGAGAGAGGGAAAGGTGTGTAACTCTGTGTTGTGATAGAAAGACACCAGGAGAGGGAGGGAGAGAGAAAGGTGTGTAACTCTGTGTAGTGATAGAGAGACACCAGGAGTGGGAGAGAGAGAGAAAGGTGTGTAACTCTGTGTAGTGATAGAGAGACACCAGGAGAGGGAGAGAGAAAGGTGCGTAACTCTGTGTAGTGATAGAGAGACACCAGGAGAGGGCGAGAGAGAGAAAGATGTGTAACTCTGTGTCGTGATAGAGAGACACCAGGGGAGGAAGAGAGAGAGAAAGGTGTGTAACTCTGTGTCGTGATAGAGAGACACCAGGAGAGGGAGAGATAGAAAAGGTGTGTAACTCTGTGCAGTGATAGAGAAACACCAGGAGAGGGAGAGAGAGAGAAAGGTGTGTAACTCTGTGTAGTGACAGAGAGGCACAGGCTGAGGGAGAGAGAGGGAAAGGTGTGTAACTCTGTGAAGTGATAGAGAGACACCAGGAGAGGGAGAGAGAGAAAGGTGTGTAACTCTGTGCTGTGATAGAGAGACACCAGGAGAGGGTGAGAGAGAAAGGTGTGTAACTCTGTGCAGTGATAGAGAGACACCAGCAGAGAGAGAGAGAGAGAAAGGTCTGTAACTCTGTGCAGTGACAGGGAGACACCGGGAGAGGGAGAGAGAGAGAAAGGTGTGTATCTCTGTGTAGTGATAGAGAGATACCAGGAGATGGGGAGAGAGAGAAAGGTGTGTAATTCTGTGTAGTGATAGAGAGACACCGGGAGAGGGAGAGAGAGAGAGAGGTGTGTATCTCTGTGTAGTGATAGAGAGATACCAGGAGATGGGGAGAGCGAGAAAGGTGTGTAATTCTGTGTAGTGATAGAGAGACACCAGGAGAGAGAGAGAGAGAGAAAGGTGTGTAACTCTGTGCAGTGATATAGTGACACCAGGAGAGGGTGAGAGAGAAAGGTGTGTAATTCTGTGTAGTGATAGAGAGACACCAGGAGAGGGAGAGAGAGAGAAAGGTGTGTAACTCTGTGCAGTGATAGAGAGACACCAGGAGAAGGTGAGAGAGAGAAAGGTGTGTAACTTAGTGTAGTAATAGAGAGACACCAGGAGAGGGAGAGAGAAAGGTGTGTAACTCTGTGTAGTGATAGAGAGACACAAGGAGAGGGAGGGAGAGAGAAAGGTGTGTAACTCTGTGTAGTGATAGAGAGACACCAGGAGAGGGAGA
Source organism: Somniosus microcephalus (assembly GCF_052327205.1). Lineage (NCBI taxonomy): Eukaryota > Metazoa > Chordata > Chondrichthyes > Squaliformes > Somniosidae > Somniosus > Somniosus microcephalus. Next base: position 379,756 of record NW_028225389.1, on the reverse strand, counting down.
GAGAGAAAGGTGTGTAACTCTGTGTAGTGATAGAGAGGCACAGGCTGAGGGAGAGAGAGGGAAAGGTGTGTAACTCTGTGTCGTGATAGAGAGACACCAGGAGAGGGAGAGAGAGAAAGGTGTGTAACTCTGTGCTGTTATAGAGAGACACCAGGAGAGGGTGAGAGAGAGAGGTGTGTAACTCTGTGTAGTGATAGAGAGACACCGGTAGAGGGAGAGAGAGAAAGGTGTGTAACTCTGTGTAGTGATAGAGAAACACCAGGAGAGGGAGAGAGAGAGAAAGGTGTGTAACTCTGTGTAGTGATAGAGAGACACCAGGAGAGGGAGAGAGAGAGAAAGGTGTGTAACTCTGTGTAGTGATAGAGAGACACCGGTAGAGGGAGAGAGAGAAAGGTGTGTAACTCAGTGTAGTGACAGAGAGACACCAGGAGAGGGAGAGAGAGAGGAAGGTCTGTAACTCTGTGTAGTGACAGGGAGACACCGGGAGAGGGAGAGAGAGAGAAAGGTGGGTAACTCTGTGTGGTGATAGAGAGACACCAGGAGAGAGAGAGAGAGAGAAAGGTGTGTAAATCTGTGTCGTGATAGAGAGACACCGGGAGAGGGAGAGAGAGAGAAAGGTGGGTAACACTGTGTAGTGTTAGAGAGACACCAGGAGAGGGAGAGAGAGAGAAAGGTGTGTAACTCTGTGTAGTGATAGAGAGACACCAGGAGAGGAAGAGAGAGAGAAAGGTGTGTAACTCTGTGTAGTGATAGAGAGACACCAGGAGAGGGAGAGAGAGAGAGAGAAAGGTGTGTAACTCTGTGTAGTGATAGAGAGACACCAGGAGAGGGAGAGAGAGAGAAAGGTGTGTAACTCTGTGCAGTGATAGAGAGACACCAGGAGAGGGAGAGATGCAGAAAGGTGTGTAACTCTGTGTAGTGATAGAGAGACACCAGGAGAGGGTGAGAGAGAAAGGTGTGTAACTCTGTGCAGTGATTGAGAGACACCAGCAGAGAGAGAGAGAGAGAAAGGTCTGTATCTCTGTGTCGTGATAGAGAGGCACAGGCTGAGTGAGAGAGAGGGAAATGTGTGCAACTCTGTGTAGTGATTGAGAGACACCAGGAGAGGGAGAGAGAGAAATGTGTGTAACTCTGTGCAGTGATAGAGAGACACCAGGAGAGGGTGAGAGAGAAAGGTGTGTAACTCTGTGCAGTGATAGAGAGACACCAGCAGAGAGAGAGAGAGAGAAAGGTCTGTAACTCTGTGTAGTGATAGAGAGACACCGGAAGAGGGAGAGAGAGAGAAAGGTGGGTAACTCTGTGTAGTGATAGAGACACAGGAGAGGGCGAGCGAGAGAAAGGTGTGTAACTCTGTGTAGTGATAGAGAGACACCAGGAGAGAGAGAGAGAGAGAGAGAAAGGTGTGTAACTCTGTGCAGTGATAGAGAGACACCAGGAGAGGGAGAGATGGAGAAAGGTGTGTAACTCTGTGTAGTGATAGAGAGACACCAGGAGAGGGTGAGAGAGAAAGGTGTGTAACTCTGTGCAGTGATTGAGAGACACCAGCAGAGAGAGAAAGAGAGAAAGGTCTGTAACTCTGTCGTGATAGAGAGGCACAGGCTGAGTGAGAGAGAGGGAAAGGTGTGTAACTCTGTGTAGTGATAGAGAGACACCAGGAGAGGGAGAGAGAGAAATGTGAGTAACTCTGTGCAGTGATAGAGAGACCCCAGAAGAGGGTGAGAGAGGAAGGTGTGTAACTCTGTGCAGTGATAGAGAGACACCGGAAGAGGGAGAGAGAGAGAAAGGTGGGTAACTCTGTGAAGTGATAGAGAGACACCAGGAGAGGGAGAGAGAGAGAAAGGTGTGTAACTCTGTTTTGTGATAGAGAGACACCAGGAGAGGGAGAGAGAGAGAAAGGTGTGTAACTCTGTGCAGTGATAGAGAGACACCGGGAGAGGGAGAGAGAGAGAAAGGTGTGTAACTCTGTGTAGTGATAGAGACACAGGAGAGGGCGAGAGAGAGAAAGGTGTGTATCTCAGTGTAGTGATAGAGAGACACCAGGAGAGGAAGACAGAGAGAAAGGTGTGTAACACTGTGTAGTGATAGAGAGACACCAGGAGAGGGAGAGAGAGAGAAAGGTGTGTAACTCTGTGTAGTGATAGAGAGACACCGGGCGAGGGAGAGAGAGAGAAAGGTTTATAACTCTGTGTAGTGATAGAGAGACACCTGGAGAGGGAGAGAGAGAGAAAGGTGTGTAACTCTGTGTAGTGATAGAGAGACACCGGGAGAGGGAGAGAGAGAGAAAGGTGTGTATCTCTGTGTAGTGATAGAGAGATACCAGGAGATGGGGAGAGAGAGAAAGGTGTGTAACTCTGTGTAGTGATAGAGAGACACCAGGAGAGAGAGAGAGAGAGAAAGGTGTGTAAATCTGTGTAGTTATAGAGAGACTCCAGGAGAGGGAGAGAGAGAGAGAAAGGTGTGTAACTCTGTGCAGTGATAGAGAGACACCAGGAGAGGGAGAGAGAGAGAAAGGTGTGTAAATCTGTGTGGTGATAGAGAGACACCAGGAGAGGGAGAGAGAGAGAAAGTTGTGTAACTCTGTGTAGTGATAGAGAGACACCAGGAGAGGGAGAGACAGAGAAAGGTGTGTAACTCTGTGCAGCGTTAGAGAGACACCAGGAGAGGGTGAGAGAGAAAGGTGTGTAACTCTGTGTAGTGATAGAGAAACACCAGCAGAGAGAGAGCGAGAGAAAGGTGTGTAACTCTGTGTAGTGATAGAGAGACACCGGGAGAGGGAGAGAGAGAGAAAGGTGGGTAACTCTGTGTAGTGATAGAGAGACACCAGGAGAGGGAGAGAGAGAGAAAGGTGTGTAACTCTGTGTTGTGATAGAGAGACACCAGGAGAGGGAGAGAGAGAGAAATGTGTGTAACTCTGTGTAGTGATAGAGAGACACCGGGCGAGGGAGAGAGGGAGAAAGGTGTGTAACTCTGTGTAGTGATAGAGAGACACCTGGAGAGGGAGACAGAGAGACAGGTGTGTAACTCTGTGTAGTGATAGAGAGACACGAGGAGAGGGAGAGAGAGAGAAAGGTGTGTAACTCTGTGTATTGATAGAGAGACACCGGGAGAGGGAGAGAGAGAGAAAGTTGTGTATTTCTGTGCAGTGATAGAAAGACACCAGGAGATGGGGAGAGAGAGAAAGGTGTGTAACTCTGTGTAGTGACAGAGAGACACCAGGAGAGAGAGAGAGAGAGAAAGTTGTTTAACTCTGTGTAGTGATAGAGAGACTGCAGGAGAGGGAGAGAGAGGGAAAGGTGTGTAACTCTGTGTAGTGATAGAGAGACACCAGGAGAGGGAGAGAGAGAAAGGAGTGTAACTCTGTGTAGTGATAGAGAGACACCAGGAGAGGGCGAGAGAGAGAAAGGTGTGTAACTCTTTGTAGTGATAGAGAGACGCCAGTAGAGGAAGAGAGAGAGAAAGGTGTGTAATTCTGTGTAGTGATATAGGGACAACAGGAGAGGGAGAGAGAGAGAAAGGTGTGTAACTCTGCGTAGAGATAGAGAGACACCGGGCGAGGGAGAGAGAGAGAAAGGTGTGTAACTCTGTATAGTGATAGAGAGACACCTGGAGAGGGAGAGAGAGAGAAATGTGTGTAACTCTGTGTAGTGATAGGGTGACACCAGCAGAGGGAGAGAGAGAGAAAGGTATGTAAATCTGTAGTGATAGACAGACACCAGGAGAGGGAGAGAGAGAGAAAGGTGTGCAACTCTGTGTTGTGATAGAGAGACACCAGGAGAGGGAGAGAGAGGGAAAGGTGTGTAACTCTGTGTTGTGATAGAAAGACACCAGGAGAGGGAGGGAGAGAGAAAGGTGTGTAACTCTGTGTAGTGATAGAGAGACACCAGGAGAGGGCGAGAGAGAGAAAGGTGTGTAACTCTGTGTAGTGATAGAGAGACGCCAGTAGAGGAAGAGAGAGAGAAAGGTGTGTAATTCTGTGTAGTGATAGAGGGACAACAGGAGAGGGCGAGAGAGAGAAAGGTGTGTAACTCTGCGTAGAGATAGAGAGACACCGGGCGAGGGAGAGAGAGAGAAAGATGTGTAACTCTGTATAGTGATAGAGAGACACCTGGAGAGGGAGAGAGAGAGAAATGTGTGTAACTCTGTGTCGTGATAGAGAGACACCAGGAGAGAGAGAGAGAGAGAAAGGTGTGTAACTCTGTGTAGTGATAGGGTGACACCAGCAGAGGGAGAGAGAGAGAAAGGTATGTAAATCTGTAGTGATAGACAGACACCAGGAGAGGGAGAGAGAGAGAAAGGTGTGCAACTCTGTGTTGTGATAGAGAGACACCAGGAGAGGGAGAGAGAGGGACCCTGGATGGAGAAGTGAAGTCCCTGTTCTATGCGGACGACCTGGTTCTGCTGTCTCCCACAGAACAGGGATTACAGCAACAACTAGACCTACTCGACAAATACTGCCAAAATTGGGCTCTAACAGTAAATCTAAAGAAAACCAACATCATGATTTTTCAGAAAAGACCCAGATGTCAGGAAAACAAATACCAGTTTACCCTCAGTGATACCACTATAGAACACACTATGAGCTACACCTACCTTGGTCTAACTATTACAGCATCAGGGAGCTTCAGCATAGCAGTGAATGCACTAAAAGAAAAAGCCCGAAGAGCCCTATATGCAATAAAAAGAAAATTCTACAACATCCAAATCCCAATCAAAATCTGGCTCAAAATTTTTGACAGCATAATCCTGCCCATTGCACTGTACGGTAGTGAAGTATGGGGCCCGCTAAATCACCAAAGCTACACTAAATGGGAAAAACACACAATAGAAGCCCTACATGCAGAATTCTGCCGAAGCATCCTTCGCACCCAAAGAAAAACGCCAACAAATGCATGCAGAGCCGAACTAGGCAGATACCCACTGATAATAAACATCCAAAAACGAGCACTAAACTTCCTAAATCACCTCAAATCTAGCTCCCCAGACACCCTTCATTTCAAAGCCTTTCAGACCCAAGAGCTAAACCCAGAAAAGAGTCCCCTGAGTCAGCTGCTACTGAAACTAAGTACTCAGCCGGACCCTGACCAGCCCCAGACCAACACAGCCGTCCAAACACCAATCCGAGTGAACCAAATCATTAAACAATGCAAAGAAACCTACCTGGAACATTGGAACAAAATAACCGAAAACCAAAGCAGATTAGAATGTTACCGGGCCCTAAAAAGAGAATATAAACTGGCAGACTACCTCACGACCATCAGAGACACAAAACAGAGACAGACCCTCACCAGGTACAGACTAAGCGACCACCAACTGGAAATTGAAAAAGGCAGATACAAGAAATCCTGGCAGCCTAGAGAGAATAGAATATGCGATCAATGTCTGGCTGGCGAGGTTGAAACAGAAATGCATTTCCTCCTAAAATGCGAAAAATTCAACACATCAAGAAACATATTATTCAACAAGCTAAGCCAAACAACCCCAGATTTCAAGGAATTGGATGATCTGTCAAAATTGAGATTAGTCCTAGGAGAAGGAGACAGACCATACCTTGGGGCTAAATATGTAACAACATGTCACAACCTGAGGACTGTTTAAAAGTAAGACTGTTTAAAATTAATATTGAACGTACCAAATGAAGTAGAAAGACTGTTTAAAATTAATATTGTTTAAAAGTAATATTGTATATACCCAACAAATGTCAAATCGATTGACACCTACAGAATGTTGGAAAACTGTACCTTTTTGCTATGTAAGCTTTGGCAATATGGTTCTCTGTAAACTTTCATGCCAATAAAGCATTTGAACTGAACTGAACTGAACTGAAAGGTGTGTAACTCTGTGTTGTGATAGAAAGACACCAGGAGAGGGAGGGAGAGAGAAAGGTGTGTAACTCTGTGTAGTGATAGAGAGACACCAGGAGTGGGAGAGAGAGAGAAAGGTGTGTAACTCTGTGTAGTGATGGAGAGACACCAGGAGAGGGAGAGAGAAAGGTGTGTAACTCTGTGTAGTGATAGAGAGACACCAGGAGAGGGCGAGAGAGAGAAAGATGTGTAACTCTGTGTCGTGAAAGAGAGACACCAGGGGAGGAAGAGAGAGAGAAAGGTGTGTAACTCTGTGTAGTGATAGAGAGACACCTGGAGAGGGAGACAGAGAGAAAGGTGTGTAACTCTGTGTAGTGATAGAGAGACACCGGGAGAGGGAGAGAGAGAGAAAGGTGTGTATTTCTGTGCAGTGATAGAAAGACACCAGGAGATGGGGAGAGAGAGAAAGGTGTGTAACTCTGTGTAGTGACAGAGAGACACCAGGAGAGAGAGAGAGAGAGAAAGTTGTTTAACTCTGTGTAGTGATAGAGAGACTGCAGGAGAGGGAGAGAGAGGGAAAGGTGTGTAACTCTGTGTAGTGATAGAGAGACACCAGGAGAGGGAGCGAGAGAAAGGTGTGTAACTCTGTGTAGTGATAGAGAGACACCAGGAGAGGGCGAGAGAGAGAAAGGTGTGTAACTCTGTGTAGTGATAGAGAGACGCCAGTAGAGGAAGAGAGAGAGAAAGGTGTGTAATTCTGTGTAGTGATAGAGGGACAACAGGAGAGGGAGAGAGAGAGAAAGGTGTGTAACTCTGCGTAGAGATAGAGAGACACCGGGCGAGGGAGAGAGAGAGAAAGGTGTGTAACACTGTATAGTGATAGAGAGACACCTGGAGAGGGAGAGAGAGAGAAATGTGTGTAACTCTGTGTCGTGATAGAGAGACACCAGGAGAGAGAGAGAGAGAGAAAGGTGTGTAACTCTGTGTAGTGATAGGGTGACACCAGCAGAGGGAGAGAGAGAGAAAGGTATGTAAATCTGTAGTGATAGACAGACACCAGGAGAGGGAGAGAGAAAGGTGCGTAACTCTGTGTAGTGATAGAGAGACACCAGGAGAGGGCGAGAGAGAGAAAGATGTGTAACTCTGTGTCGTGAAAGAGAGACACCAGGGGAGGAAGAGAGAGAGAAAGGTGTGTAACTCTGTGTCGTGATAGAGAGACACCAGGAGAGGGAGAGATAGAGAAAGGTGTGTAACTCTGTGCAGTGATAGAGAGACACCAGGAGAGGGAGAGAGAGAGAAAGGTGTGTAACTCTGTGTAGTGACAGAGAGGCACAGGCTGAGGGAGAGAGAGGGAAAGGTGTGTAACTCTGTGAAGTGATAGAGAGACACCAGGAGAGGGAGAGAGAGAAAGGTGTGTAACTCTGTGCAGTGATAGAGAGACACCAGGAGAGGGTGAGAGAGAAAGGTGTGTAACTCTGTGCAGTGATAGAGAGACACCAGCAGAGAGAGAGAGAGAGAAAGGTCTGTAAATCTGTGTAGTGACAGGGAGACACCGGGAGAGGGAGAGAGAGAGAAAGGTGTGTATCTCTGTGTAGTGATAGAGAGATACCAGGAGATGGGGAGAGAGAGAAAGGTGTGTAATTCTGTGTAGTGATAGAGAGACACCGGGAGAGGGAGAGAGAGAGAAAGGTGTGTATCTCTGTGTAGTGATAGAGAGATACCAGGAGATGGGGAGAGCGAGAAAGGTGTGTTACTCTGTGTAGTGATAGAGAGACACCAGGAGAGAGAGAGAGAGAGAAAGGTGAGTAACTCTGTGCAGTGATATAGTGACACCAGGAGAGGGTGAGAGAGAAAGGTGTGTAATTCTGTGTAGTGATAGAGAGACACCAGGAGAGGGAGAGAGAGAGAAAGGTGTGTAACTCTGTGCAGTGATAGAGAGACACCAGGAGAAGGTGAGAGAGAGAAAGGTGTGTAACTTAGTGTAGTGATAGAGAGACACCAGGAGATGGAGAGAGAAAGGTGTGTAACTCTGTGTAGTGATAGAGAGACACAAGGAGAGGGCGAGAGAGAGAAAGATGTGTAACTCTGTGCAGTGATAGAGAGACACCAGGAGAGGGAGGGAGAGAGAAAGGTGTGTAACTCTGTGTAGTGATAGAGAGACACCAGGAGAGGGAGAGAGAGAAAGGTGTGTAACTCTGTGTAGTGATAGAGAGGCACAGGCTGAGGGAGAGAGAGGGAAAGGTGTGTAACTCTGTGTCGTGATAGAGAGACACCAGGAGAGGGAGAGAGAGAAAGGTGTGTAACTCTGTGCAGTTATAGAGAGACACCAGGAGAGGGTGAGAGAGAGAGGTGTGTAACTCTGTGTAGTGATAGAGAGACACCAGGAGAGGGAGAGAGAGAGAAAGGTGTGTAACTCTGTGTAGTGATAGAGAGACACCAGGAGAGGGAGAGAGAGAGAAAGGTGTGTAACTCTGTGTAGTGATAGAGAGACACCGGTAGAGGGAGAGAGAGAAAGGTGTGTAACTCAGTGTAGTGACAGGGAGACACCGGGAGAGGGAGAGAGAGAGAAAGGTGGGTAACTCTGTGTGGTGATTGAGAGACACCAGGAGAGAGTGTGAGAGAGAAAGGTGTGTAACTCTGTGTAGTGATAGAGAGACACCAGGAGAGAGAGAGAGAGAGAAAGGTGTGTAAATCTGTGTAGTGATAGAGAGACACCGGGAGAGGGAGAGAGAGAGAAAGGTGGGTAACACTGTGTAGTGATAGAGAGACACCAGGAGAGAGAGAGAGAGAGAAAGGTGTGTAACTCTGTGTAGTGATAGAGAGACACCAGGAGAGGAAGAGAGAGAGAAAGGTGTGTAACTCTGTGTAGTGATAGAGAGACAGCAGGAGAGGGAGAGAGAGAGAAAGTTGTGTAACTCTGTGTAGTGATAGAGAGACACCGGGAGAGGGAGAGAGAGAGAATGGTGTGTAACTCTGTGCAGTGATAGAGAGACACCAGGAGAGGGAGAGAGAGAGAAAGGTGTGTAACTCTGTGTAGTGATAGAGAGACACCAGGAGAGGGAGAGAGAGAGAAAGGTGTGTAACTCTGTGTAGTGATGGAGAGACACCAGGAGAGCGAGAGAGAGAGAAAGGTGCGTAACTCTGTGTAGTGATAGAGAGACACCAGTAGATGGCGAGAGAGAGAAAGGTGTGTAACTCTGTTTTTACAGAGAGACACCAGGAGAGGGAGAGAGAGAGAAAGGTGTGTAAATCTGTGTAGTGATAGAGAGACATCAGGAGAGGGAGAGAGAGAGAAAGGTGTGTAACTCTGTGTAGTGACAGAGAAACACCAGGAGAGGGCGAGAGAGAGAAAGGTGTGTAACTCTGTGTAGTGATAGAGAGACACCAGGAGAGGGAGGGAGAGAGAAAGGTGTGTAACTCTGTGTAGTGATCGAGAGACACCGGTAGAGGGAGAGAGAGAAAGGTGTGTAACTCAGTGCAGTGAAAGAGAGACACCAGGAGAGGGAGAGAGAAAGGTGTGTCACTCTGTGTAGCGATAGAGAGACACCAGGAGAGGGCGAGAGAGAGAAAGGTGTGTAACTCTGTGTAGTGATAGAGAGACACCAGGAGAGAGAGAGAGAGAGATAAAGGTGTGTAAATCTGTGTAGTGATAGAGAGACACCGGGAGAGGGAGAGAGAGAGAAAGGTGGGTAACACTGTGTAGTGATAGAGAGACACCAGGAAAGGGAGAGAGAGAGAAATGTGTGCAACTCTGTGTAGTGATAGAGAGACACCGGTAGAGGGAGAGAGATAAAGGTGTGTAACTCTGTGTAGTGATACAGAGACACCAGGAGAGGGTGAGACAGAAAGGTGTGTAACTCAGTGTAGTGATAGAGAGACACCAGGAGAGGGAGAGAGAAAGGTGTGTAACTCTGTGTTGTAATAGAGAGACACCAGGAGAGGGCGAGTAAGAGAAAGATGTGTAACTCTGTGTCGTGATAGAGAGTCACCGGGAGAGGAAGAGAGAGAGAAAGGTGTGTAACTCTGTGTCGTGATAGAGAGACACCAGGAGAGGGAGAGAGAGAGAAAGGTGTGTAACTCTGTGTAGTGGTACAGAGACACCAGGAGAGGGTGAGACAGAAAGGTGTGTAACTCTGTGCAGTGATAGAGGGACACCGGGAGACAGAGAGAAAGGTGTGTAACTCTGTGTAGTGATAGTGAGACACCGGGAGAGGGAGAGAGAGAGAAAAATGTGTAATTCTGTGTAGTGATAGAGAGACACCAGGAGAGGGAGAGAGAGAGAAGGGTGTGTAACTCTGTGCAGTGATGGAGAGACACCTGGAGAGGGAGAGAGAGAGAAAGGTGTGTAACTCTGTGTAGTGATAGTGAGACACCGGGAGAGGGAGAGAGAGAGAAAGGTGTGTAACTCTGTGCAGTGATGGAGAGACACCAGGAGAGGGAGAGAGAGAGAAAGATGTGTAACTCTGTGTAGTGATAGAGAGACACCAGGAGAGGTTGAGAGAGAGAAAGGTGTGTAAATCTGTGTAGTGATAGAGAGACACCAGGAGAGGGAGAGCGAGAGAAAGGTGTGCAACTCTGTGTAGTGATAGAGAGACACCAGGAGAGGGAGAGAGAGAGAAAGGTGTGTAACTCTGTGTAGTGATAGAGAGACACCGGGAGAGGGAGAGAGAGAGAAAGGTGTGCAACTCTGTGTATTGATAGAGAGACACCTGGAGAGGGAGAGAGAGAGAAAAGTGTGTAACTCTGTGTAGTGATAGTGAGACACCAGGAGAGGGAGAGAGAGAGAAAGGTATGTAACTCAGTGTAGTGATAGAGAGACTCCAGGAGAGGGAGAGAGAGAGAAAGGTGTGTAACTCTGTGCAGTGATAGAGAGACACCAGGAGAGGGAGAGAGAGAAATGTGTGTAACTCTGTGCAGTGATAGAGAGACACCAGGAGAGGGTGAGAGAGAAAGGTGTGTAACTCTGTGCAGTGATAGAGAGACACCAGCAGAGAGAGAGAGAGAGAAAGGTCTGTAACTCTGTGTAGTGATAGAGAGACACCGGAAGAGGGAGAGAGAGAGAAAGGTGGGTAACTCTGTGTAGTGATAGAGACACAGGAGAGGGCGAGCGAGAGAAAGGTGTGTAACTCTGTGTAGTGATAGAGAGACACCAGGAGAGAGAGAGAGAGAGAGAGAAAGGTGTGTAACTCTGTGCAGTGATAGAGAGACACCAGGAGAGGGAGAGATGGAGAAAGGTGTGTAACTCTGTGTAGTGATAGAGAGACACCAGGAGAGGGTGAGAGAGAAAGGTGTGTAACTCTGTGCAGTGATTGAGAGACACCAGCAGAGAGAGAAAGAGAGAAAGGTCTGTAACTATGTCGTGATAGAGAGGCACAGGCTGAGTGAGAGAGAGGGAAAGGTGTGTAACTCTGTGTAGTGATAGAGAGACACCAGGAGAGGGAGAGAGAGAAATGTGTGTAACTCTGTGCAGTGATAGAGAGACCCCAGAAGAGGGTGAGAGAGAAAGGTGTGTAACTCTGTGCAGTGATAGAGAGACACCAGCAGAGAGAGAGAGAGAGAAAGGTCTGCAACTCTGTGCAGTGACAGGGAGACACCGGGAGAGGGAGAGAGAGAGAAAGGTGTGTATCTCTGTGTAGTGATAGAGAGATACCAGGAGATGGGGAGAGAGAGAAAGGTGTGTAACTCTGTGCAGTGATAGAGAGACACCAGGAGAGGGAGAGAGAGAGAAAGGTGTGTAACTCTGTGTATTGATAGAGAGACACCTGGAGAGGGGGAGAGAGAGAAAGGTGTGTAACTCTGTGTAGTGATAGTGAGACACCGGGAGAGGGAGAGAGAGAGAAAGGTGTGTAACTCTGTGTAGTGATGGAGAGACACCAGGAGAGGGAGAGAGAGAGAAAGGTGTGTAACTCTGTGTAGTGATGGAGAGACACCAGGAGAGGGAGAGAGAGAGAAAGGTGTGTAACTCTGTGTAGTGATAGAGAGACACCAGGAGAGGTTGAGAGAGAGAAAGGTGTGTAAATCTGTGTAGTGATAGAGAGACACCAGGAGAGGGAGAGCGAGAGAAAGGTGTGCAACTCTGTGTAGTGATAGAGAGACACAAGGAGAGCGAGAGAGAGAGAAAGGTGTGTAACTCTGTGTAGTGATAGAGAGACACCGGGAGAGGGAGAGAGAGAGAAAGGTGTGTAACTCTGTGTATTGATAGAGAGACACCAGGAGAGGGAGCGAGAGAGAAAGGTGTGTAACTCTGTGCAGTGAAAGAGAGACACCAGGAGAGGGAGAGAGAGAGAAAGGTGTGTAACTCTGTGTATTGATAGAGAGACACCTGGAGAGGGAGAGAGAGAGAAAGGTGTGTAACTCTGTGTAGTGATAGTGAGACACCGGGAGAGGGAGAGAGAGAGAAAGGTGTGTAACTCTGTGTAGTGATGGAGAGACACCAGGAGAGGGAGAGAGAGAGAAAGGTGTGTAACTCTGTGTAGTGATGGAGAGACACCAGGAGAGGGAGAGAGAGAGAAAGGTGTGTAATTCTGTGTAGTGATCGAGAGACACCAGGAGAGGTTGAGAGAGAGAAAGGTGTGTAAATCTGTGTAGTGATAGAGGGACACCAGGAGAGGGAGAGCGAGAGAAAGGTGTGCAACTCTGTGTAGTGATAGAGAGACACCAGGAGAGGGAGAGAGAGAGAAGTGTGTGGAGCTCTGTGTAGTGATAGAGAGACACCGGGAGAGGGAGAGAGAGAGAAAGGTGTGCAACTCTGTGTATTGATAGAGAGACACCTGGAGAGGGAGAGAGAGAGAAAGGTGTGTAACTCTGTGTAGTGATAGAGGGACACCAGGAGAGGTTGAGAGAGAGAAAGGTGTGTAAATCTGTGTAGTGATAGAGTGACACCAGGAGAGGGAGAGCGAGAGAAAGGTGTGCAACTCTGTGTAGTGATAGAGAGACACCAGGAGAGGGAGAGAGAAAGAAAGGTCTGTAACTCTGTGTAGTGATAGAGAGACACCGGAAGAGGGAGAGAGAGAGAAAGGTGGGTAACTCTGTGTAGTGATAGAGACACAGGAGAGGGCGAGCGAGAGAAAGGTGTGTAACTCTGTGTAGTGATAGAGAGACACCAGGAGAGAGAGAGAGAGAGAGAGAAAGGTGTGTAACTCTGTGCAGTGATAGAGAGACACCAGGAGAGGGAGAGATGGAGAAAGGTGTGTAACTCTGTGTAGTGATAGAGAGACACCAGGAGAGGGTGAGAGAGAAAGGTGTGTAACTCTGTGCAGTGATTGAGAGACACCAGCAGAGAGAGAAAGAGAGAAAGGTCTGTAACTATGTCGTGATAGAGAGGCACAGGCTGAGTGAGAGAGAGGGAAAGGTGTGTAACTCTGTGTAGTGATAGAGAGACACCAGGAGAGGGAGAGAGAGAAATGTGTGTAACTCTGTGCAGTGATAGAGAGACCCCAGAAGAGGGTGAGAGAGAAAGGTGTGTAACTCTGTGCAGTGATAGAGAGACACCAGCAGAGAGAGAGAGAGAGAAAGGTCTGTAACTCTGTGCAGTGACAGGGAGACACCGGGAGAGGGAGAGAGAGAGAAAGGTGTGTATCTCTGTGTAGTGATAGAGAGATACCAGGAGATGGGGAGAGAGAGAAAGGTGTGTAACTCTGTGCAGTGATAGAGAGACACCAGGAGAGGGAGAGAGAGAGAAAGGTGTGTAACTCTGTGTATTGATAGAGAGACACCTGGAGAGGGGGAGAGAGAGAAAGGTGTGTAACTCTGTGTAGTGATAGTGAGACACCGGGAGAGGGAGAGAGAGAGAAAGGTGTGTAACTCTGTGTAGTGATGGAGAGACACCAGGAGAGGGAGAGAGAGAGAAAGGTGTGTAACTCTGTGTAGTGATGGAGAGACACCAGGAGAGGGAGAGAGAGAGAAAGGTGTGTAACTCTGTGTAGTGATAGAGAGACACCAGGAGAGGTTGAGAGAGAGAAAGGTGTGTAAATCTGTGTAGTGATAGAGAGACACCAGGAGAGGGAGAGCGAGAGAAAGGTGTGCAACTCTGTGTAGTGATAGAGAGACACAAGGAGAGCGAGAGAGAGAGAAAGGTGTGTAACTCTGTGTAGTGATAGAGAGACACCGGGAGAGGGAGAGAGAGAGAAAGGTGTGTAACTCTGTGTATTGATAGAGAGACACCAGGAGAGGGAGCGAGAGAGAAAGGTGTGTAACTCTGTGCAGTGAAAGAGAGACACCAGGAGAGGGAGAGAGAGAGAAAGGTGTGTAACTCTGTGTATTGATAGAGAGACACCTGGAGAGGGAGAGAGAGAGAAAGGTGTGTAACTCTGTGTAGTGATAGTGAGACACCGGGAGAGGGAGAGAGAGAGAAAGGTGTGTAACTCTGTGTAGTGATGGAGAGACACCAGGAGAGGGAGAGAGAGAGAAAGGTGTGTAACTCTGTGTAGTGATGGAGAGACACCAGGAGAGGGAGAGAGAGAGAAAGGTGTGTAATTCTGTGTAGTGATCGAGAGACACCAGGAGAGGTTGAGAGAGAGAAAGGTGTGTAAATCTGTGTAGTGATAGAGAGACACCAGGAGAGGGAGAGCGAGAGAAAGGTGTGCAACTCTGTGTAGTGATAGAGAGACACCAGGAGAGGGAGAGAGAGAGAAGTGTGTGGAGCTCTGTGTAGTGATAGAGAGACACCGGGAGAGGGAGAGAGAGAGAAAGGTGTGCAACTCTGTGTATTGATAGAGAGACACCTGGAGAGGGAGAGAGAGAGAAAGGTGTGTAACTCTGTGTAGTGATAGAGGGACACCAGGAGAGGTTGAGAGAGAGAAAGGTGTGTAAATCTGTGTAGTGATAGAGTGACACCAGGAGAGGGAGAGCGAGAGAAAGGTGTGCAACTCTGTGTAGTGATATAGAGACACCAGGAGAGGGAGAGAGAAAGAAAGGTGTGCAACTCTGTGCAGTGATAGAGAGACACCAGGAGAGGGAGAGAGAGAGAAAGGTGTGTAACTCTGTGTATTGATAGAGAGACACCTGGAGAGGGAGAGAGAGAGAAAGGTGTGTAACTCTGTGTAGTGATAGTGAGACACCGGGAGAGGGAGAGAGAGAGAAAGGTGTGTAACTCTGTGTAGTGATGGAGAGACACCAGGAGAGGGAGAGAGAGAGAAAGGTGTGTAACTCTGTGTAGTGGTGGAGAGACACCAGGAGAGGGAGAGAGAGAGAAAGGTGTGTAACTCTGTGCAGCGATAGAGAGACACCAGGAGAGGTTGAGAGAGAGAAAGGTGTGTAAATCTGTGTAGTGATAGAGAGACACCAGGAGAGGGAGAGCGAGAGAAAGGTGTGCAACTCTGTGTAGTGATAGAGAGACACAAGGAGAGCGAGAGAGAGAGAAAGGTGTGTAACTCTGTGTAGTGATAGAGAGACAACGGGAGAGGGAGAGAGAGAGAAAGGTGTGTAACTCTGTGTATTGATAGAGAGACACCAGGAGAGGGCGAGAGAGAGAAAGGTGTGTAACTCTGTGCAGTGATAGAGAGACACCAGGAGAGGGAGAGAGAGAGAAAGGTGTGTAACTCTGTGTTTTGATAGAGAGACACCTGGAGAGGGAGAGAGAGAGAAAGGTGTGTAACTCTGTGTAGTGATAGTGAGACACCGGGAGAGGGAGAGAGAGAGAAAGGTGTGCAACTCTGTGTATTGATAGAGAGACACCTGGAGAGGGAGAGAGAGAGAAAGGTGTGTAACTCTGTGTATGATAGAGAGACACCAGGAGAGGGAGAGAGAGAGAAAGGTCTGTAACTCAGTGTAGTGATAGAGAGACTCCAGGAGAGGGAGAGAGAGAGAAAGGTGTGCCGCTCTGTGCAGTGATAGAGAGACACCAGGAGAGGGAGAGAGAGAGAAAGGTGTGTAACTCTGTGCAGTGATAGAGAGACACCAGGAGAGGGAGAGAGAGGTAAAGGTGTGTAACTCAGTGTAGTGATAGAGAGACACCAGGAGAGGGAGAGAGAGAGAAAGGTGTGTAATTCTGTGTAGTGATAGAGAGACACCGGGAGAGGGAGAGAGAGAGAAAGGTGTGAAACTCTGTGTAGTGATGGTGAGACACCGGGAGAGGGAGAGAGAGAGAAAGGTGTGTCACTCTGTGTCGTGATGGAGAGACACCAGGAGAGGGAGAGAGAGAGAAAGGTGTGTAACTCTGTGTAGTGATAGAGAGACACCAGGAGAGGGAGAGAGAGAGAAAGGTGTGTAACTCTGTGTAGTGATAGAGAGACACCAGGAGAGGTTGAGAGAGAGAAAGGTGTGTAAATCTGTGTAGTGATAGAGAGACTCCAGGAGAGGGAGAGCGAGAGAAAGGTGTGCAACTCTGTGTAGTGATAGAGAGACACCAGGAGAGGGAGAGAGAGAGAAAGGTGTGTAACTCTGTGCAGTGATAGCGAGACACCAGGAGAGGGAGAGAAAGAGAAAGGTGCGTAACTCTGTGTATTGAAAGAGAGACACCTGGAGAGGGAGAGAGAGAGAAAGGTGTGTAACTCTGTGTAGTGATAGTGAGACACCGGGAGAGGGAGAGAGAGAGAAAGGTGTGTAACTCTGTGTAGTGATGGAGAGACACAAGGAGAGGGAGAGAGAGAGAAAGGTGTGTAACTCTGTGTAGTGGTGGAGAGACACCAGGAGAGGGAGAGAGAGAGAAAGGTGTGTAACTCTGTGTTGTGATAGAGAGACACCAGGAGAGGTTAAGAGAGAGAGAAAGGTGTGTAAATCTGTGTAGTGATAGAGAGACACCAGGAGAGGGAGAGCGAGAGAAAGGTGTGCAACTCTGTGTAGTGATAGAGAGACACAAGGAGAGCGAGAGAGAGAGAAAGGTGTGTAATTCTGTGTTGTGATAGAGAGACACCGGGAGAGGGAGAGAGAGAGAAAGGTGTGTAACTCTGTGTATTGATAGAGAGACACCAGGAGAGGGAGAGAGAGAGAAAGGTGTGTAACTCTGTGCAGTGATAGAGAGACACCAGGAGAGGGAGAGAGAGAGAAAGGTGTGTAACTCTGTGTATTGATAGAGAGACACCTGAAGAGGGAGAGAGCGAGAAAGGTGTGTAACTCTGTGTAGTGATAGTGAGACACCGGGAGAGGGAGAGAGAGAGAAAGGTGTGTAACTCTGTGTAGTGATGGAGAGACACCAGGAGAGGGAGAGAGAGAGAAAGGTGTGTAACTCTGTGTGGTGATGGAGAGACACCAGGAGAGGGAGAGAGAGAGAAAGGTGTGTAACTCTGTGTAGTGATAGAGAGACACCAGGAGAGGTTGAGCGAGAGAAAGGTGTGTAAATCTGTGTAGTGATAGAGAGACACCAGGAGAGGGAGAGCGAGAGAAAGGAGTGAAACTCTGTGTAGTGATAGAGAGACACCAGGAGAGGGAGAGAGAGAGAAAGGTGTGTAACTCTGTGTAGTGATAGAGAGACACCGGGAGAGGGAGAGAGAGAGAAAGGTGTGCAACTCTGTGTATTGATAGAGAGACACCAGGAGAGGGAGAGGGAGAGAAAGGTGTGTAACTCTGTGCAGTGATAGAGAGACACCAGGAGAGGGAGAGAGAGAGAAAGGTGTGTAACAGTGTGTATTGACAGAGAGACACCTGGAGAGGGAGAGAGAGAGAAAGGTGTGTAACTCTGTGTATTGATAGTGAGACACCGGGAGAGGGAGAGAGAGAGAAAGGTGTGTAACTCTGTGTAGTGATGGAGAGACACCAGGAGAGGGAGAGAGAGAGAAAGGTGTGTAACTCTGTGTAGTGATGGAGAGACACCAGGAGAGGGAGAGAGAGAGAAAGGTGTGTAACTCTTTGTAGTGATAGAGAGACACCAGGAGAGGTTGAGAGAGAGAAAGGTGTGTAAATCTGTGTAGTGATAGAGAGACACCAGGAGAGGGAGAGCGAGAGAAAGGTGTGCAACTCTGTGTAGTGACAGAGAGACACAAGGAGAGCGAGAGAGAGAGAAAGGTGTGTAACTCTATGCAGTGATAGAGAGACACCGGGAGAGGGAGAGAGAGAGAAAGGTGTGTAACTCTGTGTATTGATAGAGAGACACCAGGAGAGGGAGAGAGAGAGAAAGGTGTGTAACTCTGTGTATTGATAGAGAGACACCTGGAGAGGGAGAGAGAGAGAAAGGTGTGTAACTCTGTGTAGTGATAGTGAGACACCGGGAGAGGGAGAGAGAGAGAAAGGTGTGTTACTCTGTGTAGTGATGGAGAGACACCAGGAGAGGTGAGGAGAGAGAAAGGTGTGTAACTCTGTGTCGTGATGTAGAGACACCAGGAGAGGTTGAGAGAGAGAAAGGTGTGTAAACCTGTGTCGTGATAGAGAGACACCAGGAGAGGGAGAGCGAGAGAAAGGTGTGCAACTCTGTGCAGTGATAGAGAGACACCAGGAGAGGGAGAGAGAGAGAAAGGTGTGTAACTCTGTGCAGTGATAGAGAGACACCGGGAGAGGGAGAGAGAGAGAAAGGTGTGCAACTCTGTGTATTGATAGAGAGACACCTGGAGAGGGAGAGAGAGAGAAAGGTGTGTAACTCTGTGTAGTGATAGTGAGACACCAGGAGAGGGAGAGAGAGAGAAAGGTCTGTAACACAGTGTAGTGATAGAGAGACTCCAGGAGAGGGAGAGAGAGAGAAAGGTGTGTAACTCTGTGCAGTGATAGAGAGACACCAGGAGAGGGAGAGAGAGAGAAAGGAGTGTAGCTCTGTGCAGTGATAGAGAGACACCAGGAGAGGGAGAGAGAGGTAAAGGTGTTTAACTCAGTGTAGTGATAGAGAGACACCAGGAGAGGGAGAGAGAGAGAAAGGAGTGTAATTCTGTTTCGTGATAGAGAGACACCGGGGGAGAGAGAGAAAGGTGTGTAACTCTGTGTAGTGATAGTGAGAAACCGGGAGAGGGTGAGAGAGAGAAAGATGTGTAATTCTGTGTAGTGATAGAGAGACACCGGGAGAGGGAGAGAGAAAGGTGTGTAACTCTGTGTAGTGATAGAGAGACACCAGGAGAGGGAGAGAGAGAAAGGTGTGTAACTCTGTGTAGTGATAGAGAGACACTAGGAGAGGTTGAGAGAGAGAAAGGTGTGTAAATCTGTGTAGTGATAGAGAGACACCAGGAGAGGGAGAGCGAGAGAAAGGTGTGCAACTCTGTGTAGTGATAGAGAGACACCAGGAGAGGGAGAGAGAGAAAAGGCAGATACAAGAAATCCTGGCAGCCTAGAGAGAATAGAATATGCGATCAATGTCTGGCTGGCGAGGTTGAAACAGAAATGCATTTCCTCCTAAAATGCGAAAAATTCAACACATCAAGAAACATATTATTCAACAAGCTAAGCCAAACAACCCCAGATTTCAAGGAATTGGATGATCTGTCAAAATTGAGATTAGTCCTAGGAGAAGGAGACAGACCATACCTTGGGGCTAAATATGTAACAACATGTCACAACCTGAGGACTGTTTAAAAGTAAGACTGTTTAAAATTAATATTGAACGTACCAAATGAAGTAGAAAGACTGTTTAAAATTAATATTGTTTAAAAGTAATATTGTATATACCCAACAAATGTCAAATCGATTGACACCTACAGAATGGAAAACTGTACCTTTTTGCTATGTAAGCTTTGGCAATATGGTTCTCTGTAAACTTTCATGCCAATAAAGCATTTGAACTGGGAACTGGAACTGGGAGAAAGGTGTGTCACTCTGTGCAGTGATAGAGAGACACAAGGAGAGGGAGAGAGAGAGAAAGGTGTGTAACTCTGTGTATTGGTAGAGAGACACCTGGAGAGGGAGAGAGAGAGAAAGGTGTGTAACTCTGTGTAGTGATAGTGAGACACCGGGAGAGGGAGAGAGAGAGAAAGGTGTGCAACTCTGTGTATTGATAGAGAGACACCTGGAGAGGGAGAGAGAGAGAAAGGTGTGTAACTCTGTGTATGATAGAGAGACACCAGGAGAGGGAGAGAGAGAGAAAGGTCTGTAACTCAGTGTAGTGATAGAGAGACTCCAGGAGAGGGAGAGAGAGAGAAAGGTGTGCCGCTCTGTGCAGTGATAGAGAGACACCAGGAGAGGGAGAGAGAGAGAAAGGTGTGTAACTCTGTGCAGTGATAGAGAGACACCAGGAGAGGGAGAGAGAGGTAAAGGTGTGTAACTCAGTGTAGTGATAGAGAGACACCAGGAGAGGGAGAGAGAGAGAAAGGTGTGTAATTCTGTGTAGTGATAGAGAGACACCGGGAGAGGGAGAGAGAGAGAAAGGTGTGAAACTCTGTGTAGTGATGGTGAGACACCGGGAGAGGGAGAGAGAGAGAAAGGTGTGTCACTCTGTGTCGTGATGGAGAGACACCAGGAGAGGGAGAGAGAGAGAAAGGTGTGTAACTCTGTGTAGTGATAGAGAGACACCAGGAGAGGGAGAGAGAGAGAAAGGTGTGTAACTCTGTGTAGTGATAGAGAGACACCAGGAGAGGTTGAGAGAGAGAAAGGTGTGTAAATCTGTGTAGTGATAGAGAGACTCCAGGAGAGGGAGAGCGAGAGAAAGGTGTGCAACTCTGTGTAGTGATAGAGAGACACCAGGAGAGGGAGAGAGAGAGAAAGGTGTGTAACTCTGTGCAGTGATAGCGAGACACCAGGAGAGGGAGAGAAAGAGAAAGGTGCGTAACTCTGTGTATTGAAAGAGAGACACCTGGAGAGGGAGAGAGAGAGAAAGGTGTGTAACTCTGTGTAGTGATAGTGAGACACCGGGAGAGGGAGAGAGAGAGAAAGGTGTGTAACTCTGTGTAGTGATGGAGAGACACAAGGAGTGGGAGAGAGAGAGAAAGGTGTGTAACTCTGTGTAGTGGTGGAGAGACACCAGGAGAGGGAGAGAGAGAGAAAGGTGTGTAACTCTGTGTAGTGATAGAGAGACACCAGGAGAGGTTAAGAGAGAGAGAAAGGTGTGTAAATCTGTGTAGTGATAGAGAGACACCAGGAGAGGGAGAGCGAGAGAAAGGTGTGCAACTCTGTGTAGTGATAGAGAGACACAAGGAGAGCGAGAGAGAGAGAAAGGTGTGTAATTCTGTGTTGTGATAGAGAGACAGCGGGAGAGGGAGAGAGAGAGAAAGGTGTGTAACTCTGTGTATTGATAGAGAGACACCAGGAGAGGGAGAGAGAGAGAAAGGTGTGTAACTCTGTGCAGTGATAGAGAGACACCAGGAGAGGGAGAGAGAGAGAAAGGTGTGTAACTCTGTGTATTGATAGAGAGACACCTGAAGAGGGAGAGAGCGAGAAAGGTGTGTAACTCTGTGTAGTGATAGTGAGACACCGGGAGAGGGAGAGAGAGAGAAAGGTGTGTAACTCTGTGTAGTGATGGAGAGACACCAGGAGAGGGAGAGAGAGAGAAAGGTGTGTAACTCTGTGTGGTGATGGAGAGACACCAGGAGAGGGAGAGAGAGAGAAAGGTGTGTAACTCTGTGTAGTGATAGAGAGACACCAGGAGAGGTTGAGCGAGAGAAAGGTGTGTAAATCTGTGTAGTGATAGAGAGACACCAGGAGAGGGAGAGCGAGAGAAAGGAGTGAAACACTGTGTAGTGATAGAGAGACACCAGGAGAGGGAGAGAGAGAGAAAGGTGCGTAACTCTGTGTAGTGATAGAGAGACACCGGGAGAGGGAGAGAGAGAGAAAGGTGTGCAACTCTGTGTATTGATAGAGAGACACCAGGAGAGGGAGAGGGAGAGAAAGGTGTGTAACTCTGTGCAGTGATAGAGAGACACCAGGAGAGGGAGAGAGAGAGAAAGGTGTGTAACAGTGTGTATTGACAGAGAGACACCTGGAGAGGGAGAGAGAGAGAAAGGTGTGTAACTCTGTGTAGTGATAGTGAGACACCGGGAGAGGGAGAGAGAGAGAAAGGTGTGTAACTCTGTGTAGTGATGGAGAGACACCAGGAGAGGGAGAGAGAGAGAAAGGTGTGTAACTCTGTGTAGTGATGGAGAGACACCAGGAGAGGGAGAGAGAGAGAAAGGTGTGTAACTCTTTGTAGTGATAGAGAGACACCAGGAGAGGTTGAGAGAGAGAAAGGTGTGTAAATCTGTGTAGTGATAGAGAGACACCAGGAGAGGGAGAGCGAGAGAAAGGTGTGCAACTCTGTGTAGTGACAGAGAGACACAAGGAGAGCGAGAGAGAGAGAAAGGTGTGTAACTCTATGCAGTGATAGAGAGACACCGGGAGAGGGAGAGAGAGAGAAAGGTGTGTAACTCTGTGTATTGATAGAGAGACACCAGGAGAGGGAGAGAGAGAGAAAGGTGTGTAACTCTGTGTATTGATAGAGAGACACCTGGAGAGGGAGAGAGAGAGAAAGGTGTGTAACTCTGTGTAGTGATAGTGAGACACCGGGAGAGGGAGAGAGAGAGAAAGGTGTGTTACTCTGTGTAGTGATGGAGAGACACCAGGAGAGGTGAGGAGAGAGAAAGGTGTGTAACTCTGTGTCGTGATGTAGAGACACCAGGAGAGGTTGAGAGAGAGAAAGGTGTGTAAACCTGTGTCGTGATAGAGAGACACCAGGAGAGGGAGAGCGAGAGAAAGGTGTGCAACTCTGTGCAGTGATAGAGAGACACCAGGAGAGGGAGAGAGAGAGAAAGGTGTGTAACTCTGTGCAGTGATAGAGAGACACCGGGAGAGGGAGAGAGAGAGAAAGGTGTGCAACTCTGTGTATTGATAGAGAGACACCTGGAGAGGGAGAGAGAGAGAAAGGTGTGTAACTCTGTGTAGTGATAGTGAGACACCAGGAGAGGGAGAGAGAGAGAAAGGTCTGTAACACAGTGTAGTGATAGAGAGACTCCAGGAGAGGGAGAGAGAGAGAAAGGTGTGTAACTCTGTGCAGTGATAGAGAGACACCAGGAGAGGGAGAGAGAGAGAAAGGAGTGTAGCTCTGTGCAGTGATAGAGAGACACCAGGAGAGGGAGAGAGAGGTAAAGGTGTTTAACTCAGTGTAGTGATAGAGAGACACCAGGAGAGGGAGAGAGAGAGAAAGGAGTGTAATTCTGTTTCGTGATAGAGAGACACCGGGGGAGTGAGAGAAAGGTGTGTAACTCTGTGTAGTGATAGTGAGAAACCGGGAGAGGGAGAGAGAGAGAAAGATGTGTAATTCTGTGTAGTGATAGAGAGACACCGGGAGAGGGAGAGAGAAAGGTGTGTAACTCTGTGTAGTGATAGAGAGACACCAGGAGAGGGAGAGAGAGAAAGGTGTGTAACTCTGTGTAGTGATAGAGAGACACTAGGAGAGGTTGAGAGAGAGAAAGGTGTGTAAATCTGTGTAGTGATAGAGAGACACCAGGAGAGGGAGAGCGAGAGAAAGGTGTGCAACTCTGTGTAGTGATAGAGAGACACCAGGAGAGGGAGAGAGAGAAAAGGCAGATACAAGAAATCCTGGCAGCCTAGAGAGAATAGAATATGCGATCAATGTCTGGCTGGCGAGGTTGAAACAGAAATGCATTTCCTCCTAAAATGCGAAAAATTCAACACATCAAGAAACATATTATTCAACAAGCTAAGCCAAACAACCCCAGATTTCAAGGAATTGGATGATCTGTCAAAATTGAGATTAGTCCTAGGAGAAGGAGACAGACCATACCTTGGGGCTAAATATGTAACAACATGTCACAACCTGAGGACTGTTTAAAAGTAAGACTGTTTAAAATTAATATTGAACGTACCAAATGAAGTAGAAAGACTGTTTAAAATTAATATTGTTTAAAAGTAATATTATATATACCCAACAAATGTCAAATCGATTGACACCTACAGAATGGAAAACTGTACCTTTTTGCTATGTAAGCTTTGGCAATATGGTTCTCTGTAAACTTTCATGCCAATAAAGCATTTGAACTGGGAACTGGAACTGGGAGAAAGGTGTGTCACTCTGTGCAGTGATAGAGAGACACAAGGAGAGGGAGAGAGAGAGAAAGGTGTGTAACTCTGTGTATTGGTAGAGAGACACCTGGAGAGGGAGAGAGAGAGAAAGGTGTGTAACTCTGTGTAGTGATAGTGAGACACCGGGAGAGGGAGAGAGAGAGAAGGTTGTGTAACTCTGTGTAGTGATGGAGAGACACCAGGAGAGGGAGAGAGAGAGAAAGGTGTGTAACTCTGTGTCGTGATAGAGAGACACCAGGAGAGGGAGAGAGAGAGAAAGGTGTGTAAATCTGTGTAGTGATAGAGAGACACCAGGAGAGTTTGAGAGAGAGAAAGGTGTGTAAATCTGTGTAGTGATAAAGAGACACCAGGAGAGGGAGAGCTGGAGAAAGGTGTGCAACTCTGTGTAGTGATAGAGAGACACCAGGAGAGGGAGAGAGAGAGAAAGGTGTGTAACTCTGTGTCGTGAAAGAGAGACACCGGGAGAGGGAGAGAGAGAGAAAGGCGTGTAACTCTGTGTAGTGATCGTGAGACACCAGGAGAGGGAGAGAGAGAGAAAGATCTGTAACTCAGTGTAGTGATAGAGAGACTCCAGGAGAGGGAGAGAGAGAGAAAGGTGTGTAACTCTGTGCAGTGATAGAGAGACACCAGGAGAGGGAGAGAGAGAGAAAGGTGTGTAACTCTGTGCAGTGATAGAGAGACACCAGGAGAGGGAGAGAGAGGTAAAGGTGTGTAACTCTGTGTATTGATAGAGAGACACCAGGAGAGGGAGAGAGAGAGAAAGGTGTGTAATTCTGTGTAGTGATAGAGAGACACCGGGAGAGGGAGAGAGAGAGAAAGGTGTGTCACTCTGTGTATTGATAGAGAGACACCGGGAGAGGGAGAGAGAGAGAAAGGTGTGTAACTCTGTGTAGTGATGGAGAGACACCAGGAGAGGGAGAGAGAGAGAAAGGTGTGTAACTCTTTGTAGTGATAGAGAGACACCAGGAGAGGGAGAGAGATAGAAAGGTGTGTAACTCTGTGCAGTGATGGAGAGACACCAGGAGAGGGAGAGAGAGAGAAAGGTGTGTAACTCTGTGTAGCGATGGAGAGACACCAGGAGAGGGAGAGAGAGAGAAAGGTGTGTAACTCTGTATAGTGATGGAGAGACACCAGGAGAGGGAGAGAGAGAGAAAGGTGTGTAACTCTGTGTAGTGATAGAGAGACACGAGGAGAGGTTGAGAGAAAGGTGTGTAAATCTGTGTAGTGATAGAGAGACACCAGGAGAGGGAGAGCGAGAGAAAGGTGTGCAACTCTGTGTAGTGATAGAGAGACACAAGGAGAGCGAGAGAGAGAGAAAGGTGTGTAACTCTGTGTAGTGATGGAGAGACACCAGGAGAGGGAGAGAGAGAGAAAGGTGTGTAACTCTGTGTAGTGATGGAGAGACACCAGGAGAGGGAGAGAGAGAGAAAGGTGTGTAACTCTGTGTAGTGATAGAGAGACACCAGGAGAGGTTGAGAGAGAGAAAGGTGTGTAAATCTGTGTAGTGATAGAGAGACACCAGGAGAGGGAGAGCGAGAGAAAGGTGTGCAACTCTGTGTAGTGATAGAGAGACACAAGGAGAGCGAGAGAGAGAGAAAGGTGTGTAACTCTGTGTAGTGATAGAGAGACACCGGGAGAGGGAGAGAGAGAGAAAGGTGTGTAACTCTGTGTATTGATAGAGAGACACCAGGAGAGGTTGAGAGAGAGGAAGGTGTGTAAATCTGTGTAGATAGAGAGACACCAGGAGAGGGAGAGAGAGAGAAAGGAGTGTAACTCTGTGTCGTGATAGAGAGACACCAGGAGAGAGAGAGAGAGAGAAATGTGTGTAACTCTGTGTAGTGATAGATACACCAGGAGAGGGAGAGAGAGAGAAAGGTGTGTAACTCTGTGTAGTGATAGAGAGACACCGGGAGAGGGAGAGAGAGAGAAAGGTGTGTAAATCTGTGCAGTGATAGAGAGAAACCAGGAGAGGGAGAGAGAGAGAAAGGTGTGTAACTCTGTGTAGTGATAGAGAGACACCAGGAGAGGGAGAGAGAGAGAAAGGTGTGCAACTCTGTGTAGTGATAGTGAGACACCGGGAGAGAGAGAGAGAGAGAAAGGTGTGTAACTCTGTGTAGTGATGGAGAGACACCAGGAGAGGGAGAGACAGAGAAAGGTGTATAAAACTGTGCAGTGTTGGAGAGACACGAGGAGAGGGAGAATGAGAGAAAGGTGTGTAACTCTGTGTAGTGGTAGAGAGACACCAGGAGAGGGAGAGAGAGAAAAGTGTGTAACTCTGTGTAGTGATAGAGAGACACCAGGAGAGGGAGAGAGAGAGAAAGGTCTGTAACTCCGTGTATTGATAGAGAGACTCCAGGAGAGGGAGAGAGAGAGAGAAAGGTGTGTAACTCTGTGCAGTGATAGAGAGACACCAGGAGAGGGAGAGAGAGGTAAAGGTGTGTAACTCAGTGTAGTGATAGAGAGACACCAGGAGAGGAGAGAGAGAGAAAGATGTGTAATTCTGTGTAGTGATAGAGAGACACCGGGAGAGGGAGAGAGAGAGAAAGGTGTGTAACTCTGTGTAGTGATAGAGAGACACCAGGAGAGGGAGAGAGAGAGAAAGGTGTGTAACTCTGTGTAGTGATAGAGAGACACTAGTAGAGGTTGAGAGAGAGAAAGGTGTGTAAATCTGTGTCGTGATAGAGAGACACCAGGAGAGGGAGAGAGAGAGAAAGGTGTGTCACTCTGTGCAGTGATAGAGAGACACAAGGAGAGGGAGAGAGAGAGAAAGGTGTGTAACTCTGTGTATTGATAGAGAGACACCTGGAGAGGGAGAGAGAGAGAAAGGTGTGTAACTCTGTGTCGTGATAGTGAGACACAGGGAGAGAGAGAGAAGGGTGTGTAACTCTTTGTAGTGATGGAGAGACACCAGGAGAGGGAGAGAGAGAGAAAGGTGTGTAACTCTGTGTCGTGATAGAGAGACACCAGGAGAGGGAGAGAGAGAGAAAGGTGCGTAAATCTGTGTTGT
This sequence comes from Somniosus microcephalus, assembly GCF_052327205.1. Taxonomy (NCBI): domain Eukaryota; kingdom Metazoa; phylum Chordata; class Chondrichthyes; order Squaliformes; family Somniosidae; genus Somniosus; species Somniosus microcephalus. The sequence goes on along the minus strand of NW_028225389.1, from coordinate 353,086 downwards.
GATAGAGAGACACCAGGAGAGTTTGAGAGAGAGAAACGTGTGTAAATCTGTGTAGCGATAGAGAGACACCAGGAGAGGGAGAGCGGGAGAAAGGTGTGCAACTCTGTGTAGTGATAGAGAGACACCAGGAGAGAGAGAGAGAGAGAAAGGTGTGTAACTCTGTGTAGTGATAGAGAGACACCGGGGGAGGGAGAGAGAGAGAAAGGTGTGCAACTCTGTGTAGTGATGGAGAGACACCAGGAGAGGGAGAGAGAGAGAAAGGTGTGTAACTCTGTGTAGTGATGGAGAGACAACAGGAGAGGGAGAGAGAGAGAAATGTGTGTAATTCTGTGTCGTGATCGAGAGACACCAGGAGAGGTTGAGAGAGAGAAAGGTGTGTAAATCTGTGTAGTGATAGAGAGACACCAGGAGAGGGAGAGCGAGAGAAAGGTGTGCAACTCTGTGTAGTGATAGAGAGACACCAGGAGAGGGAGAGAGAGAGAAGTGTGTGGAGCTCTGTGTAGTGATAGAAAGACACCGGGAGAGGGAGAGAGAGAGAAAGGTGTGCAACTCTGTGTATTGATAGAGAGACACCTGGAGAGGGAGAGAGAGAGAAAGGTGTGTAACTCTGTGTAGTGATAGAGGGACACCAGGAGAGGTTGAGAGAGAGAAAGGTGTGTAAATCTGTGTAGTGATAGAGAGACACCAGGAGAGGGAGAGCGAGAGAAAGGTGTGCAACTCTGTGTAGTGATAGAGAGACACCAGGAGAGGGAGAGAGAGAGAAAGGTGTGTAACTCTGTGCAGTGACAGAGAGACACCAGGAGAGGGAGAGAGAGAGAAAGGTGTGTAACTCTGTGTAGTGATAGTGAGACACCGGGAGAGGGAGAGAGAGAGAAAGGTGTGTAACTCTGTGTTGTGATGGAGAGACACCAGGAGAGGGAGAGAGAGAGAAAGGTGTGTAACTCTGTGTAGTGGTGGAGAGACACCAGGAGAGGGAGAGAGAGAGAAAGGTGTGTAACTCTGTGTAGTGATAGAGAGACACCAGGAGAGGTTGAGAGAGAGAAAGGTGTGTAAATCTGTGTAGTGATAGAGAGACACCAGGAGAGGGAGAGCGAGAGAAAGGTGTGTAACTCTGTGTAGTGATAGAGAGACACCGGGAGAGGGAGAGAGAGAGAAAGGTGTGTAACTCTGTGTAGTGATAGAGAGACACCGGGAGAGGGAGAGAGAGAGAAAGGTGTGTAACTCTGTGTATTGATAGAGAGACACCAGGAGAGGGCGAGAGAGAGAAAGGTGTGTAACTCTGTGCAGTGATAGAGAGACACCAGGAGAGGGAGAGAGAGAGAAAGGTGTGTAACTCTGTTTATTGATAGAGAGACACCTGGAGAGGGAGAGAGAGAGAAAGGTGTGTAACTCTGTGTCGTGATAGTGAGACACCGGGAGAGGGAGAGAGAGAGAAAGGTGTGCAACTCTGTGTATTGATAGAGAGACACCTGGAGAGGTAGAGAGAGAGAAAGGTGTGTAACTCTGTGTATGATAGTGAGACACCAGGAGAGGGAGAGAGAGAAAGGTCTGTAACTCAGTGTAGTGATAGAGAGACTCCAGGAGAGGGAGAGAGAGAGAAAGGTGTGCAGCTCTGTGCAGTGATAGAGAGACACCAGGAGAGGGAGAGAGAGAGAAAGGTGTGTAACTCTGTGCAGTGATAGAGAGACACCAGGAGAGGGAGAGAGAGGTAAAGGTGGGTAACTCAGTGTAGTGGCAGAGAGACACCAGGAGAGGGAGAGAGAGAGAAAGGTGTATAATTCTGTGTAGTGATAGAGAGACACCGGGAGAGGGAGAGAGAGAGAAAGGTGTGTCACTCTGTGTATTGATAGAGAGACACCTGGAGAGGGAGAGAGAGAGAAAGGTGTGAAACTCTGTGTAGTGATGGTGAGACACCGGGAGAGGGAGAGAGAGAGAAAGGTGCGTCACTCTGTGTAGTGATGGAGAGACACCAGGAGAGGGAGAGAGAGAGAAAGGTGTGTAACTCTGTGTTGTGATAGAGAGACACCAGGAGAGGGAGAGAGAGAGAAAGGTGTGTAACTCTGTGTAGTGATAGAGAGACACCAGGAGAGGTTGAGAGAGAGAAAGGTGTGTAAATCTGTGTAGTGATAGAAAGACACCAGGAGAGGGAGAGCGAGAGAAAGGTGTGCAACTCTGTGTAGTGATAGAGAGACACCAGGAGAGGGAGAGAGAGAGAAAGGTGTGTAATTCTGTGCAGTGATAGAGAGACACCAGGAGAGGGAGAGAGAGAGAAAGGTGTGTAACTCTATGTATTGATAGAGAGACACCAGGAGAGGGAGAGAGAGAAAAAGGTGTGTAACTCTGTGTAGTGATAGAGAGACACCAGGAGAGGTTAAGAGAGAGAGAAAGGTGTGTAAATCTGTGTAGTGATAGAGAGACACCAGGAGAGGGAGAGCGAGAGAAAGGTGTGCAACTCTGTGTAGTGATAGAGAGACACAAGGAGAGCGAGAGAGAGAGAAAGGTGTGTAACTCTGTGTAGTGATAGAGAGACACCGGGAGAGGAAGAGAGAGAGAAAGGTGTGTAACTCTGTGTATTGATAGAGAGACACCTGGAGAGGGAGAGAGAGAGAAAGGTGTGTAACTCTGTGCAGTGATAGAGAGACACCAGGAGAGGGAGAGAGAGAGAAAGGTGTGTAACTCTGTTTATTGATAGAGAGACACCTGGAGAGGGAGAGAGAGAGAAAGGTGTGTAACTCTGTGTAGTGATAGTGAGACACCGGGAGAGGGAGAGAGAGAGAAAGGTGTGTAACTCTGTGTAGTGATGGAGAGACACCAGGAGAGGGAGAGAGAGAGAAAGGTGTGTAACTCTGTGTTGTGATGGAGAGACACCAGGAGAGGGAGAGAGAGAGAAAGGTGTGTAACTCTGTGTAGTGATAGAGAGACACCAGGAGAGGTTGAGAGAGAGAAAGGAGTGTAAATCTGTGTAGTGATAGAGAGACACCAGGAGAGGGAGAGCGAGAGAAAGGTGTGCAACTCTGTGTAGTGATAGAGAGACACCAGGAGAGGGAGAGAGAGAGAAAGGTGTGTAACTCTGTGTAGTGATAGAGAGACACCGGGAGAGGGAGAGAGAGAGAAAGGTGTGCAACTCTGTGTATTGATAGAGAGACACCTGGAGAGGGAGAGAGAGAGAAAGGTGTGTAACTCTGTGCAGTGATAGAGAGACACCAGGAGAGGTTGAGAGAGAGAAAGGTGTGTAAATCTGTGTAATGATAGAGAGACACCAGGAGAGGGAGAGCGAGAGAAAGGTGTGCAACTCTGTGTAGTGATAGAGAGACACCAGGAGAGGGAGAGAGAGAGAAAGGTGTGTAACTCTGTGCAGTGATAGAGAGACACCAGGAGAGGGAGAGAGAGAGAAAGGTGTGTCACTCTGTGTATTGATAGAGAGACACCTGGAGAGGGAGAGAGAGAGAAAGGTGTGTAACTCTGTGTAGTGATAGTGAGACACCGGGAGAGGGAGAGAGAGAGAAAGGTGTGTAACTCTGTGTAGTGAAGGAGAGACACCAGGAGAGGGAGAGAGAGAGAAAGGTGTGTAACTCTGTGTAGTGATGGAGAGACACCAGGAGAGGGAGAGAGAGAGAAAGGTGTGTAACTCTTTGTCGTGATAGAGAGACACCAGGAGAGGTTGAGAGAGAGAAAGGTGTGTAAATCTGTGTAGTGATAGAGAGACACCAGGAGAGGGAGAACGAGAGAAAGGTGTGCAACTCTGTGTAGTGATAGAGAGACACAAGGAGAGCGAGAGAGAGAGAAAGGTGTGTAACTCTGTGCAGTGATAGAGAGGCACCGGGAGAGGGAGAGAGAGAGAAAGGTGTGTAACTCTGTGTATTGATAGAGAGACACCAGGAGAGGGAGAGAGAGAGAAAGGTGTGTAACTCTGTGCAGTGATAGAGAGACACCAGGAGAGGGAGAGAGAGAGAAAGGTGTGTAAATCTGTGTATTGATAGAGAGACACCTGGAGAGGGAGAGAGAGAGAAAGGTGTGTAACTCTGTGTAGTGATAGTGAGACACCGGGAGAGGGAGAGAGAGAGAAAGGTGTGTTACTCTGTGTAGTGATGGAGAGACACCAGGAGAGGGAGAGAGAGAGAAAGGTGTGTAACTCTGTGTAGTGATGGAGAGACACCAGGAGAGGTGAGGAGAGAGAAAGGTGTGTAACTCTGTGCAGTGATAGAGAGACACCAGGAGAGGTTGAGAGAGAGAAAGGTGTGTAAATCTGTGTAGTGATAGAGAGACACCAGGAGAGGGAGAGCGAGAGAAAGGTGTGCAACTCTGTGTAGTGATAGAGAGACACCAGGAGAGGGAGAGAGAGAGAAAGGTGTGTAACTCTGTGCAGTGATAGAGAGACACCGGGAGAGGGAGAGAGAGAGAAAGGTGTGCAACTCTGTGTATTGATAGAGAGACACCTGGAGAGGGAGAGAGAGAGAAAGGTGTGTAACTCTGTGTAGTGATAGTGAGACACCAGGAGAGGGAGAGAGAGAGAAAGGTCTGTAACTCAGTGTAGTGATAGAGAGACTCCAGGATAGGGAGAGAGAGAGAAAGGTGTGTAACTCTGTGCAGTGATAGAGAGACACCAGGAGAGGGAGAGAGAGAGAAAGGAGTGTAACACTGTGCAGTGATAGAGAGACACCAGGAGAGGGAGAGAGAGGTAAAGGTGTTTAACTCAGTGTAGTGATAGAGAGACACCAGGAGAGGGAGAGAGAGAGAAAGGTGTGTAATTCTGTGTAGTGATAGAGAGACACCGGGAGAGAGAGAGAAAGGTGTGTAACTCTGTGTAGTGATAGTGAGAAACCGGGAGAGGGAGAGAGAGAGAAAGATGTGTAATTCTGTGTAGTGATAGAGAGACACCGGGAGAGGGAGAGAGAGAGAAAGCTGTGTAACTCTGTGTAGTGATAGAGAGACACCAGGAGAGGGAGAGAGAGAAAGATGTGTAATTCTGTGTAGTGATAGAGAGACACTAGGAGAGGTAGAGAGAGAGAAATGTGTGTAAATCTGTGCAGTGATAGAGAGACACCAGGAGAGGGAGAGCGAGAGAAAGGTGTGCAACTCTGTGTAGTGATAGAGAGACACAAGGAGAGGGAGAGAGAGAGAAAGGTATGTAACTCTGTGTATTGATAGAGAGACACCTGGAGAGGGAGAGAGAGAGAAAGGTGTGTAACTCTGTGTTGTGATAGTGAGACACCGGGAGAGGGAGAGAGAGAGAAGGTTGTGTAACTCTGTGTAGTGATGGAGAGACACCAGGAGAGGGAGAGGGAGAGAAAGGTGTGTAACTCTGTGTCGTGATAGAGAGACACCAGGAGAGGGAGAGAGAGAGAAAGGTGTGTAAATCTGTGTAGTGATAGAGAGACACCAGGAGAGTTTGAGAGAGAGAAACGTGTGTAAATCTGTGTAGTGATAAAGAGACACCAGGAGAGGGAGAGCTGGAGAAAGGTGTGCAACTCTGTGTAGTGATAGAGAGACACCAGGAGAGGGAGAGAGAGAGAAAGGTGTGTAACTCTGTGTAGTGAAAGAGAGACACCGGGAGAGGGAGAGAGAGAGAAAGGTGTGCAACTCTGTGTATTGATAGAGAGACACCTGGAGAGGGAGAGAGAGAGAAAGGTGTGTAACTCTGTGTAGTGATAGTGAGACACCAGGAGAGGGAGAGAGAGAGAAAGGTCTGTAACTCAGTGTAGTGATAGAGAGACTCCAGGAGAGGGAGAGAGAGAGAAAGGTGTGTAACTCTGTGCAGTGATAGAGAGACACCAGGAGAGGGAGAGAGAGAGAAAGGTGTGTAACTCTGTGCAGTGATAGAGAGACACCAGGAGAGGGAGAGAGAGGTAAAGGTGTGTAACTCTGTGTATTGATAGAAAGACACCAGGAGAGGGAGAGAGAGAGAAAGGTGTGTAATTCTGTGTAGTGATAGAGAGACACCGGGAGAGGGAGCGAGAGAGAAAGGTGTGTAACTCTGTGTAGTGATGTAGAGACACCAGGAGAGGGAGAGAGAGAGAAAGGTGTGTAACTCTTTGTAGTGATAGAGAGACACCAGGAGAGGGAGAGAGAGAGAAAGGTGTGTAACTCTGTGTAGTGATAGAGAGACACCAGGAGAGGTTGAGAGAAAGAAAGGTGTGTAAATCTGTGTATTGATAGAGAGACACCAGGAGAGGGAGAGCGACAGAAAGGTGTGCGACTCTGTGTAGTGATAGAGAGACACCAGGAGAGGGAGAGAGAGAGAAAGGTGTGTAACTCTGTGCAGTGATAGAGAGACACCAGGAGAGGGAGAGAGAGAGAAAGGTGTGTAACTCTGTGTATTGATAGAGTGACACCTGGAGAGGGAGAGAGAGAGAAAGGTGTGTAACTCTGTGTAGTGAAAGTGAGACACCGGGAGAGGGAGAGAGAGAGAAAGGTGTGTAACTCTGTGTAGTGATGGAGAGACACCAGGAGAGGGAGAGAGAGAGAAAGGTGTGTAACTCTGTGTAGTGATGGAGAGACACCAGGAGAGGGAGAGAGAGAGAAAGGTGTGTAACTCTGTGTCGTGATAGAGAGACACCAGGAGAGGTTGAGAGAGAGAAAGGTGTGTAAATCTGTGTAGTGATAGAGAGACACCAGGAGAGGGAGAGCGAGAGAAAGGTGTGCAACTCTGTGTCGTGATAGAGAGACACCAGGAGAGGGAGAGAGAGAGAAAGGTGCGTAACTCTGTGCAGTGATAGAGAGACACCAGGAGAGGGAGAGAGAGAGAAAGGTGTGTAACTCTGTGTATTGATAGAGAGACACCTGGAGAGGGAGAGAGAGAGAAAGGTGTGTAACTCTGTGTAGTGATAGTGAGACACCGGGAGAGGGAGAGAGAGAGAAAGGTGTGTAACTCTGTGTAGTGAAGGAGAGACACCAGGAGAGGGAGAGAGAGAGAAAGGTGTGTAACTCTGTGTAGTGATGGAGAGACACCAGGAGAGGGAGAGAGAGAGAAAGGTGTGTAACTCTTTGTCGTGATAGAGAGACACCAGGAGAGGTTGAGAGAGAGAAAGGTGTGTAAATCTGTGTAGTGATAGAGAGACACCAGGAGAGGGAGAGCGAGAGAAAGGTGTGCAACTCTGTGTAGTGATAGAGAGATACAAGGAGAGCGAGAGAGAGAGAAAGGTGTGTAACTCTGTGCAGTGATAGAGAGGCACCGGGAGAGGGAGAGAGAGAGAAAGGTGTGTAACTCTGTGTATTGATAGAGAGACACCAGGAGAGGGAGAGAGAGAGAAATTTGTGTAACTCTGTGCAGTGATAGAGAGACACCAGGAGAGGGAGAGAGAGAGAAAGGTGTGTAAATCTGTGTATTGATAGAGAGACACCTGGAGAGGGAGAGAGAGATAAAGGTGTGTAACTCTGTGTAGTGATAGTGAGACACCGGGAGAGGGAGAGAGAGAGAAAGGTGTGTTACTCTGTGTAGTGATGGAGAGACACCAGGAGAGGGAGAGAGAGAGAAAGGTGTGTAACTCTGTGTAGTGATGGAGAGACACCAGGAGAGGTGAGGAGAGAGAAAGGTGTGTAACTCAGTGCAGTGATAGAGAGACACCAGGAGAGGTTGAGAGAGAGAAAGGTGTGTAAATCTGTGTAGTGATAGAGAGACACCAGGAGAGGGAGAGCGAGAGAAAGGTGTGCAACTCTGTGTAGTGATAGAGAGACACCAGGAGAGGGAGAGAGAGAGAAAGTTGTGTAACTCTGTGCAGTGATCGAGAGACACCGGGAGAGGGAGAGAGAGAGAAAGGTGTGCAACTCTGTGTATTGATAGAGAGACACCTGGAGAGGGAGAGAGAGAGAAAGGTGTGTAACTCTGTGTCGTGATAGTGAGACACCAGGAGAGGGAGAGAGAGAGAAAGGTCTGTAACTCAGTGTAGTGATAGAGAGACTCCAGGAGAGGGAGAGAGAGAGAAAGGTGTGTAACTCTGTGCAGTGATAGAGAGACACCAGGAGAGGGAGAGAGAGAGAAAGGAGTGTAACTCTGTGCAGTGATAGAGAGACACCAGGAGAGGGAGAGAGAGGTAAAGGTGTTTAACTCAGTGTAGTGATAGAGAGACACCGGGAGAGAGAGAGAAAGGTGTGTAACTCTGTGTAGTGATAGTGAGAAACCGGGAGAGGGAGAGAGAGAGAAAGATGTGTAATTCTGTGTAGTGATAGAGAGACACCGGGAGAGGGAGAGAGAGAGAAAGCTGTGTAACTCTGTGTAGTGATAGAGAGACACCAGGAGAGGGAGAGAGAGAAAGGTGTGTAACTCTGTGTAGTGATAGAGAGACACTAGGAGAGGTTGAGAGAGAGAAATGTGTGTAAATCTGTGCAGTGATAGAGAGACACCAGGAGAGGGAGAGCGAGAGAAAGGTGTGCAACTCTGTGTAGTGATAGAGAGACACCAGGAGAGGGAGAGAGAGAGAAAGGTGTGTCACTCTGTGCAGTGATAGAGAGACACAAGGAGAGGGAGAGAGAGAGAAAGATATGTAACTCTGTGTATTGATAGAGAGACACCTGGAGAGGGAGAGAGAGAGAAAGGTGTGTAACTCTGTGTTGTGATAGTGAGACACCGGGAGAGGGAGAGAGAGAGAAGGTTGTGTAACTCTGTGTAGTGATGGAGAGACACCAGGAGAGGGAGAGGGAGAGAAAGGTGTGTAACTCTGTGTCGTGATAGAGAGACACCAGGAGAGGGAGAGAGAGAGAAAGGTGTGTAAATCTGTGTAGTGATAGAGAGACACCAGGAGAGTTTGAGAGAGAGAAACGTGTGTAAATCTGTGTAGTGATAAAGAGACACCAGGAGAGGGAGAGCTGGAGAAAGGTGTGCAACTCTGTGTAGTGATAGAGAGACACCAGGAGAGGGAGAGAGAGAGAAAGGTGTGTAACTCTGTGTAGTGAAAGAGAGACACCGGGAGAGGGAGAGAGAGAGAAAGGTGTGCAACTCTGTGTATTGATAGAGAGACACCTGGAGAGGGAGAGAGAGAGAAAGGTGTGTAACTCTGTGTAGTGATAGTGAGACACCAGGAGAGGGAGAGAGAGAGAAAGGTCTGTAACTCAGTGTAGTGATAGAGAGACTCCAGGAGAGGGAGAGAGAGAGAAAGGTGTGTAACTCTGTGCAGTGATAGAGAGACACCAGGAGAGGGAGAGAGAGAGAAAGGTGTGTAACTCTGTGCAGTGATAGAGAGACACCAGGAGAGGGAGAGAGAGGTAAAGGTGTGTAACTCTGTGTATTGATAGAGAGACACCAGGAGAGGGAGAGAGAGAGAAAGGTGTGTAACTCTGTGCAGTGATAGAGAGACACCAGGAGAGGGAGAGAGAGAGAAAGGTGTGTAACTCTGTGCAGTGATAGAGAGACACCAGGAGAGGGAGAGAGAGGTAAAGGTGTGTAACTCTGTGTATTGATAGAGAGACACCAGGAGAGGGAGAGAGAGAGAAAGGTGTGTAATTCTGTGTAGTGATAGAGAGACACCGGGAGAGGGAGCGAGAGAGAAAGGTTTGTAACTCTGTGTAGTGATGTAGAGACACCAGGAGAGGGAGAGAGAGAGAAAGGTGTGTAACTCTTTGTAGTGATAGAGAGACACCAGGAGAGGGAGAGAGAGAGAAAGGTGTGTAACTCTGTGTAGTGATAGAGAGACACCAGGAGAGGTTGAGAGAAAGAAAGGTGTGTAAATCTGTGTATTGATAGAGAGACACCAGGAGAGGGAGAGCGACAGAAAGGTGTGCGACTCTGTGTAGTGATAGAGAGACACCAGGAGAGGGAGAGAGAGAGAAAGGTGTGTAACTCTGTGCAGTGATAGAGAGACACCAGGAGAGGGAGAGAGAGAGAAAGGTGTGTAACTCTGTGTATTGATAGAGTGACACCTGGAGAGGGAGAGAGAGAGAAAGGTGTGTAACTCTGTGTAGTGAAAGTGAGACACCGGGAGAGGGAGAGAGAGAGAAAGGTGTGTAACTCTGTGTAGTGATGGAGAGACACCAGGAGAGGGAGAGAGAGAGAAAGGTGTGTAACTCTGTGTAGTGATGGAGAGACACCAGGAGAGGGAGAGAGAGAGAAAGGTGTGTAACTCTGTGTCGTGATAGAGAGACACCAGGAGAGGTTGAGAGAGAGAAAGGTGTGTAAATCTGTGTAGTGATAGAGAGACACCAGGAGAGGGAGAGCGAGAGAAAGGTGTGCAACTCTGTGTCGTGATAGAGAGACACCAGGAGAGGGAGAGAGAGAGAAAGGTGCGTAACTCTGTGCAGTGATAGAGAGACACCAGGAGAGGGAGAGAGAGAGAAAGGTGTGTAACTCTGTGTATTGATAGAGAGACACCTGGAGAGGGAGAGAGAGAGAAAGGTGTGTAACTCTGTGTAGTGATAGTGAGACACCGGGAGAGGGAGAGAGAGAGAAAGGTGTGTAACTCTGTGTAGTGAAGGAGAGACACCAGGAGAGGGAGAGAGAGAGAAAGGTGTGTAACTCTGTGTAGTGATGGAGAGACACCAGGAGAGGGAGAGAGAGAGAAAGGTGTGTAACTCTTTGTCGTGATAGAGAGACACCAGGAGAGGTTGAGAGAGAGAAAGGTGTGTAAATCTGTGTAGTGATAGAGAGACACCAGGAGAGGGAGAGCGAGAGAAAGGTGTGCAACTCTGTGTAGTGATAGAGAGATACAAGGAGAGCGAGAGAGAGAGAAAGGTGTGTAACTCTGTGCAGTGATAGAGAGGCACCGGGAGAGGGAGAGAGAGAGAAAGGTGTGTAACTCTGTGTATTGATAGAGAGACACCAGGAGAGGGAGAGAGAGAGAAATTTGTGTAACTCTGTGCAGTGATAGAGAGACACCAGGAGAGGGAGAGAGAGAGAAAGGTGTGTAAATCTGTGTATTGATAGAGAGACACCTGGAGAGGGAGAGAGAGAGAAAAGTGTGTAACTCTGTGTAGTTATAGTGAGACACCGGGAGAGGGAGAGAGAGAGAAAGGTGTGTTACTCTGTGTAGTGATGGAGAGACACCAGGAGAGGGAGAGAGAGAGAAAGGTGTGTAACTCTGTGTAGTGATGGAGAGACACCAGGAGAGGTGAGGAGAGAGAAAGGTGTGTAACTCAGTGCAGTGATAGAGAGACACCAGGAGAGGTTGAGAGAGAGAAAGGTGTGTAAATCTGTGTAGTGATAGAGAGACACCAGGAGAGGGAGAGCGAGAGAAAGGTGTGCAACTCTGTGTAGTGATAGAGAGACACCAGGAGAGGGAGAGAGAGAGAAAGTTGTGTAACTCTGTGCAGTGATCGAGAGACACCGGGAGAGGGAGAGAGAGAGAAAGGTGTGCAACTCTGTGTATTGATAGAGAGACACCTGGAGAGGGAGAGAGAGAGAAAGGTGTGTAACTCTGTGTCGTGATAGTGAGACACCAGGAGAGGGAGAGAGAGAGAAAGGTCTGTAACTCAGTGTAGTGATAGAGAGACTCCAGGAGAGGGAGAGAGAGAGAAAGGTGTGTAACTCTGTGCAGTGATAGAGAGACACCAGGAGAGGGAGAGAGAGAGAAAGGAGTGTAACTCTGTGCAGTGATAGAGAGACAGCAGGAGAGGGAGAGAGAGGTAAAGGTGTTTAACTCAGTGTAGTGATAGAGAGACACCGGGAGAGAGAGAGAAAGGTGTGTAACTCTGTGTAGTGATAGTGAGAAACCGGGAGAGGGAGAGAGAGAGAAAGATGTGTAATTCTGTGTAGTGATAGAGAGACACCGGGAGAGGGAGAGAGAGAGAAAGCTGTGTAACTCTGTGTAGTGATAGAGAGACACCAGGAGAGGGAGAGAGAGAAAGGTGTGTAACTCTGTGTAGTGATAGAGAGACACTAGGAGAGGTTGAGAGAGAGAAATGTGTGTAAATCTGTGCAGTGATAGAGAGACACCAGGAGAGGGAGAGCGAGAGAAAGGTGTGCAACTCTGTGTAGTGATAGAGAGACACCAGGAGAGGGAGAGAGAGAGAAAGGTGTGTCACTCTGTGCAGTGATAGAGAGACACAAGGAGAGGGAGAGAGAGAGAAAGGTGTTTAACTCAGTGTAGTGATAGAGAGACACCAGGAGAGGGAGAGAGAGAGAAAGGTGTGTAATTCTGTGTAGTGATAGAGAGACACCGGGAGAGAGAGAGAAAGGTGTGTAACTCTGTGTAGTGATAGTGAGAAACCGGGAGAGGGAGAGAGAGAGAAAGATGTGTAATTCTGTGTAGTGATAGAGAGACACCGGGAGAGGGAGAGAGAGAGAAAGCTGTGTAACTCTGTGTAGTGATAGAGAGACACCAGGAGAGGGAGAGAGAGAAAGGTGTGTAACTCTGTGTAGTGATAGAGAGACACTAGGAGAGGTTGAGAGAGAGAAATGTGTGTAAATCTGTGCAGTGATAGAGAGACACCAGGAGAGGGAGAGCGAGAGAAAGGTGTGCAACTCTGTGTAGTGATAGAGAGACACCAGGAGAGGGAGAGAGAGAGAAAGGTGTGTCACTCTGTGCAGTGATAGAGAGACACAAGGAGAGGGAGAGAGAGAGAAAGATATGTAACTCTGTGTATTGATAGAGAGACACCTGGAGAGGGAGAGAGAGAGAAAGGTGTGTAACTCTGTGTTGTGATAGTGAGACACCGGGAGAGGGAGAGAGAGAGAAGGTTGTGTAACTCTGTGTAGTGATGGAGAGACACCAGGAGAGGGAGAGGGAGAGAAAGGTGTGTAACTCTGTGTCGTGATAGAGAGACACCAGGAGAGGGAGAGAGAGAGAAAGGTGTGTAAATCTGTGTAGTGATAGAGAGACACCAGGAGAGTTTGAGAGAGAGAAACGTGTGTAAATCTGTGTAGTGATAAAGAGACACCAGGAGAGGGAGAGCTGGAGAAAGGTGTGCAACTCTGTGTAGTGATAGAGAGACACCAGGAGAGGGAGAGAGAGAGAAAGGTGTGTAACTCTGTGTAGTGAAAGAGAGACACCGGGAGAGGGAGAGAGAGAGAAAGGTGTGCAACTCTGTGTATTGATAGAGAGACACCTGGAGAGGGAGAGAGAGAGAAAGGTGTGTAACTCTGTGTAGTGATAGTGAGACACCAGGAGAGGGAGAGAGAGAGAAAGGTCTGTAACTCAGTGTAGTGATAGAGAGACTCCAGGAGAGGGAGAGAGAGAGAAAGGTGTGTAACTCTGTGCAGTGATAGAGAGACACCAGGAGAGGGAGAGAGAGAGAAAGGTGTGTAACTCTGTGCAGTGATAGAGAGACACCAGGAGAGGGAGAGAGAGGTAAAGGTGTGTAACTCTGTGTATTGATAGAGAGACACCAGGAGAGGGAGAGAGAGAGAAAGGTGTGTAATTCTGTGTAGTGATAGAGAGACACCGGGAGAGGGAGCGAGAGAGAAAGGTGTGTAACTCTGTGTAGTGATGGAGAGACACCAGGAGAGGGAGAGAGAGAGAAAGGTGTGTAACTCTTTGTAGTGATAGAGAGACACCAGGAGAGGGAGAGAGAGAGAAAGGTGTGTAACTCTGTGTAGTGATAGAGAGACACCAGGAGAGGTTGAGAGACAGAAAGGTGTGTAAATCTGTGTAGTGATAGAGAGACACCAGGAGAGGGAGAGCGACAGAAAGGTGTGCAACTCTGTGTAGTGATAGAGAGACACCAGGAGAGGGAGAGAGAGAGAAAGGTGTGTAACTCTGTGCAGTGATAGAGAGACACCAGGAGAGGGAGAGAGAGAGAAAGGTGTGTAACTCTGTGTATTGATAGAGAGACACCTGGAGAGGGAGAGAGAGAGAAAGGTGTGTAACTCTGTGTAGTGAAAGTGAGACACCGGGAGAGGGAGAGACAGAGAAAGGTGTGTAACTCTGTGTAGTGATGGAGAGACACCAGGAGAGGGAGAGAGAGAGAAAGGTGTGTAACTCTGTGTAGTGATGGAGAGACACCAGGAGAGGGAGAGAGAGAGAAAGGTGTGTAACTCTGTGTCGTGATAGAGAGACACCAGGAGAGGTTGAGAGAGAGAAAGGTGTGTAAATCTGTGTAGTGATAGAGAGACACCAGGAGAGGGAGAGCGAGAGAAAGGTGTGCAACTCTGTGTAGTGATAGAGAGACACAAGGAGAGCGAGAGAGAGAGAAAGGTGTGTAACTCTGTGTAGTGATAGAGAGACACCGGGAGAGGGAGAGAGAGAGAAAGGTGTGTAACTCTGTGTATTGATAGAGAGACACCAGGAGAGGTTGAGAGAGAGGAAGGTGTGTAAATCTGTGTAGATAGAGAGACACCAGGAGAGGGAGAGAGAGAGAAAGGAGTGTAACTCTGTGTCGTGATAGAGAGACACCAGGAGAGAGAGAGAGAGAGAAATGTGTGTAACTCTGTGTAGTGATAGATACACCAGGAGAGGGAGAGAGAGAGAAAGGTGTGTAACTCTGTGTAGTGATAGAGAGACACCGGGAGAGGGAGAGAGAGAGAAAGGTGTGTAAATCTGTGTAGTGACAGAGAGAAACCAGGAGAGGGAGAGAGAGAGAAAGGTGTGGAACTCTGTGTAGTGATAGAGAGACACCAGGAGAGGGAGAGAGAGAGAAAGGTGTGCAACTCTGTGTAGTGATAGTGAGACACCGGGAGAGGGAGAGAGAGAGAAAGGTGTGTAACTCTGTGTAGTGATGGAGAGACACCAGGAGAGGGAGAGACAGAGAAAGGTGTATAAAACTGTGCAGTGACAGAGAGACACGAGGAGAGGGAGAATGAGAGAAAGGTGTGTAACTCTGTGTAGTGGTAGAGAGACACCAGGAGAGGGAGAGAGAGAAAAGTGTGTAACACTGTGTAGTGATAGAGAGACACCAGGAGAGGGAGAGAGAGAGAAAGGTCTGCAACTCCGTGTAGTGATAGAGAGACTCCAGGAGAGGGAGAGAGAGAGAAAGGTGTGTAACTCTGTGCAGTGATAGAGAGACACCAGGAGAGGGAGAGAGAGGTAATGGTGTGTAACTCAGTGTAGTGACAGAGAGACACCAGGAGAGGGAGAGAGAGAGAAAGATGTGTAATTCTGTGTAGTGATAGAGAGACACCGGGAGAGGGAGAGAGAGAGAAAGGTGTGTAACTCTGTGTAGTGATAGAGAGACACCAGGAGAGGGAGAGAGAGAGAAAGGTGTGTAACTCTGTGTAGTGATGGAGAGACACTAGGAGAGGTTGAGAGAGAGAAAGGTGTGTAAATCTGTGTCGTGATAGAGAGACACCAGGAGAGGGAGAGAGAGAGAAAGGTGTGTAACTCTGTGTCGTGATAGTGAGACACCGGGAGAGGGAGAGAGAGAGAAGGGTGTGTAACTCTGTGTAGTGATGGAGAGACACCAGGAGAGGGAGAGAGAGAGTAAGGTGTGTAACTCTGTGTCGTGATAGAGAGACACCAGGAGAGGGAGAGAGAGAGAAAGGTGTGTAAATCTGTGTAGTGATAGAGAGACACCAGGAGAGTTTGAGAGAGAGAAACGTGTGTAAATCTGTGTAGCGATAGAGAGACACCAGGAGAGGGAGAGCGGGAGAAAGGTGTGCAACTCTGTGTAGTGATAGAGAGACACCAGGAGAGGGAGAGAGAGAGAAAGGTGTGTAACTCTGTGTAGTGATAGAGAGACACCGGGAGAGGGAGAGAGAGAGAAAGGTGTGCAACTCTGTGTATTGATAGAGAGACACCTGGAGAGGGAGAGAGAGAAAAAGGTGTGTAACTCTGTGTAGTGATAGTGAGACACCAGGAGAGGGAGAGAGAGAGAAAGGTCTGTAACTCAGTGTTGTGATAGAGAGACTCCAGGAGAGGGAGAGAGAGAGAAAGGTGTGTAACTCTGTGCAGTGATAGAGAGACACCAGGAGAGGGAGAGAGAGAGAAAGGTGTGTAACTCTGTGCAGTGATAGAGAGACACCAGGAGAGGGAGAGAGAGAGAAAGGTGTGTAACTCTGTGTAGTGATGGAGAGACACCAGGAGAGGTTGAGAGAGAGAAAGGTGTGTAAATCTGTGTAGTGATAGAGAGACACCAGGAGAGGGAGAGCGAGAGAAAGGTGTGCAACTCTGTGTCGTGATAGAGAGACACCAGGAGAGGGAGAGAGAGAGAAAGGTGTGTAACTCTGTGCAGTGATAGATAGACACCAGGAGAGGGAGAGAGAGAGAAAGGTGTGTAACTCTGTGTATTGATAGAGAGACACCTGGAGAGGGAGAGAGAGAGAAAGGTGTGTAACTCTGTGTAGTGATAGTGAGACACCGGGAGAGGGAGAGAGAGCGAAAGGTGTGTAACTCTGTGCAGTGATGGAGAGACACCAGGAGAGGGAGAGAGAGAGAAAGGTGTGTAACTCTGTGTAGTGATGGAGAGACACCAGGAGAGGGAGAGAGAGAGAAAGGTGTGTAACTCTGTCTCGTGATAGAGAGACACCAGGAGAGGTTGAGAGAGAAAAAGGTGTGTAAATCTGTGTAGTGATAGAGAGACACCAGGAGAGGGAGAGCGAGAGAAAGGTGTGCAACTCTGTGTAGTGATAGAGAGACACCAGGAGAGGGAGAGAGAGAGAAGAAAATTCTACAACATCCAAATCCCAATCAAAATCTGGCTCAAAATTTTTGACAGCATAATCCTGCCCATTGCACTGTACGGTAGTGAAGTATGGGGCCCGCTAAATCACCAAAGCTACACTAAATGGGAAAAACACACAATAGAAGCCCTACATGCAGAATTCTGCCGAAGCATCCTTCGCACCCAAAGAAAAACGCCAACAAATGCATGCAGAGCCGAACTAGGCAGATACCCACTGATAATAAACATCCAAAAACGAGCACTAAACTTCCTAAATCACCTCAAATCTAGCTCCCCAGACACCCTTCATTTCAAAGCCTTTCAGACCCAAGAGCTAAACCCAGAAAAGAGTCCCCTGAGTCAGCTGCTACTGAAACTAAGTACTCAGCCGGACCCTGACCAGCCCCAGACCAACACAGCCGTCCAAACACCAATCCGAGTGAACCAAATCATTAAAAAATGCAAAGAAACCTACCTGGAACATTGGAACAAAATAACCGAAAGCCAAAGCAGATTAGAATGTTACCGGGCCCTAAAAAGAGAATATAAACTGGCAGACTACCTCACGACCATCAGAGACACAAAACAGAGACAGACCCTCACCAGGTACAGACTAAGCGACCACCAACTGGAAATTGAAAAAGGCAGATACAAGAAATCCTGGCAGCCTAGAGAGAATTGAATATGCGATCAATGTCTGGCTGGCGAGGTTGAAACAGAAATGCATTTCCTCCTAAAATGCGAAAAATTCAACACATCAAGAAACATATTATTCAACAAGCTAAGCCAAACAACCCCAGATTTCAAGGAATTGGATGATCTGTCAAAATTGAGATTAGTCCTAGGAGAAGGAGACAGACCATACCTTGGGGCTAAATATGTAACAACATGTCACAACCTGAGGACTGTTTAAAAGTAAGACTGTTTAAAATTAATATTGAACGTACCAAATGAAGTAGAAAGACTGTTTAAAATTAATATTGTTTAAAAGTAATATTGTATATACCCAACAAATGTCAAATCGATTGACACCTACAGAATGTTGGAAAACTGTACCTTTTTGCAATGTAAGCTTTGGCAATATGGTTCTCTGTAAACTTTCATGCCAATAAAGCATTTGAACTGAACTGAAAGGTGTGTAACTCTGTGCAGTGATAGAGAGACACCAGGAGAGGGAGAGAGAGAGAAAGGTGTGTAACTCTGTGCAGTGATAGAGAGACACCAGGAGAGGGAGAGAGAGAGAAAGGTGTGTAACTCTGTGTAGTGATAGAGAGACACCAGGAGAGGTTGAGAGAGAGAAAGGTGTGTAAATCTGTGTAGTGATAGAGAGACACCAGGAGAGGGAGAGCGAGAGAAAGGTGTGCAACTCTGTGTAGTGATAGAGAGACACCAGGAGAGGGAGAGAGAGAGAAATGTGTGTAACTCTGTGCAGTGATAGAGAGACACCAGGAGAGGGAGAGAGAGAGAAAGGTGTGTAACTCTGTGTAGTGATAGTGAGACACCGGGAGAGGGAGAGAGAGAGAAAGGTGTGTAACTCTGCGCAGTGATGGAGAGACACCAGGAGAGGGAGAGAGAGAGAAAGGTGTGTAACTCTGTGTGGTGATGGAGAGACACCAGGAGAGGGAGAGAGAGAGAAATGTGTGTAACTCTGTGTCGTGATAGAGAGACACCAGGAGAGGTTGAGAGAGAAAAAGGTGTGTAAATCTGTGGAGTGATAGAGAGACACCAGGAGAGGGAGAGCGAGAGAAAGGTGTGCAACTCTGTGTAGTGATAGAGAGACACCAGGAGAGGGAGAGAGAGAGAAAGGTGTGTAACTCTGTGTAGTGATAGAGAGACACCGGGAGAGGGAGAGAGAGAGAAAGGTGTGCAACTCTGTGTATTGATAGAGAGACACCTGGAGAGTGAGAGAGAGAGAAAGGTGTGTAACTCTGTGTAGTGATAGTGAGACACCAGGAGAGGGAGAGAGAGAGAAAGGTGTGTAACTCTGTGTAGTGATAGAGAGACTCCAGGAGAGGGAGAGAGGGAGAAAGTTGTGTAAATCTGTGCAGTGATAGAGAGACACAAGGAGAGGGAGAGAGAGAGAAAGGTGTGTAACTCTGTGCAGTGATAGAGAGACACCAGGAGAGGGAGAGAGAGGTAAAGGTGTGTAACTCAGTGTAGTGATAGAGAGACACCAGGAGAGGGAGAGAGAGAGAAAGTTGTGTAATTCTGTGTCGTGATAGAGAGACACCGGGAGAGAGAGAGAAAGGTGTGTAACTCTGTGTAGTGATACTGAGACACCGGGAGAGGGAGAGAGAGAGAAAGATGTGTAATTCTGTGTAGTGATAGAGAGACACAAGGAGAGGGAGAGAGAGAGCAAGGTGTGTAACTCTGTGTATTGATAGAGAGACACCTGGAGAAGGAGAGCCAGAGAAAGGTGTGCAACTCTGTGTAGTGATAGAGAGACACCAGGAGAGGGAGAGAGAGAGAAAGGTGTGTCACTCTGTGCAGTGATAGAGAGACACAAGGAGAGGGAGAGAGAGAGAAAGGTGTGTAACTCTGTGTATTGATAGAGAGACACCTGGAGAGGGAGAGAGAGAGAAAGGTGTGTAACTCTGTGTCGTGATAGAGAGACACCAGCAGAGGGAGAGAGAGAGAAAGGTGTATAAATCTGTGTAGTGATAGAGAGACACCAGGAGAGTTTGAGAGATAGAAACGTGTGTCAATATGTGTAGCGATAGAGAGACACCAGGAGAGGGAGAGCGGGAGAAAGGTGTGCAACTCTGTGCAGTGATAGAGAGACACCAGGAGAGGGAGAGAGAGAGAAAGGTGTGTAACTCTGTGTAGTGATAGAGAGACACTGGGAGAGGGAGAGAGAGAGAAAGGTGTGCAACTCTGTGCAGTGATAGAGAGACACCAGGAGAGGGAGAGAGAGAGAAAGGTGTGTAACTCTGTGTAGTGATAGAGAGACACCAGGAGAGGTTGAGAGAGAGAAAGGTGTGTAAATCTGTGTAGTGATAGAGAGACACCAGGAGAGGGAGAGCGAGAGAAAGGTGTGCAACTCTGTGTAGTGATAGAGAGACACCAGGAGAGGGAGAGAGAGAGAAATGTGTGTAACTCTGTGCAGTGATAGAGAGACACCAGGAGAGGGAGAGAGAGAGAAAGGTGTGTAACTCTGTGTAGTGATAGTGAGACACCGGGAGAGGGAGAGAGAGAGAAAGGTGTGTAACTCTGTGCAGTGATGGAGAGACACCAGGAGAGGGAGTGAGAGAGAAAGGTGTGTAACTCTGTGTCGTGATGGAGAGACACCAGGAGAGGGAGAGAGAGAGAAATGTGTGTAACTCTGTGTCGTGATAGAGAGACACCAGGAGAGGTTGAGAGAGAAAAAGGTGAGTAAATCTGTGGAGTGATAGAGAGACACCAGGAGAGGGAGAGCGAGAGAAAGGTGTGCAACTCTGTGTAGTGATAGAGAGACACCAGGAGAGGGAGAGAGAGAGAAAGGTGTGTAACTCTGTGTAGTGATAGAGAGACACCGGGAGAGGGAGAGAGAGAGAAAGGTGTGCAACTCTGTGTATTGATAGAGAGACACCTGGAGAGTGAGAGAGAGAGAAAGGTGTGTAACTCTGTGCAGTGATAGTGAGACACCAGGAGAGGGAGAGAGAGAGAAAGGTCTGTAACTCAGTGTAGTGATAGAGAGACTCCAGGAGAGGGAGAGAGAGAGAAAGTTGTGTAAATCTGTGCAGTGATAGAGAGACACAAGGAGAGGGAGAGAGAGAGAAAGGTGTGTAACTCTGTGCAGTGATAGAGAGACACCAGGAGAGGGAGAGAGAGAGAAAGTTGTGTAATTCTGTGTCGTGATAGAGAGACACCGGGAGAGAGAGAGAAAAGTGTGTAACTCTGTGTAGTGATAGTGAGACACCGGGAGAGGGAGAGAGAGAGAAAGATGTGTAATTCTGTGTAGTGATAGAGAGACACCGGGAGAGGGAGAGAGAAAGAAAGGTGTGTAACTCTGTGCAGTGATAGAGAGACACAAGGAGAGGGAGAGAGAGAGAAAGGTGTGTAACTCTGTGTATTGATAGAGAGACACCTGGAGAAGGAGAGCCAGAGAAAGGTGTGCAACTCTGTGTAGTGATAGAGGGACACCAGGAGAGGGAGAGAGAGAGAAAGGTGTGTCAATCTGTGCGGTGATAGAGAGACACAAGGAGAGGGAGAGAGAGAGAAAGGTGTGTAACTCTGTGTATTGATAGAGAGACACCTGGAGAGGGAGAGAGAGAGAAAGGTGTGTAACTCTGTGTCGTGATAGAGAGTCACCAGGAGAGGGAGAGAGAGAGAAAGGTGTGTAAATCTGTGTAGTGATAGAGAGACACCAGGAGAGTTTGAGAGAGAGAAACGTGTGTAAATCTGTGTAGCGATAGAGAGACAACAGGAGAGGGAGAGCGGGAGAAAGGTGTGCAACTCTGTGCAGTGATAGAGAGACACCAGGAGAGGGAGAGAGAGAGAAAGGTGTGTAACTCTGTGTAGTGATAGAGAGACACCGGGAGAGGGAGAGAGAGAGAAAGGTGTGCAACTCTGTGTATTGATAGAGAGACACCTGGAGAGGGAGAGAGAGAGAAAGGTGTGTAACTCTGTGTAGTGATAGTGAGACACCAGGAGAGGGAGAGAGAGAGAAATGTCTGTAACTCAGTGTAGTGATAAAGAGACTCCAGGAGAGGGAGAGAGAGAGAGAAAGGTGTGTAACTCTGTGCAGTGATAGAGAGACACCAGCAGAGAGAGAGAGAGAGAAAGGTGTGTAACTCTGTGCAGTGATAGAGAGACACCAGGAGAGGGAGAGAGAGGTAAAGGTGTGTAACTCAGTGTAGTGATAGAGAGACACCAGGAGAGGGAGAGAGAGAGAAAGGTGTGTAATTCTGTGTAGTGATAGAGAGACACCGGGAGAGAGAGAGAAAGGGGTGTAATTCTGTGTCGTGATAGAGAGACACCAGGAGAGGGAGAGCGAGAGAAAGGTGTGCAACTCTGTGTAGTGATAGAGAGACACCAGGAGAGGGAGAGAGAGAGAAAGGTGTGTAACTCTGTGCAGTGACAGAGAGACACGAGGAGAGGGAGAGAGAGAGAAAGGTGTGTAACTCTGTGTAGTGATGGAGAGACACCAGGAGAGGGAGAGAGAGAGAAAGATGTGTAACTCTGTGTAGTGATGGAGAGACACCAGGAGAGGGAGAGAGAGAGAAAGGTGTGTAACTCTGTGTAGTGATAGAGAGACACCAGGAGAGGTTGAGAGAGAGAAAGGTGTGTAAATCTGTGTAGTGATAGAGAGACACCAGGAGAGGGAGAGCGAGAGAAAGGTGTGCAACTCTATGTAGTGATAGAGAGACACCAGGAGAGGGAGAGAGAGAGAAGTGTGTGGGCTTTACAAAACCGACAACAGAACCGTGCTTTTATACCTGACCCAAGACCCCCCTCTAGACCACAGACTGTAGACCAAGAACTGAGAAAGATCATGACGATGCTGAACAGCCTGATAGAAAGCCGGAGAAATTATTAATATTGTTATTTATCATTATCATTATTGTTATCTTATCAGTATTATTACTATTATTAGATAGATATATGTGCATGCCTCATGAAATTTATACTAAATCATCACTTAGCATTATAGAAAATAGTGTTTCCACACCCATCCCACAAAACAGGTCCATTTTATTTCGTTTTATTGAACTATATAAATGCGTTCTTTCCACATAAGCTGCTGGAATATCCAGGGCCTCCGCTCCTCAACTTTTGGGATGAAGAGTGCAGACCCTGAATTCCTAAAAGCTATAAAAGACATTGATATAATTGTGTTAACAGAAACATGGTGCCAAAAGGACATGCCGACCCACTGTCCTCCAATGTACCATGAAATCATTGTGCCCTCAGTAAAGAACACTAAAACACGCAAGGGCAGAACCTCCGGGGGAATATTGGTGTGGTATAAGGGAGAACTGGACAAACACATCTCACCGGTAAAACAGGGGAAATCACACGTATGGCTAAAACTAGATAAAAATATAGGAATAGCAAAAAAAGATGTTTACTTATGTGCGATCTACATACCTCCAATAGATTCGCCATATTTCGAAGAGGAGTTATTTGATACTCTCCACATGGAAATCAGCCATTTCCAGGCACAAGGAAAGGTGATAATATGTGGGGACCTAAATGCAAGGACCGGTTGTGAACCTGACTTCATAGACCCACAGGGAAACAACCATGTGTTTGGCCAGACCCCTTTAGATGTCACACCAGCCATCGCAAATCGGAACAACCTTGATCGTGAAATAAATAAAAGCGGTAGGGAGGTAGTGCAACTCTGCCGAGCCTTAGGCCTGTACATAGTTAATGGTAGGTTCAGAGGGGACTCCCTAGGGAGACTCACATACTCCTCAACTCTTGGGTCTAGTGTGGTGGACTATACAATCACTGACCTGGACCCCTGCGATATCAACGCATTCACTGTCAGGCAGCAATCCCCCCTCTCGGACCATAACCAAATAAATGTGTACCTTAAACTTTCTGCCCAAACTACAGACACAAAAAAGGAACACAGTAAGCTACATAAAATAAACCAGACATACAGATGGGCCCCAGACAGTGGAGATAAATTCATCACAGCACTAAATTCACCTGATCTCACAAGTAAAATTTCAAAATTTAAAGAAAATCTATATGAGATCACCAGAGATGGTGTAAACACGGCCATAGAGGATATAAATATGATCTTCCATGAGGCAGCTGTAAAAGCTGACCTCGTGAAACAGAAAAGGAAGCATCACAAAAGACAAAATAAAAATATGAAATGGTTTGACCACGAATGCAAAAATGCCAGAAAAGACCTGAGAAAAATATCAAACCAAAAGCATCGGCAACCAAACAATCCGGACCTACGTACTAGATACAATGAAACCCTCAAAAGATATAAACACACCATTAGGAACAAAACACAAAACTATACCCACAAAATACTCGAAGAAATTGAAAACTCCACCAATCCAAAACAATTCTGGGAAATGTGGAATAACCTGAGTACAACACAATTGCAAGCATTACCAATCCAAGATGGCGACATCTGGAGAACACATTTTGAAAACCTCTACAAAGACATCCCAAAAAACAAAACAAACCCAAGTCAACATCAGGTCACAGAAAAACTCCACACATTAGAAGCAACAATTAAAGACAACCAAAACCCTCTAGACTCCCCAATCACATGGAAAGAACTGGCCACAAAAACAAAATCTCTCCACCTAAAGAAAGCCTGTGGCCCAGACAACATCAAAAATGAAATGCTAAAGTTCAGCAATATGGAGATGCAGGGTGCGATACTCAAACTATTCAACATCATATTACGCTCAGGCTGTTTTCCCGATATCTGGTGCCAAGGACTAATCTCCCCCATATATAACAGTGGAAACAAATCAGACCCAAATAACTACCGCGGCATCTGTGTCAACAGTTGTCTAGGGAAGTTATTCGGCAGTATTCTAAATAGTAGATTACTTGATTTTCTTAACAAACATAATATCCTCAGAAAAAACCAAATAGGCTTTCTTCCAAAACACCGCACCGCCGACCATATCTATACCCTTCACACCCTCATTGAAAAACATAAACACCAAACAAAAAATGGGAAAATATTCGCCTGTTTCATCGACTTCAAGAAAGCCTTTGACTCTATATGGCACGAAGGGCTCTATTATAAACTTCTTCAGTGTGGAATAGGGGGCAAAGTCTATGACCTTATTAAATCAATGTATCTGAAAAACAAATGCGGGGTCAAAATTGGAGACAAACGCACCGATTTCTTCACCCAGAGAAGAGGCGTCCGGCAGGGCTGCAATTTGAGCCCGACCCTGTTCAACATATACATAAATGAATTAGCAGACATGCTGGAGCAAAGCGAGTCACCAGGTCTCCGTCTCCTGGATGGAGAAGTGAAGTCCCTGTTCTATGCGGACGACCTGGTTCTGCTGTCTCCCACAGAACATGGATTACAGCAACAACTAGACCTACTCGACAAATACTGCCAAAATTGGGCTCTAACAATAAATCTAAAGAAAACCAACATCATGATTTTTCAGAAAAGACCCAGATGTCAGGAAAACAAATACCAGTTTACCCTCAGTGATACCACTATAGGACACACTATGAGCTACACCTACCTTGGTCTAACTATTACAGCATCAGGGAGCTTCAGCATAGCAGTGAATGCACTAAAAGAAAAAGCCCGAAGAGCCCTATATGCAATAAAAAGAAAATTCTACAACATCCAAATCCCAATCAAAATTTGGCTCAAAATTTTTGACAGCATAATCCTGCCCATTGCACTGTACGGTAGTGAAGTATGGGGCCCGCTAAATCACCAAAGCTACTCTAAATGGGAAAAACACACAATAGAAGCCCTACATGCAGAATTCTGCCGAAGCATCCTTCGCACCCAAAGAAAAACGCCAACACATGCATGCAGAGCCGAACTAGGCAGATACCCACTGATAATAAACATCCAAAAACGAGCACTAAACTTCCTAAATCACCTCAAATCTAGCTCCCCAGACACCCTTCATTTCAAAGCCTTTCAGACCCAAGAGCTAAACCCAGAAAAGAGTCCCCTGAGTCAGCTGCTACTGAAACTAAATACTCAGCCGGACCCTGACCAGCCCCAGACCAACACAGCCGTCCAAACACCAATCCGAGTGAACCAAATCATTAAAAAATGCAAAGAAACCTACCTGGAACATTGGAACAAAATAACCGAAAGCCAAAGCAGATTAGAATGTTACCGGGCCCTAAAAAGAGAATATAAACTGGCAGACTACCTCACGACCATCAGAGACACAAAACAGAGACAGACCCTCACCAGGTACAGACTAAGCGACCACCAACTGGAAATTGAAAAAGGCAGATACAAGAAATCCTGGCAGCCTAGAGAGAATAGAATATGCGATCAATGTCTGGCTGGCGAGGTTGAAACAGAAATGCATTTCCTCCTAAAATGCGAAAAATTCAACACATCAAGAAACATATTATTCAACAAGCTAAGCCAAACAACCCCAGATTTCAAGGAATTGGATGATCTGTCAAAATTGAGATTAGTCCTAGGAGAAGGAGACAGACCATACCTTGGGGCTAAATATGTAACAACATGTCACTACCTGAGGACTGTTCAAAAGTAAGACTGTTTAAAATTAATATTGAACGTACCAAATGAAGTAGAAAGACTGTTTAAAATTAATATTGTTTAAAAGTAATATTGTATATACCCAACAAATGTCAAATCGATTGACACCTACAGAATGTTGGAAAACTGTACCTTTTTGCTATGTAAGCTTTGGCAATATGGTTCTCTGTAAACTTTCATGCCAATAAAGCATTTGAACTGAACTGAACTGAACTGAGAGAAAGGTGTGCAACTCTGTGTATTGATAGAGAGACACCTGGAGAGGGAGAGAGAGAGAAAGGTGTGTAACTCTGTGTAGTGATAGAGGGACACCAGGAGAGGTTGAGAGAGAGAAAGGTGTGTAAATCTGTGTAGTGATAGAGAGACACCAGGAGAGGGAGAGCGAGAGAAAGGTGTGTATCTCTGTGTAGTGATAGAGAGACACCAGGAGAGGGAGAGAGAGAGAAAGTTGTGTAACTCTGTGCAGTGATAGAGAGACACCAGGAGAGGGAGTGAGAGAGGAAAGTGTGTAACTCTGTGTATTGATAGAGAGACACCTGGAGAGGGAGAGAGAGAGAAAGGTGTGTAACTCTGTGTAGTGATAGTGAGACACCGGGAGAGGGAGAGAGAGAGAAAGGTGTGTAACTCTGTGTAGTGATGGAGAGACACCAGGAGAGGGAGAGAGAGAGAAAGTTGTGTAACTCTGTGTAGTGATGGAGAGACACCAGGAGAGGGAGAGAGAGAGAAAGGTGTGTAACTCTGTGTAGTGATAGAGAGACACCAGGAGAGGTTGAGAGAGAGAAAGGTGTGTAAATCTGTGTCGTGATAGAGAGACACCAGGAGAGGGAGAGCGAGAGAAAGGTGTGCAACTCTGTGTAGTGATAGAGAGACACAAGGAGAGCGAGAGAGAGAGAAAGGTGTGTAACTCTGTGTAGTGATAGAGAGACACCGGGAGAGGGAGAGAGAGAGAAAGGTGTGTAACTCTGTGTATTGATAGAGAGACACCAGGAGAGGGAGAGAGAGAGAAAGGTGTGTAACTCTGTGCAGTGATAGAGAGACACCAGGAGAGGGAGAGAGAGAGAAAGGTGCGTAACTCTGTGTATTGATAGAGAGACACCTGGAGAGGGAGAGAGAGAGAAAGGTGTGTAACTCTGTGTAGTGATAGTGAGACACCTGGAGAGGGAGAGAGAGAGAAAGGTGTGTAACTCTGTGTATGATAGTGAGACACCAGGAGAGGGAGAGAGAGAGAAAGGTGTGTAACTCTGTGTAGTGATAGTGAGACACCAGGAGAGGGAGAGAGAGAGAAAGGTCTGTAACTCAGTGTAGTGATAGAGAGATTCCAGGAGAGGGAGAGAGAGAGAAAGGCGTGCAGCTCTGTGCAGTGATAGAGAGACACCGGGAGAGGGAGAGAGAGAGAAAGGTGTGTCACTCTGTGTATTGATAGAGAGACACCTGGAGAGGGAGAGAGAGAGAAAGGTGTGAAACTCTGTGTAGTGATGGTGAGACACCGGGAGAGGGAGAGAGAGAGAAAGGTGTGTAACTCTGTGTAGTGATGGAGAGACACCAGGAGAGGGAGAGAGAGAGAAAGGTGTGTAACTCTGTGTAGTGATAGAGAGACACCAGGAGAGGGAGAGAGAGAGAAAGGTGTGTAACTCTGTGTAGTGATAGAGAGACACCAGGAGAGGTTGAGAGAGAGAAAGGTGTGTAAATCTGTGTAGTGATAGAGAGACACCAGGAGAGGGAGAGCGAGAGAAAGGTGTGCAACTCTGTGTAGTGATAGAGAGACACAAGGAGAGCGAGAGAGAGAGAAAGGTGTGTAACTCTGTGTAGTGATGGAGAGACACCAGGAGAGGGAGAGAGAGAGAAAGGTGTGTAACTCTGTGTAGTGATAGAGAGACACCAGGAGAGGTTGAGAGAGAGAAAGGTGTGTAAATCTGTGTAGTGATAGAGAGACACCAGGAGAGGGAGAGCGAGAGAAAGGTGTGCAACTCTGTGTAGTGATAGAGAGACACCGGGAGAGGGAGAGAGAGAGAAAGGTGTGCAGCTCTGTGTATTGATAGAGAGACACCTGGAGAGGGAGAGAGAGAGAAAGGTGTGTAACTCTGTGTAGTGATAGAGTGACACCAGGAGAGGTTGAGAGAGAGAAAGGTGTGTAAATCTGTGTAGTGATAGAGAGACACCAGGAGAGGGAGAGCGAGAGAAAGATGTGCAACTCTGTGTAGTGATAGAGAGACACCAGGAGAGGGAGAGAGAGAGAAAGGTGTGTAACTCTGTGTATTGATAGAGAGACACCTGGAGAGGGAGAGAGAGAGAAAGGTGTGTAACTCTGTGTAGTGATAGTGAGACACCGGGAGAGGGAGAGAGAGAGAAAGGTGTGTAACTCTGTGTAGTGATGGAGAGACACCAGGAGAGGGAGAGAGAGAGAAAGGTGTGTAACTCTGTGTAGTGATGGAGAGACACCAGGAGAGGGAGAGAGAAAGGTGTGTAACTCTGTGCAGTGATAGAGAGACACTAGGAGAGGTTGCGAGAGAGAAAGGTGTGTAAATCTGTGTAGTGATAGAGAGACACCAGGAGAGGGAGAGCGAGAGAAAGGTGTGCAACTCTGTGTAGTGATAGAGAGACACAAGGAGAGCGAGAGAGAGAGAAAGGTGTGTAACTCTGTGTAGTGATAGAGAGACACCGGGAGAGGGAGAGAGAGAGAAAGGTGTGTAACTCTGTGTATTGATAGAGAGACACCAGGAGAGGGAGAGAGAGAGAAAGGTGTGTAACTCTGTGCAGTGATAGAGAGACACCAGGAGAGGGAGAGAGAGAGAAAGGTGTGTAAATCTGTGTATTGATAGAGAGACACCTGGAGAGGGAGAGAGAGAGAAAGGTGTGTAACTCTGTGTAGTGATAGTGAGACACCGGGAGAGGGAGAGAGAGAGAAAGGTGTGTAACTCTGTGTCGTGATGGAGAGACACCAGGAGAGGGAGAGAGAGAGAAAGGTGTGTAACTCGGTGTAGTGATGGAGAGACACCAGGAGAGGGAGAGAGAGAGAAAGGTGTGTAACTCTGTGTAGTGATAGAGAGACACCAGGAGAGGTTGAGAGAGAGAAAGGTGTGTAAATCTGTGTAGTGATAGAGAGACACCAGGAGAGGGAGAGCGAGAGAAAGGTGTGCAACTCTGTGTAGTGATAGAGAGACACCAGGAGAGGGAGAGAGAGAGAAAGGTGTGTAACTCCGTGTAGTGATAGAGAGACACCGGGAGAGGGAGAGAGAGAGAAAGCTGTGCAACTCTGTGTATTGATAGAGAGACACCTGGAGAGGGAGAGAGAGAGAAAGGTGTGTAACTCTGTGTAGTGATAGTGAGACACCAGGAGAGGGAGAGAGAGAGAAAGGTCTGTAACTGAGTGTAGTGAAAGAGAGACTCCAGGAGAGGGAGAGAGAGAGAAAGGTGTGTAACTCTGTGCAGTGATAGAGAGACACCAGGAGAGGGAGAGAGAGGTAAAGGTGTTTAACTCAGTGTAGTGATAGAGAGACACCAGGAGAGGGAGAGAGAGAGAAAGGTGTGTAATTCTGTGCAGTGATAGAGAGACACCGGGAGAGAGAGAGAAAGGTGTGTAACTCTGTGTAGTGATAGTGAGACACCGGGAGAGGGAGAGAGAGAGAAAGATGTGTAATTCTGTGTAGTGATAGAGAGACACCGGGAGAGGGAGAGAGAGAGAAAGGTGTGTAACTCTGTGTAGTGATAGAGAGACACCAGGAGAGGGAGAGAGAGAAAGGTGTGTAACTCTGTGTAGTGATAGAGAGACACGAGGAGAGGTTGAGAGAGAGAAAGGTGTGTAAATCTGTGTAGTGATAGAGAGACACCAGGAGAGGGAGAGCGAGAGAAAGGTGTGCAACTCTGTGTAGTGATAGAGAGACACCAGGAGAGGGAGAGAGAGAGAAAGGTGTGTCACTCTGTGCAGTGATAGAGAGACACAAGGAGAGGGAGAGAGAGAGAAAGGTGTGTAACTCTGTGTATTGATAGAGAGACACCTGGAGAGGGAGAGAGAGAGAAAGGTGTGTAACTCTGTGTAGTGATAGTGAGACACCGGGAGAGGGAGAGAGAGAGAAGGGTGTGTAACTCTGTGTATTGATGGAGAGACACCAGGAGAGGGAGAGAGAGAGAAAGGTGTGGAACTCTGTGTCGTGATAGAGAGACACCAGGAGAGGGAGAGAGAGAGAAAGGTGTGTAAATCTGTGCAGTGATAGAGAGACACCAGGAGAGTTTGAGAGAGAGAAACGTGTGTAAATCTGTGTAGTGATAGAGAGACACCAGGAGAGGGAGAGCTGGAGAAAGGTGTGCAACTCTGTGTAGTGATAGAGAGACACCAGGAGAGGGAGAGAGAGAGAAAGGTGTGTAACTCTGTGTAGTGAAAGAGAGACACCGGGAGAGGGAGAGAGAGAGAAAGGTGTGCAACTCTGTGTATTGATGGAGAGACACCTGTAGAGGGAGAGAGAGAGAAAGGTGTGTAACTCTGTGTAGTGATAGTGAGACACCAGGAGAGGGAGAGAGAGAGAAAGGTCTGCAACTCAGTGCAGTGATAGAGAGACTCCAGGAGAGGGAGAGAGAGAGAAAGTTGTGTAACTCTGTGCAGTGATAGAGAGACACCAGGAGAGGGAGAGAGAGGTAAAGGTGTGTAACTCAGTGTAGTGATAGAGAGACACCAGGAGAGGGAGAGAGAGAGAAAGGTGTGTAATTCTGTGTAGTGATAGAGAGACACCGGGAGAGGGAGAGAGAGAGAAAGGTGTGTCACTCTGTGTATTGATAGAGAGACACCAGGAGAGGGAGAGAGAGAGAAAGGTGTGTAATTCTGTGTAGTGATAGAGAGACACTGGGAGAGGGAGAGAGAGAGAAAGGTGTGTCACTCTGTGTATTGATAGAGAGACACCGGGAGAGGGAGAGAGAGAGAAAGGTGTGTAACTCTGTGTAGTGATGGAGAGACACCAGGAGAGGGAGAGAGAGAGAAAGGTGTGTAACTCTGTGTAGTGATAGAGAGACACCAGGAGAGGGAGAGAGAGAGAAAGGTGTGTAACTCTGTGTAGTGATAGAGAGACACCAGGAGAGTTTCAGAGAGAGAAAGGCGTGTAACTCTGTGCAGTGATAGTGAGACACCAGGAGAGGGAGAGAGAGAGAATGTTGTGTAACTCTGTGCAGTGATAGAGAGACACCAGGAGAGGGTGAGAGAGAGAAAGGTGTGTAAATCTGTGTAGTGATAGAGAGACAGCAGGAGAGGGAGTTAGAGAGAAAGGTGTGTACCTCTGTGCAGTGATAGAGAGACAACAGGAGAGGGAGATGAGAGAAAGGTGTGTAACTCTGTGTATTGATAGAGAGACACGAGGAGAGGGAGAGAGAGAGAAATGTCTGTAACTCAGTGTAGTGATAGAGAGACTCCAGGAGAGGGAGAGAGAGAGAAAGGTGTGTAACTCTGTGCAGTGATGGAGAGACACCAGGAGAGGGAGAGAGAGAGAAAGGTGTGTAACTCTGTGCAGTGATAGAGAGACACCAGGAGAGGGAGAGAGAGAGAGAAAGGTGTGTAACTCTGTGCAGTGATAGAGAGACACCAGGAGAGGGAGAGAGGGAGAAAGGTGTGTAACTCTGTGTATTGATAGAGAGACACCTGGAGAGGGAGAGGGAGAGAAAGGTGTGTAACTCTGTGTAGTGAAAGTGAGACACAGGGAGAGGGAGAGAGAGAGAAAGGTGTGTAACTCTGTGTAGTGATGGAGAGACACCAGGAGAGGGAGAGAGAGAGAAAGGTGTGTAACTCTGTGTAGTGATGGAGAGACACCAGGAGAGGGAGAGAGAGAGAAAGGTGTGTAACTCTGTGTAGTGATAGAGAGACACCAGGAGAGGTTGAGAGAGAGAAAGGTGTGTAAATCTGTGTAGTGATAGAGAGACACCAGGAGAGGGAGAGCGAGAGAAAGGTGTGCAACTCTGTGTAGTGATAGAGAGACACAAGGAGAGCGAGAGAGAGAGAAAGGTGTGTAACTCTGTGTAGTGATAGAGAGACACCGGGAGAGGGAGAGAGAGAGAAAGGTGTGTAACTCTGTGTATTGATAGAGAGACACCAGGAGAGGTTGAGAGAGAGAAAGGTGTGTAAATCTGTGTAGATAGAGAGACACCAGGAGAGGGAGAGCGAGAGAAATGTGTGCAACTCTGTGTAGTGATAGAGAGACACCAGGAGAGGGAGAGAGAGAGAAAGGTGTGTAACTCTCTGCAGTGATAGAGAGACACCAGGAGAGGGAGAGAGAGAGAAAGGTGTGTAAATCTGTGTCGTGATAGAGAGACACCAGGAGAGGGATTGAGAGAGAAAGTTGTGTACCTCTGTGTAGTGATAGAGGGACAACAGGAGAGGGAGAGAGAGAGAAAGATGTGTAACTCTGTGCAGTGATAGAGAGACACCAGGAGAGGGAGAGAGAGAGAAAGGTGTGTAACTCTGTGTAGTGATAGAGAGACACCAGGAGTGGGGGAGAGAGAGAAAGGTGTGTAACTCTGTGTAGAGATAGGGAGACACCAGGAGAGGGAGAGAGAGAGAAAGGTGTATAACTCTGTGTAGTGATAGAGAGACACCAGGAGAGGGGGTGAGAGAGAAAGGTGTGTAACTCTGTGTAGTGATAGAGAGACATCAGGAGAGGGAGAGAGAGAGAAAGGTGTGTAAATCTGTGTAGTGATAGAGAGACACCGGGAGAGAGAGAGAGAGAGAAAGGCGTGTAACTCTGTGCAGTGATAGTGAGACACCAGGAGAGGGAGAGAGAGAGAATGTTGTGTAACTTTGTGCAGTGATAGAGAGACACCAGGAGAGGGTGAGAGAGAGAAAGGTGTGTAAATCTGTGTAGTGATAGAGAGACAGCAGGAGAGGGAGTTAGAGAGAAAGGTGTGTAACTCTGTGCAGTGATAGAGAGACAACAGGAGAGGGAGATGAGAGAAAGGTGTGTAACTCTGTGTATTGATAGAGAGACAGGAGGAGAGGGAGAGAGAGAGAAGGGTGTGTAACTCTGTGTAGTGATAGAGAGACACCAGGAAAGGGAGAGAGAGAGAAAGGTGTGTAAATCTGTGTAGTGATAGAGAGACAACTGGAGAGGGAGTGAGAGAGAAAGGTGTGTAACTTCGTGTAGTGATAGAGAGAAACCAAGAGAGGGAGAGAGAGAGAAAGGTGTGTAACTCTGTGTAGTGATAGGGAGACACCAGGAGAAGGAGAGAGAGAGAAAGGTGAGTAACTCTGTGTCGTGATAGAGAGACACCAGGAGAGGGAGAGAGAGAGAAAGGTGTGTAACTCTGTGTCGTGATAGAGACACCAGGAGAGGGAGAGAGAGAGAAAGGCGTGTAACTCTGTGTAGTGATAGAGAGACACCGGGAGAGAGAGAGAGAGAGAAAGGTGTGTAACTCTGTGTAGTGATAGAGACACCAGGAGAGGGAGAGAGAGAGAAAGGTGTGTATCTCTGTGTAGTGATAGAGAGACACCGGGAGAGGGAGAGAGAGAGAAAGGTGTGTATCTCTGTGTAGTGATAGAGAGATACCAGGAGAGGGAGAGTGAGAGAAAGGTGTGTACCTCAGTGTAGTGATAGAGAGAAACCAGGAGAGGGAGAGAGAGAGAAAGGTGTGTAAATCTGTGCAGTGATAGAGAGACACCAGGAGAGGGAGAGAGAGAGAAAGGTGTGTAACTCTGTGTAGTGATAGAGAGACACCAGGAGAGAGAGAGAGAGAGAAATGTGTGTAACTCTGTGTAGTGATAGATACACCAGGAGAGGGACAGAGAGAGAAAGGTGTGTAACTCTGTGTAGTGATAGAGAGACACCGGGAGAGAGAGAGAGAGAGAAAGGTGTGTAAATCTGTGTTGTGATAGAGAGAAACCAGGAGAGGGAGAGAGAGAGAAAGGTGTGTAACTCTGTGTAGTGATAGAGAGACACCAGGAGAGGGAGAGAGAGAGAAAGGTGTGTAACTCTGTGTAGTGATGGAGAGACACCAGGAGAGGGAGAGACAGAGAAAGGTGTATAAAACAGTGCAGTGATAGAGAGACACGAGGAGAGGGAGAATGAGAGAAAGGTGTGTAACTCTGTGTAGTGGTAGAGAGACACCAGGAGAGGGAGAGAGAGAAAAGTGTGCAACTCTGTGTAGTGATAGAGAGACGCCAGGAGAGGGAGAGAGAGAGAAAGGTCTGCAACTCAGTGTAGTGATAGAGAGACTCCAGGAGAGGGAGAGAGAGAGAAAGGTGTGGAACTCTGTGCAGTGATAGAGAGACACCAGGAGAGGGAGAGAGAGAGAAAGGTGTGTAACTCTGTGCAGTGATAGAGAGACACCAGGAGAGGGAGAGAGAGAGAAAGGTGTGTAACTCTGTGCAGTGACAGAGAGACACCGGGAGAGGGAGAGAGAGAGAAAGGTGTGTAACTCTGTGTCGTGATGGAGAGACACCAGGGGAGGGAGAGAGAGAGAAAGGTGTCTAACTCTGTGTAGTGATAGAGAGACACCAGGAGAGGGAGAGAGAGAGAAAGGTGTGTAACTCTGTGTCGTGATAGAGGGACACCAGGAGAGGTTGAGAGAGAGAAAGGTGTGTAAATCTGTGTAGTGATAGAGAGACACCAGGAGAGGGAGTGCGAGAGAAAGGAGTACATCTCTGTGTAGTGATAGAGAGATACCAGGAGAGGGAGAGAGAGAGAAAGGTGTGTAACTCTGTGTAGTGATAGAGAGACACCAGGAGAGGGAGAGAGAGAGAAAGGTGTGTAACTCTGTGTATTGGTAGAGAGACACCTGGAGAGGGAGAGAGAGAGAAAGGTGTGTAACTCTGTGTAGTGATAGTGAGACACCGGGAGCGGGAGAGAGAGAGAAAGGTGTGTAACTCTGTGTAGTGATAGAGAGACACCAGGAGAGGGAGTTAGAGAGAAAGGTGTGTAACTCTGTGTAGTGATGGAGAGACACCAGGAGAGGGAGAGCGAGAGAAAGGTGTGCAACTCTGTGTAGTGATAGAGAGACAGCGGGAGAGGGAGAGAGAGAGAAAGATGTGTAACTCTGTGTAGTGATAGAGAGACACCAGGAGTGGGGGAGAGAGAGAAAGGTGTGTAACTCTGTGTAGGGATAGGGAGACACCAGGAGAGGGAGAGAGAGAGAAAGGTGTGTAACTCTGTGTAGTGATAGAGAGACACCAGGAGAGGGGGTGAGAGAGAAAGGTGTGTAACTCTGTGTAGTGATAGAGAGACATCAGGAGAGGGAGAGAGAAAGGTGTGTAACTCTGTGTAGTGATAGAGAGACACCAGGAGAGGGAGAGAGAGAGAATGTTGTGTAACTCTGTGCAGTGATAGAGAGACACCAGGAGAGGGTGAGAGAGAGAAAGGTGTGTAAATCTGTGTAGTGATAGAGAGACACCAGGAGAGGGAGTGAGAGAGAAAGGTGTGTAACTCTGTGCA
Source organism: Somniosus microcephalus (assembly GCF_052327205.1). Lineage (NCBI taxonomy): Eukaryota > Metazoa > Chordata > Chondrichthyes > Squaliformes > Somniosidae > Somniosus > Somniosus microcephalus. Next base: position 318,037 of record NW_028225389.1, on the reverse strand, counting down.
GTAATAGAGAGACAACAGGAGAGGGAGAGAGAGAGAAAGGTGTGTAACTCTGTGTATTGATAGAGAGACACCAGGAGAGGGATAGAGAGAGAAGGGTGTGTAACTCTGTGTCGTGATAGAGAGACACCAGGAAAAGGAGAGAGAGAGAAAGGTGTGTAACTCTGTGCAGTGACAGAGAGACACCGGGAGAGGGAGAGAGAGAGAAAGGTGTGTAACTCTGTGTCGTGATGGAGAGACACCAGGAGAGGGAGAGAGAGAGAAAGGTGTCTAACTCTGTGTAGTGATAGAGAGACACCAGGAGAGGGAGAGAGAGAGAAAGGTGTGTAACTCTGTGTCGTGATAGAGGGACACCAGGAGAGGTTGAGAGAGAGAAAGGTGTGTAAATCTGTGTAGTGATAGAGAGACACCAGGAGAGGGAGTGCGAGAGAAAGGAGTACATCTCTGTGTAGTGATAGAGAGATACCAGGAGAGGGAGAGAGAGAGAAAGGTGTGTAACTCTGTGTAGTGATAGAGAGACACCAGGAGAGGGAGAGAGAGAGAAAGGTGTGTAACTCTGTGTATTGGTAGAGAGACACCTGGAGAGGGAGAGAGAGAGAAAGGTGTGTAACTCTGTGTAGTGATAGTGAGACACCGGGAGCGGGAGAGAGATATGACCTTATTAAATCAATGTATCTGAAAAACAAATGCGGGGTCAAAATTGGAGACAAACGCACCGATTTCTTCACCCAGAGAAGAGGCGTCCGGCAGGGCTGCAATTTGAGCCCGACCCTGTTCAACATATACATAAATGAATTAGCAGACATGCTGGAGCAAAGCGAGTCACCAGGTCTCCGTCTCCTGGATGGAGAAGTGAAATCCCTGTTCTATACGGACGACCTGGTTCTGCTGTCTCCCACAGAACAGGGATTACAGCAACAACTAGACCTACTCGACAAATACTGCCAAAATTGGGCTCTAACAGTAAATCTAAAGAAAACCAACATCATGATTTTTCAAAAAAGGCCCAGATGTCAGGAAAACAAATACCAGTTTACCCTCAGTGATATCACTATAGGACACACTATGAGCTACACCTACCTTGGTCTAACTATTACAGCATCAGGGAGCTTCAGCATAGCAGTGAATGCACTAAAAGAAAAAGCCCGAAGAGCCCTATATGCAATAAAAAGAAAATTCTACAACATCCAAATCCCAATCAAAATCTGGCTCAAAATATTTGACAGCATAATCCTGCCCATTGCACTGTACGGTAGTGAAGTATGGGGCCCGCTAAATCACCAAAGCTACACTAAATGGGAAAAGCATACAATAGAAGCCCTACATGCAGAATTCTGCCGAAGCATCCTTCGCACCCAAAGAAAAACGCCAACAAATGCATGCAGAGCCGAACTAGGCAGATACCCACTGATAATAAACATCCAAAAACGAGCACTAAACTTCCTAAATCACCTCAAATCTAGCTCCCCAGACACCCTTCATTTCAAAGCCTTTCAGACCCAAGAGCTAAACCCAGAAAAGAGTCCCCTGAGTCAGCTGCTACGGAAACTAAGTACTCAGCCGGACCCTGACCAGCCCCAGACCAACACAGCCGTCCAAACACCAATCCGAGTGAACCAAATAATTAAAAAATGCAAAGAAACCTACCTGGAACATTGGAACAAAATAACCGAAAGCCAAAGCAGATTAGAATGTTACCGGGCCCTAAAAAGAGAATATAAACTGGCAGACTACCTCACGACCATCAGAGACACAAAACAGAGACAGACCCTCACCAGGTACAGACTAAGCGACCACCAACTGGAAATTGAAAAAGGCAGATACAAGAAATCCTGGCAGCCTAGAGAGAATAGAATATGCGATCAATGTCTGGCTGGCGAGGTTGAAACAGAAATGCATTTCCTCCTAAAATGCGAAAAATTCAACACATCAAGAAACATATTATTCAACAAGCTAAGCCAAACAACCCCAGATTTCAAGGAATTGGATGATCTGTCAAAATTGAGATTAGTCCTAGGAGAAGGAGACAGACCATACCTTGGGGCCAAATATGTAACAACATGTCACAACCTGAGGACTGTTTAAAATTAAGACTGTTTAAAATTAATATTGAACGTACCAAATGAAGTACAAAGACTGTTTAAAATTAATATTGTTTAAAAGTAATATTGTATGTACCCAACAAATGTCAAATCGATTGACACCTACAGAATGTTGGAAAACTGTACCTTTTTGCTATGTAAGCTTTGGCAATATGGTTCTCTGTAAACTTTCATGCCAATAAAGCATTTTAATTGGAAAAATAATTGGAAAGGTGTGTAACTCTGTGTAGTGATAGAGAGACACCAGGAGAGGGAGTTAGAGAGAAAGGTGTGTAACTCTGTGTAGTGATGGAGAGACACCAGGAGAGGGAGAGCGAGAGAAAGGTGTGCAACTCTGTAGTGATAGAGAGACAGCGGGAGAGGGAGAGAGAGAGAAAGATGTGTAACTCTGTGTAGTGATAGAGAGACACCAGGAGTGGGGGAGAGAGAGAAAGGTGTGTAACTCTGTGTAGGGATAGGGAGACACCAGGAGAGGGAGAGAGAGAGAAAGGTGTGTAACTCTGTGTAGTGATAGAGAGACACCAGGAGAGGGGGTGAGAGAGAAAGGTGTGTAACTCTGTGTAGTGATAGAGAGACATCAGGAGAGGGAGAGAGAAAGGTGTGTAACTCTGTGTAGTGATAGAGAGACACCAGGAGAGGGAGAGAGAGAGAATGTTGTGTAACTCTGTGCAGTGATAGAGAGACACCAGGAGAGGGTGAGAGAGAGAAAGGTGTGTAAATCTGTGTAGTGATAGAGAGACACCAGGAGAGGGAGTGAGAGAGAAAGGTGTGTAACTCTGTGCAGTAATAGAGAGACAACAGGAGAGGGAGAGAGAGAGAAAGGTGTGTAACTCTGTGTATTGATAGAGAGACACCAGGAGAGGGATAGAGAGAGAAGGGTGTGTAACTCTGTGTCGTGATAGAGAGACACCAGGAAAAGGAGAGAGAGAGAAAGGTGTGTAACTCTGTGTCGTGATAGAGACACCAGGAGAGGGAGAGAGAGAGAAAGGCGTGTAACTCTGTGCAGTGATAGAGAGACACCGGGAGAGAGAGAGAGAGAGAAAGGTGTGTAAATCTGTGTATTGATAGAGACACCAGGAGAGGGAGAGAGAGACAAAGGTGTGTATCTCTGTGTAGTGATAGAGAGACACCGGGAGAGAGAGAGAGAGAGAAAGGTGTGTAACTCTGTGTAGGGATAGAGAGAAACCAGGAGAGGGAGAGAGAGAGAAAGGTGTGCAACTCTGTGTAGTGATAGAGAGACACCAGGAGAGGGAGAGAGAGAGAAAGCTGTGTAACTCTGTGTAGTGATAGTGAGACACCGGGAGAGGGAGAGAGAGAGAAAGGTGTGTAACTCTGTGTAGTGATGGAGAGACACCAGGAGAGGGAGAATGAGAGAAAGGTGTGTAACTCTGTGTCGTGATAGAGAGACACCAGGAGAGGGAGAGAGAGAAATGTGTGTAACTCTGTGTAGTGAAAGAGAGACACCAGAAGAGGGAGAGAGAGAGAAAGGTGTGTAACTCTGTGTAGTGAAAGAGAGACACCAGAAGAGGGAGAGAGAGAGAAAGGTGTGTAACTCTGTGTAGTGATAGAGAGACACCAGGAGAGGGAGAGAGAGAGAAAGGTGTGTAACCCTGTGCAGTGATAGAGAGACACCAGGAGAGGGAGAGAGAGAGAAAGGTGTGTAACTCTGTGTCGTGATAGAGGGACACCAGGAGAGGTTGAGAGAGAGAAATGTGTGTAAATCTGTGTCGTGATAGAGAGACACCAGGAGAGGGAGAGCGAGAGAAAGGTGTGCAACTCTGTGTAGTGATAGAGAGATACCAGGAGAGGGAGAGAGAGAGAATGGTGTGTAACTCTGTGCAGTGATAGAGAGACACCAGGAGAGGGAGAGAGAGAGAAAGGTGTGTAACTATGTGTATTGATAGAGAGACACCTGGAGAGGGAGAGAGAGAGAAAGGTGTGTAACTCTGTGTAGTGATAGTGAGACACCGGGAGCGGGAGAGAGAGAGAAAGGTGTGTAACTCTGTGTAGTGATGGAGAGACACCAGGAGAGGGAGTTAGAGAGAAAGGTGTGTAACTCTGTGTAGTGATGGAGAGAAACCAGGAGAGGGAGAGAGAGAGAAAGGTGTGTAACTCTGTGTCGTGATAGAGAGACACCAGGAGAGGGAGAGCGAGAGAAAGGTGTGCAACTCTGTGTAGTGATAGAGAGACAGCGGGAGAGGGAGAGAGAGAGAAAGGTGTGTAACTCTGTGTAGTGATAGAGAGACACCAGGAGTGGGGGAGAGAGAGAAAGGTGTGTAGCTCTGTGTATTGATAGAGAGACACCAGGAGAGGGAGAGAGAGAGAAAGGTGTATAGCTCTGTGTAGTGATAGAGAGACACCAGGAGAGGGAGAGACAGAGAAAGGTGTGTAACTCTGTGTAGTGATAGAGAGCCACCAGGAGAGGGAGAGCGAGAGAAAGGTGTGCAACTCTGTGTAGTGATAGAGAGACACCAGTAGAGGGAGAGAGAGAGAAAGGCGTGAAACTCTGTGCAGTGATAGAGTGACACCAGGAGAGGGAGTGAGAGAGAAAGGTGTGTAAATCTGTGTAGTGATAGAGTGACACCAGGAGAGGGAGTGAGAGAGAAAGGTGTGTAAATCTGTGTAGTGATAGAGTGACACCAGGAGAGGGAGTGAGAGAGAAAGGTGTGTAAATCTGTGTCGTGATAGAGAGACAACAGGAGAGGGAGAGAGAGAGAAAGGTGTGTAACTCTGTGTACAGATAGAGAGACACCAGGAGAGGGAGAGAGAGAGAAGGGTGTGTAACTCTGTGTAGTGATAGAGAGACACCAGGAAAGGGAGAGAGAGAGAAAGGTGTGTAAATCTGTATAGTGATAGAGAGACACCAGGAGAGGGAGAGAGACAGAAAGGTGTGTAACTCTGTGTAGTGATAGAGAGACACCAGGAGAGGGGGAGAGAGAGAAAGGTGTGTAACTCTGTGTAGGGATAGGGAGACACCAGGAGAGGGAGAGAGAGAGAAAGGTGTGTAACTCTGTGTAGTGATAGAGAGACACCAGGAGAGGGAGAGAGAGAGAAAGGTGTGTAACCCTGTGCAGTGATAGAGAGACACCAGGAGAGGGAGAGACAGGGAAAGGTGTGTAACTCAGTGTAGTGATAGAGAGACACGAGGAGGGAGAGAGAGAGAAAGGTGTGTAACTCTGTGTAGTGATAGAGAGACACCGGGAGAGGGAGAGAGAGAGAAAGGTGTGTAACGCTGTGTATTGATAGAGAGACACCAGGAGAGGGAGAGAGAGAGAAAGGTGTGTAACTCTGTGTAGTGATAGTGAGACACCGGGAGAGGGAGAGAGAGAGAAAGGTGTGTAGCTCTGTGTAGTGATAGAGAGACACCAGGAGAGGGAGAGAGAGAGAAAGGTGTATAACTCTGTGTAGTGATAGAGAGACACCAGGAGAGGGAGAGACAGAGAAAGGTGTTTAACTCTGTGTAGTGATAGAGAGACACCAGGAGAGGGAGAGAGAGAGAAAGGTGTGTAAATCTGTGTAGTGATAGAGAGCCACCAGGAGAGGGTGAGAGAGAGAAGGGTGTGTAACTCTGTGTAGTGATAGAGAGACACCAGGAAAGGGAGAGAGAGAGAAAGGTGTGTAAATCTGTGTAGTGATAGAGAGACACCAGGAGAGGGAGAGAGAGAGAAAGGTGTGTAACTCTGTGTAGTGATAGCGAGACAACTGGAGAGGGAGTGAGAGAGAAAGGTGTGTAACTCTGTGTAGTGATAGAGAGAAACCAAGAGAGGGAGAGAGAGAGAAAGGTGTGTAACTCTGTGTAGTGATAGGGAGACACCAGGAGAGGGAGAGAGAGAGAAAGGTGTGTAACTCTGTGTAGTAATAGAGACACCAGGAGAGGGAGAGAGAGACACCAGGAGAGGGAGAGAGAGAGAAAGGTGTGTAACTCTGTGTCGTGATAGAGAGACACCAGGAGAGGGAGAGAGAGAGAAAGGCGTGTAACTCTGTGTAGTGATAGAGAGACACGCAAACAAACTGCTGAAAGAGAGTCTGTCCAAACTAGAACTCGAATTCAACGAATACAGAGAAACACAGGCCAAGAACTGGACGGAGGAACTCAAACAGCTGAAAACTGAAAACGAGTCCACCATCCACAAGCTGAGAAAGACCGTAGAGGAACAAAGAAATAAGATCAAAGAACTCCATACCCAGCTGAACAAAACGATGGAGGCCGTAGAAAGGCTCAGCAGGCAACACAAACCTCTTAATGTCCAAAAAACAACACACACAAGGACACAGAACCCGTCGGATGCCACCCCACACGAGGACACACCGAAAGCCACAAACCCCGCTCCTGCCACACAGCTTATCCCAGAAACGCAGCCAACAACCAGCCCTCAGTCGAGTTCTGCCCAGACTACCGCTACCCAGTCCTCACACACAGGGACACAGAACCCGTCAGATGCCCCCCCACACGAGGACACACCGAAAGCCTCAAACCCTGCTCCTGCCACACAACATATCCCAGAAACCCAGCCAACAACCAGCCATCAGTCGAGTCCTGCCCAGACTACTGCTACCCAGTCTGAAAAACCAGCCCCTCAGGCGGTCCTGCTGACCGACTCCAACGGAAAGTTTCTGGACCCCCAGAGGCTGTTTCCAGGTCATCAAGTCCTGAAAAAATGGGGCAGCAACAAAGACCATGCAATGAAGATCCTGAACAAAGAATCCCTTGGAAGCCCCAAATGGCTTGTGATCCACACAGGCACAAACGACCTACGCACCCTACAGGAAGGCACTGCTTGGGCGGTGAGCAGGATGGCGGAAAAGGCCAGCAAGGAATTCCCCGAGGCGCGGATCGTGATCTCCACACTACTGCCCAGAAAGGACACCCCAGCCTATATAATCCACAACACCAACAGGGAGATCGACACGAGATGTTCTGTCTTCCCCAACGTCTACCTGGCCCATCATCCAAACATCAACACAAGGGACCTCTATGACGAAATACATCTACTCAAACAGCGGATGTGGGTCTTCGCAAGAAACCTCATAAACACTGCCAAAAGATGCAGCCCTCCCACCCCCTCTACCATTGGGAGCCGTAACCCAAACAGGACCACCAATGTCCCCCACCCCCCTATACAAAACCAACAACAGAACCGTGCTTTTATACCTGATCCAAGACCCCCCTCTGGACCACAGACTGTAGACCAAGAACTGAGAAAGATCATGACGATGATGAACAGCCTGATAGAAAGCCGGAGAGGAATGCACTAAATTATTAATATTGTTATTTATCATTATCATTATTGTTATCTTATCATTATTATTAGATAGCTATATGTGCATGCCTCATGAAATTTATACTAAATCATCATTTAGCATTATAGAAAATAGTGTTTCCACACTCATCCCACAAAATAGGTCCATTTTATTTCGTTTTTTTTGAACTATATAAATGCGTTCTTTCCACATAAGCTGCTGGAATATCCAGGGTCTCCGCTCCTCAACTTTTGGGATGAAGAGTACAGACCCTGAATTCCTAAAAGCTATAAAAGACATTGATATAATTGTGTTAACTGAAACATGGTGCCAAAAGGACATGCCGACCCACTGTCCTCCAATGTACCATGAAATCATTGTGCCCTCAGTAAAGAACACTAAGACACGCAAGGGCAGAACCTCCGGGGGAAACCTGGTGTGGTATAAAGGAGAACTGAACAAACACATCTCACCGATAAAACATGGAAAATCACACGTATGGCTAAAATTAGATAAAAATATAGGAATAGCAAAAAAAGATGTTTACTTATGTGCGATCTACATACCTCCAATAAAATCGCCATATTTTGAAGAGGAGATATTTGACACTCTCCACATGGAAATCAGCCATTTCCAGGCCCAAGGAAAGGTGCTACTATGTGGGGACCTAAATGCAAGGACCGGATGTGAACCTGACTTCATAGACCCACAGGGCAACAACCATGTGTTTGGCCAGACCCCTCTATATGTCACACCAGCCATCGCAAACCGGAACAACCTCGATTGTGAAATAAATAAAAGCGGTAGGGAGGCAGTGCAACTCTGCCGAGCCTTAGGCCTGTACATAGTTAACGGTAGGTTCAGAGGGGACTCCTTAGGGAGACTCACATATTCCTCAACTCTTGGGTCTAGTGTGGTGGATTATACAATCACTGACCTGGACCCCTGCGATATCAACACATTCACTGTCAGGCAGCAATCCCCCCTCTCAGAACATAACCAAATAAATGTGTACCTTAAACTTTCTGCCCAAACTACAGACACAAAAAAGGAACCCAGTAAGCTACATAAAATAAACCAGACATACAGATGGGCCCCAGACAGTGGAGATAAATTCATCACAGCACTAAATTCACCTGATCTCACAAGTAAAATTTCAAAATTTAAAGAAAATCTATATGAGATCACCAGAGATGGTGTAAACATGGCCATAGAGGATATAAATATGATCTTCCATGAGGCAGCTGTAAAAGCCGACCTCGTGAAACAGAAGAGGAAGCGTCACAAAAGACAAAATAAAAATAAGAAATGGTTTGACCACGAATGCAAAAATGCCAGAAAAGACCTGAGAAAAATATCAAACCAAAAGCATCGGCAACCAAACAATCCGGACCTACGTACTAGATACAATGAAACCCTCAAAAGATATAAACACACCATTAGGAACAAAACACAAAACTATACCCACAAAATACTCGAAGAAATTGAAAACTCCACCAATCAAAAACAATTCTGGGAAATGTGGAATAACCTGAGTACAACACAATTGAAAGCATTACCAATCCAAGATGGCGACATCTGGAGAACACATTTTGAAAACCTCTACAAAGACATCCCAATAAACGAAACAAACCCAAGTCAACATCAGGTCACAGAAAAACTCCACACATTAGAAGCAACAATTAAAGACAACCAAAACCCTCTAGACTCCCCAATCACATGGAAAGAACTGGCCACAAAAACAAAATCTCTCCACCTAAAGAAAGCCTGTGGCCCAGACAACATCAAAAATGAAATGCTCAAGTTCAGCAATATGGAGATGCAGGGTGCGGTACTCAAATTATTCAACATCATATTACGTTCAGGCTGCTTTCCCGATATCTGGTGCCAAGGACTAATCTCCCCCATATATAAAAGCGGAAACAAATCAGACCCAAATAACTTCCGCGGCATCTGGGTCAACAGTTGTCCAGGGAAGTTATTCTGCAGTATTCTAAATAGTAGATTACTTGATTTCCTTAACAAACATAATATCCTCAGAAAAAACCAAATAGGCTTTCTCCCAAAACATCGCACCGCCGACCATATCTATACCCTTCACACCCTCATTGAAAAACATATACACCAAACAAAAAATGGGAAAATATTCGCCTGTTTCATCGACTTCAAGAAAGCCTTTGACTCTATATGGCACGAAGGGCTCTATTATAAACTTCTTCAGTGTGGAATAGGGGGCAAAGTCTATGACCTTATTAAATCAATGTATCTGAAAAACAAATGCGGGGTCAAAATTGGAGACAAACGCACCGATTTCTTCACCCAGAGAAGAGGCGTCCGGCAGGGCTGCAATTTGAGCCCGACCCTGTTCAACATATACACAAATGAATTAGCAGACATGCTGGAGCAAAGCGAGTCACCAGGTCTCCGTCTCCTTGATGGAGAAGTGAAATCCCTGTTCTATGCGGACGACCTGGTTTTGCTGTCCCCCACAGAACAGGGATTACAGCAACAACTAGACCTACTCGACAAATACTACCAAAATTGGGCTCTAACAGTAAATCTAAAGAAAACCAACATCATGATTTTTCAAAAAAGGCCCAGATGTCAGGCAAACAAATACCAGTTTACCCTCAGTGATAACACTATAGGACACACTATGAGCTGCACCTACCTTGGTCTAACTATTACAGCATCAGGTAGCTTCAGCATAGCAGTGAATGCACTAAAAGAAAAAGCCCGAAGAGCCCTATATGCAATAAAAAGAAAATTCTACAACATCCAAATCCCGATCAAAATCTGGCTCAAAATATTTGACACCATAATCCTGCCCATTGCACTGTATGGTAGTGAAGTATGGGGCCCGCTAAATGACCAAAGCTACACTAAATGGGAAAAACACACAATAGAAGCCCTACATGCAGAATTCTGCCGAAGCATCCTTCGCACCCAAAGAAAAACGCCAACAAATGCATGCAGAGCCGAACTAGGCAGATACCCACTGATAATAAACATCCAAAAACGAGCACTAAACTTCCTAAATCACCTCAAATCTAGCTCCCCAGACACACTTCATTTCAAAGCCTTTCAGACCCAAGAGCTAAACCCAGAAAAGAGTCCCCTGAGTCAGCTGCTACTGAAACTAAGTACTCAGCCGGACCCTGACCAGCCCCAGACCAACACAGCCGTCCAAACACCAATCCGAGTGAACCAAATCATTAAACAATGCAAAGAAACCTACCTGGAACATTGGAACAAAATAACCGAAAGCCAAAGCAGATTAGAATGTTACCGGGCCCTAAAAAGAGAATCTAAACTGGCAGACTACCTCACGACCATCAGAGACACAAAACAGAGACAGACCCTCACCAGGTACAGACTAAGCGACCACCAACTGGAAATTGAAAAAGGCAGATACAAGAAATCCTGGCAGCCTAGAGAGAAGAGAATATGCGATCAATGTCTGGCCGGCGAGGTTGAAACAGAAATGCATTCCCTCCTAAAATGCGAAAAATTCAACACATCAAGAAACATATTATTCAACAAGCTAAGCCAAACAACCCCAGATTTCAAGGAATTGGATGACCTGTCAAAATTGAGAATAGTCCTGGGAGAAGGAGACAGACCATACCTTGGGGCCAAATATGTAACAACATGTCACAACCTGAGGACTGTTTAAAAGTAAGATTGTTTAAAATTAATATTGAACGTACCAAATGAAGTAGAAAGACTTTAAAATTAATATTGTTTAAAAGTAATATTGTATGTACCCAACAAATGTCAAATTGATTGACACCTACAGAATGTTGGAAAACTGTACCTTTTTGCAATGTAAGCTTTGGCAATATGGTTCTCTGTAAACTTTCATGCCAATAAAGCATTTGAATTGGAAAATTGGAATTGGAGAGAGAAAGGTGTGTAACTCTGTGCAGTGATAGAGACACCAGGAGAGGGAGAGAGAGAGAAAGGTGTGTATCTCTGTGTAGTGATAGAGAGACACCGGGAGAGAGAGAGAGAGAGAAAGGTGCGTAACTCTGTGTAGTGATAGAGAGAAACCAGGAGAGGGAGAGAGAGAGAAAGGTGTGTAACTCTGTGGAGTGATAGAGAGACACCAGGAGAGGGAGAGAGAGAGAAAGGTGTGTAACTCTGTGTAGTGATAGTGAGACACCGGGAGAGGGAGAGAGAGAGAAAGGTGTGTAACTCTGTGTAGTGATGGAGAGACACCAGGAGAGGGAGAGACAGAGAAAGGTGTATAAAACTGTGCAGTGATAGAGAGACACCAGGAGAGGGAGAATGAGAGAAAGGTGTGTAACTCTGTGTAGTGATAGAGAGACACCAGGAGAGGGAGAGAGAGAAAAGTGTGTAACTCTGTGTAGTGATAGAGAGACACCAGAAGAGGGAGAGAGAGAGAAAGGTGTGTAACTCTGTGTAGTGGTAGAGAGACACCAGGAGAGGGGGAGAGAGAGAAAGGTGTGTAACTCTGTGTAGGGATAGGGAGACACCAGGAGAGGTAGAGAGAGAGAAAGGTGTGTAACTCTGTGTAGTGATAGAGAGACACCAGGAGCGGGAGAGAGAGAGAAAGGTGTGTAACCCTGTGCAGTGATAGAGAGACACCAGGAGAGGGAGAGATAGGAAAAGGTGTGTAACTCAGTGTAGTGATAGAGAGACACGAGGAGAGGGAGAGAGAGAGAAAGGTGTGTAACGCTGTGTATTGATAGAGAGACACCAGGAGAGGGAGAGAGAGAGAAAGGTGTGTAACTCTGTGTAGTGATAGTGAGACACCGGGAGAGGGAGAGAGAGAGAAAGGTGTGTAGCTCTGTGTAGTGATAGAGAGACACCAGGAGAGGGAGTGAGAGAGAAAGGTGTGTAACTCTGTGTAGTGATACAGAGACAACAGGAGAGGGAGAGAAAGAGAAAGGTGTGTAACTCTGTGTAGTGATAGAGAGACACCAGGAGAGGGAGAGAGAGAGAAGGGTGTGTAACACTGTGTAGTGATAGAGAGACACCAGGAAAGGGAGAGAGAGAGAAAGGTGTGTAAATCTGTGTAGTGATAGAGCGACACCAGGAGAGGGAGAGAGAGAGAAAGGTGTGTAACTCTATGTAGTAATAGAGAGACACCAGAAGAGGGAGAGAGAGAGAAAGGTGTGTAACTCTGTGTAGTGGTAGAGAGACACCAGGAGAGGGGGAGAGAGAGAAAGGTGTGTAACTCTGTGTAGGGATAGGGAGACACCAGGAGAGGTAGAGAGAGAGAAAGGTGTGTAACTCTGTGTAGTGATAGAGAGACACCAGGAGAGGGAGAGAGAGAGAAAGGTGTGTAACCCTGTGCAGTGATAGAGAGACACCAGGAGAGGGAGAGATAGGAAAAGGTGTGTAACTCAGTGTAGTGATAGAGAGACACGAGGAGAGGGAGAGAGAGAGAAAGGTGTGTAACGCTGTGTATTGATAGAGAGACACCAGGAGAGGGAGAGAGAGAGAAAGGTGTGTAACTCTGTGTAGTGATAGTGAGACACCGGGAGAGGGAGAGAGAGAGAAAGGTGTGTAGCTCTGTGTAGTGATAGAGAGACACCAGGAGAGGGAGAGAGAGAGAAAGGTGTGTAAATCTGTGTAGTGATAGAGAGCCACCAGGAGAGGGAGAGCGAGAGAAAGGTGTGCAACTCTGTGTAGTGATAGAGAGACACCAGTAGAGGGAGAGAGAGAGAAAGGCGTGAAACTCTGTGCAGTGATAGAGAGACACCAGGAGAGGGAGAGAGAGAGAATGTTGTGTAACTCTATACAGTGATAGAGAGACACCAGGAGAGGGTGAGAGAGAGAAAGGTGTGTAAGTCTGTGTAGTGATAGAGAGACACCAGGAGAGGGAGTGAGAGAGAAAGGTGTGTAACTCTGTGTAGTGATACAGAGACAACAGGAGAGGGAGAGAGAGAGAAAGGTGTGTAACTCTGTGTCGTGATAGAGAGACACCAGGAGAGGGAGAGAGAGAGAAGGGTGTGTAACTCTGTGTAGTCATAGAGAGACACCAGGAAAGGGAGAGAGAGAGAAAGGTGTGTAAATCTGTGTAGTGATAGAGCGACACCAGGAGAGGGAGAGAGAGAGAAAGGTGTGTAACTCTATGTAGTGATAGAGAGACACCTGGAGAGGGAGTGAGAGAGAAAGGTGTGTAACTCTGTGTAGTGATAGAGAGAAACCAAGAGAGGGAGAGAGAGAGAAAGGTGTGTAACTCTGTGCAGTGATAGAGAGACACCGGGAGAGAGAGAGAGAGAGAAAGGTGTATAAAACTGTGCAGTGATAGAGAGACACCAGGAGAGGGAGAGAGAGAGAAAGGTGTGTAACGCTGTTTAGTGATAGAGAGATACCAGGAGAGGGACAGAGAGATAAAGGTGTGTAACTCTGTGCAGTGATAGAGAGACACCAGGAGAGGGAGAGAGAGGGAGAGGTGTGTAACTCAGTGTAGTGATAGACAGACACCAGTAGAGGGAGAGAGAGAGAAAGGTGTGTAACTCTGTGTGGTGATAGAGAGACACCGGGAGAGGGAGAGAGAGAGAAAGGTGTGCAAATCTGTGTAGTGATAGAGAGACACCAGGAGAGGGAGAATGAGAGAAAGGTGTGTAACTCTGTGTAGTGATAGAGAGACACCAGGAGAGGGAGAGAGAGAGAAAGGTGTGTGACACTGTGTCGTGATAGAGAGACACCGGGAGAGGGCGAGAGAGAGAAATGTGTGTAACTCTGTGTAGTGATAGAGAGACACCAGGAGAGGGAGAGAGAGAGAAAGGTGTGCAACTCTGTGTAGTGACAGAGAGACACCAGGGGAGGGAGAGAGAGAGAAAGGTGTGTAACTCTGTGCAGTGATAGAGAGACACCAGGAGAGGGAGAGAGAGAGAAAGGTGTGTAACTCTGTGTAGTGATAGAGAGACACCAGGAGAGGGAGACAGAGAGAAAGGTGTGTAAATATGTGTAGTGATAGAGAGACACCAGGAGAGGGAGTGAGAGAGAAATGTGTGTAACTCTGTGTTGTGAAAGATAGACACAAGGAGTGGGAGTGAGAGAGAAAGGTGTGTAACTCTGTGTAGTGATAGTGAGAAACCAAGAGAGGGAGAGAGAGAGAAAGGTGTGTAATTCTGTGCAGTGATAGAGAGACACCAGGAGAGGGAGTGAGAGAGAAAGTTGTGTAACTCTGTGTAGTGATAGAGAGACACGAGAAGAGGGGGAGAGAGAGAAAGGTGTGTAACTCTGTGTAGGGATAGGGAGACACCAGGAGAGGGAGAGAGAGAGAAAGGTGTGTAACTCTGTGTAGTGATAGAGAGACACCAGGAGAGGGAGAGAGAGAGAAAGGTGTGTAACTCTGAGTCGTGATAGAGAGACACCAGGAGAGGGAGAGAGAGAGAAAGGTGTGTAAATCTGTGTAGTGATAGAGAGACAGCGGGAGAGAGAGAGAGAGAGAAAGGTGTATAAAACTGTGCAGTGATAGAGAGACACCAGGAGAGGGAGAGTGAGAGAAAGGTGTGTAACTCTGTGTAGTGATAGAGAGACACCAGGAGAGGGAGAGAGAGAAAGGTGTGCAGCTCTGTGTAGTGATAGAGAGACACCAGGAGAGGGAGAGAGAGAGAAAGGTGTGTAACTCTGTGTCGTGATAGAGAGACAGCAGGAGAGGGAGAGAGAGAGAAAGGTGTGTAACTCTGTATAGTGATAGAGAGACACCAAGAGAGGGAGAGAGAGAGAAAGGTGTGTAATGCTGTGTAGTGATAGAGAGACACCGGGAGAGAGAGAGAGAGAGAAAGGTGTGTAACTCTGTGTAGTGATAGAGACACCATTAGAGGGAGAGAGAGAGAAAGGTGTGTAACTCTGTGTAGGGATAGGGAGACACCAGGAGAGGGAGAGAGAGAGAAAGGTGTGTGAATCTGTGTAGTGATAGAGAGACACCAGGAGAGGGAGAGAGAGAGAATGGTGTGTAACTCTGTGTAGTGATAGTGAGACACCGGGAGAGGGAGAGACAGAGAAAGGTGTATAAAAATGTGCAGTGATGGAGAGACAACATGAGAGGGAGAATGAGAGAAAGGTGTGTAACTCTGTGTAGTCATAGAGAGACACCAGGAGAGGGAGAGAGAGAAAAGTGTGTAACTCTGTGTAGTGATAGAGAGACACCAGGAGAGGGAGAGAGAGAGAAAGGTGTGTAACTCTGTGTAGTGATAGAGAGACACCAGGAGAGGGGGAGAGAGAGAAAGGTGTGTAACTCTGTGTAGGGATAGGGAGACACCAGGAGAGGGAGAGTGAGAGAAAGGTGTGTAACTCTGTGTAGTGATAGAGAGACACCAGGAGAGGGAGAGAGAGAAAGGTGTGCAGCTCTGTGTAGTGATAGAGTGACACCAGGAGAGGGAGAGAGAGAGAAAGGTGTGTAACTCTGTGTCGTGATAGAGAGACAGCAGGAGAGGGAGAGAGAGAGAAAGGTGTGTAACTCTGTATAGTGATAGAGAGACACCAAGAGTGGGAGAGAGAGAGAAAGGTGTGTGATGCTGTGTAGTGATAGAGAGACACCGGGAGAGAAAGAGAGAGAGAAAGGTGTGTAACTCTGTGTAGTGATAGAGACACCAGGAGAGGGAGAGAGAGAGAAAGGTGTGTAACTCTGTGTAGTGATAGAGAGACACCAGGAGAGGGAGAGAGAGAGAATGGTGTGTAACTCTGTGTCGTGATAGTGAGACACCGCGAGAGGGAGAGACAGAGAAAGGTGTATAAAAATGTGCAGTGATGGAGAGACACCATGAGAGGGAGAATGAGAGAAAGGTGTGTAACTCTGTGTAGTGATAGAGAGACACCAGGAGAGGGAGAGAGAGAAAAGTGTGTAACTCTGTGTAGTGATAGAGAGACACCAGGAGAGGGGGAGAGAGAGAAATGTGTGTAACTCTGTGTAGGGATAGGGAGACACCAGGAGAGGGAGAGAGATAGAAAGGTGTGTGAATCTGTGTAGTGATAGAGAGACACCAGGAGAGGGAGAGAGAGAGAAAGGTGTGTAACCCTGTGCAGTGATAGAGAGACACCAGGAGAGGGAGAGATAGGGAAAGGTGTGTAACTCAGTGTAGTGATAGAGAGACATCAGGAGAGAGAGAGAGAGAGAAAGGTGTGTAACTCTGTGTAGTGATAGAGAGACACCGGGAGAGGGAGAGCGAGAGAAAGGTGTGTAACGCTGTGTATTGATAGAGAGACACCAGGAGAGGGAGAGAGAGAGAAAGGTGCGTAACTCTGTGTAGTGATAGTGAGACACCGGGAGAGGGAGAGAGAGAGAAAGGTGTGTAGCTCTGTGTAGTGATAGAGAGACACCAGGAGAGGGAGAGAGAGAGAAAGGCGTGAAACTCTGTGCAGTGATAGAGAGACACCAGGAGAGGGAGAGAGAGAGAATGTTGTGTAACTCTGTGCAGTGATAGAGAGACACCAGGAGAGGGTGAGAGAGAGAAAGGTGTGCAAAACTGTGTAGTGATAGAGAGACACCAGTAGAGGGAGAGAGAGAGAAAGGCGTGAAACTCTGTGCAGTGATAGAGAGACACCAGGAGAGGGAGAGAGAGAGAATGTTGTGTAACTCTTTGCAGTGATAGAGAGACACCAGGAGAGGGAGTGAGAGAGAAAGGTGTGTAACTCTGTGCAGTGATAGAGAGAAAACAAGAGAGGGAGAGAGAGAGAAAGGTGGGTAACTCTGGGTAGTGATAGAGAGACACTGGGAGAGAGAGAGACAGAGAGAAAGGTGTATAAATCTGTGCAGTGATAGAGAGACACCAGGAGAGGGAGAGAGAGAGAAAGGTGTGTAACTCTGTGTAGTGATAGAGAGATACCATGAGAGGGGGAGAGAGAGAAACGTGTGTAAATCTGTGCCGTGATAGAGAGACACCAGGAGAGGGAGAGAGAGACAAAGGTGTGTAACTATGTGCAGTGATAGAGAGACACCAGGAGAGGGAGAGAGGGAGATAGGTGTGTATCTCTGTGTAGTGATAGAGAGACACCAGGAGAGGGACAGAGAGAGAAAGGTGTGTAAATCTGTGCAGTGATAGAGAGACACCAGGAGAGGGAGAGAGAGGGAGAGTTGTGTAACTCAGTGTAGTGATAGACAGACACCAGGAGAGGGAGAGACAGAGAAAGGTGTGTAACTCTGTGTAGTGATAGAGAGACACCGGGAGAGGGAGAGAGAGAGAAAGGTGTGTAAATCTGTGTATTGATGGAGAGACACCAGGAGAGGGAGAGAGAGAGAAAGGTGTGTAACTCTGTGTAGTGATAGTGAGACACCGGGAGAGGGATAGAGAGAGAAAGGTGTGTAACTCTGTGTAGTGATAGAGAGACACCAGGAGAGGGAGAGAGAGAGAAAGGTGTGCAACTCTGTGACGTGATAGAGAGACACCAGGAGAGGAAGAGAGAGAGAAGGGTGTGTAACTCTGTGCAGTGATAGAGAGACACAAGGAGAGGGAGAGAGAGAGAAAGGTGTGTAACTCTGTGCAGTTATAGAGAGACACCAGGAGAGGGAGAGAGAGAGAAAGGTGTGTAACTCTGTGTCGTGATAGAGAGACACCAGGAGAGGGAGAGAGAGAGAAAGGTGTGTAAATCTGTGTAGTGATAGAGAGACACCAGGAGAGGGAGTGAGAGAGAAACGTGTGTAACTCTGTGTAGTGATAGAGAGACAACAGGAGAGGGAGAGAGAGAGAAAGGTGTGTAACTCTGTGTAGTGATAGTGAGAAACCAAGAGAGGGAGCGAGAGGGAAAGGTGTGTAACTCTGTGCAGTGATAGAGAGACACCAGGAGAGGGAGAGATAGAGAAAGGTTTGTAACTCTGTGTAGTGATAGAGAGACACCAGGAGGGGGAGAGAGAGAGAAAGGTGTGTAAATCTGTGTAGTGATAGAGAGACACCAGGAGAGGGAGTGAGAGAGAAACGCGTGTAACTCTGTGTCGTGATCGAGAGACAACAGGAGAGGGAGAGAGAGAGAAAGGTGTGTAACTCTGTGTAGTGATAGAGAGACACCAGGAGAGGGAGAGAGAGAGAAAGGTGTGTAACTCTGTGTAGTGATAGAGAGACACAAGGAGAGGGAGTGAGAGAGAAAGGTGTGTAACTCTGTGTAGTGATAGTGAGAAACCAGGAGAGGGAGAGAGAGAGAAAGGTGTGTAACTCTGTGTAGTGATAGAGAGACACCGGGAGAGATAGAGAGAGAGAAAGGTGTATAAAACTGTGCAGTGATAGAGAGACACCAGGAGAGGGAGAGAGAGAGAAAGGTGTGTAACTCTGTGTAGTGATAGAGAGATACCAGGAGAGGGAGAGAGAGAGAAAGGTGTGTAAATCTGTGCAGTGATAGAGAGACCCCAGGAGAGGGAGAGAGAGAGAAAGGTGTGTAATTCTGTGTAGAAATAGAGAGACACGAGAAGAGGGGGAGAGAGAGAAAGGTGTGTAACTCTGTGTAGGGATAGGGAGACTCCAGGAGAGGGAGAGAGAGAGAAAGGTGTGTAAATCTGTGTCGTGATAGAGAGACACCAGGAGAGGGAGTGAGAGAGAAAGGTGTGTATCTCTGTGTAGTGATAGAGAGACACCAGGAGATGGAGAGAGAGAGAAAGGTGTGTAACTCTGTGTAGTGATAGAGAGACACTGGGAGAGAGAGAGAGAGAGAAAGGTGTATAAAACTGTGCAGTGATAGAGAGACACCAGGAGAGGGAGAGTGAGAGAAAGGTGTGTAACTCTGTGTAGTGAAAGAGAGACACCAGGAGAGGGAGAGAGAGAAAGGTGTGTAACTCTGTGTAGGGATAGGGAGACACCAGGAGAGGGAGAGAGAGAGAAAGGTGTGTAACTCTGTGTAGTAATAGAGAGACACCAGGAGAGGGAGTGAGAGAGAAAGTGTAAAGTCTGTGGGTTGTGCAGTTAATAAATACACAGACTTCAGAAGTAACAAACAAACAGGTCTTTACTATGCGAAGGTCCGGGCGAATCTGCCCCAGCAATCATGCCCCAACACTTATATACTGGTGTGGTCACTATCGGTATTACAGTATACAGAAGCCAAACAAATCGTGCCTACACCTAAAGTAATTCCCTTAAAGGTGAACGGTTACATTCAATAGTTCCCTTAAAGATAGACGGGTACATACACTACAATCCTCCCTTTTTAGCTTATAACTTACAGAGTCCCCGTTAAACATACATATCTTCAAATTCCTATAAAACAAATTACAGATATAATCTCGGTGGAGTCAATGTCATATAAAACAATTTACAAATATAATCTCAGTGGAAACAGTTCACAGGTTCAGTCTCTGCGGAAACAGTTCATAGATTCAGTCTCTGATCTTGACTCGTTCCGAACAACATTTCTTTGGTGTAGCCAGTTCACCTGGCTAGCGTGTCTTCTCCATAGCCTTTTTCTTCACGTAACAGTTTGAACTTTCGTCCTGTTGAACCAGCAGTGCGGACTTTTACAACCAACTGGCTGTCTTGACATTTTCCAGTTTTTCAACTAATTTAGCTCCTTTCGTAATGTCCCGCCTGGAATGGTAGAAGTGCTAATATTTTAGACAGTTATTATCTTCTGCTTCTTCTTTTTCTTTTCTGCCTTTTTGAAACTCTCGGAGCTCCTTTCTCGGCTGCCAGCTGTAGCGCCCCCAACTCTCTATGTTCCTTAGACCTTAAGTGCTTCATCAGGATTTCAGCACTTTGAGAGTTTTCATCACAAGCTGGGCAGACCACATCCTCGTAATATTCAGTGTCACTCAACAGGTCATGGTAATATTCAGGTTCGTCCTGAGTTAGGCCAGCGAGAGAGACTTCTTCTTCCTCCTCACCCGTCTGGACGTTAGCTGACGGTGGTTCCTTCCCTAAACATCTTTCTTGAAAAGCCTTCTTCATGCATTCGTATTCATCCCGCTCTTCCTGGGTTATCTGCCATTCCTTCACGACGGACCTCATTTGTGAGTTCAATACCTTCCTTCCCATCGCTAATTGCGTTATTAGGCTATTTAACCCTTCTACTGAAATAACGGTTTCCACATTCTTCTGTTCACCTTGACGCGATTCAATGTACTTTTGGCATCCTTGTAAAATTTGTGTTGCCACCTCAGCTATCTCTGTGACTTTTGAGAGCTCCGAACTCGTTCCCCCTGAAGATTGAAGCTCGTGTTCAGATTGTTCCCCTTGCCGAGTCTTGTCCTTCAGCATATGAAGGAGTTGGCCGACCGTTAACTCTTCCCTGGGAACACGGTGGATCAGAGTCTTCTCCATTTCATCCACCTCTTTCTCCAACACTTCCACCTTACGTTCCTCTTGAACTTTGGCTTTCAGCGCTCGGCAAAGTTGCGCCCCGATGCTCTCTAGTTCATGTTCAGGGACCATTCTTACAGTGTCCTGTTCTTCCACTGAAAGGATTCCCAGTTGAATCTGTTCTTCAAGTTGTTGAACCTCGGTCATTGCCGCCTCAAAGTTGTCTTGGTTGTCCTTAAATGCTTTTATAATTTCTTGGACATCCTGTCTTTCATGCTCTGCCATGATTTTCACCTCTAATTGCTCATCTATGGATGGAGCTTCTATCGATGAGTTTGTCTTGGCCTTGAGTTCATCAAGAATTTCCTGCAGCCTTTGGACTTCTTGCTCATGTTCAACCTTTAGTTGTTCATATGCTTCTACTGAAACTAGCTTTTCGGAGGCTGCCGAGTTAAACCCCTCCAGAATTGTAGCCTGGGCCTGTTCATACTGTTCTTTCAACTTCTCACACTCTGCTTGTAAGGAGTCGTAAAGAAGAACTGGAATAAAATCCTGGCTCACTGAAGATTCCTCTTCCTTTGGTTCATTCTGTAAATATTCTAGTTCCTGAACAGCATCAGGGGAATGTGATTGGTATTTGACCACGATGGCTCTATGGTCGCTCTCTGCTTGAGCTAGCTGTCTCTGTAGTCTTTCCAGGTTCTCCCATTCGGTGTCCCAGAACTTTTCCATATTTTTCATCTCCTGTACGAGACGGTCACTCAACTGTTCTAATTGTTGTCGTACTTTGACATAAGTTTGCGTCCGAGCTCGGTGTTCTTCCGTCATGGATGAATCCTTTGCTTGAACAGACTCAGAATTCTCTGTCAACCTGGAGTTCTGCTCTGCAGCTTTATTCTTTTGGGTACCATAAGTCCTTCTGCATGTCTTCGTTTTCTTCCCCATCGTCGGCAAGTCCCTTTTTGCCTTGACTTCCATATTCGAATTGGTCTTATCATCATCCATTTCAGAATCTGAGCTAATAGCTTGCACCGAGTCCTCCCTCATTATGGCTTTTAGGTAATGCCATTCCATGTCTATTTTCTTAATCCACTCCCGTCCTAGAAGTGGTGTTCCTCCCTCAGATAATATGTACAAGTTCATTCTTGGGTGTTCTTTACCCCTATCTCTCACCTTGACTCTTATTTTCCCCACGGGGTAAACGTTATGCCCCGTGTATGTCTGTAATACGAACTTGGTATTTCTTAAAGGTATGTGAGAGAATAGCCGGTGATAGTCCCTTCGGTTGATGACTGATAGAGCTGATCCAGTGTCCAGCTCCATTCTTATTTGGACTCCAGCTATTTTTAGTATGACCCAGATGGCCTGAAGATCCGTTTCTTTACACACATTGTGGATTCTCAGACTACCCAGCTCCTGGTTGTTTGGGTCTGAGTCCGAATTCTGTTCGTCTGAACTCTTCTCAGCCACCTTGTGTACCTTGTTGTACTTTTCTGGTGGTGGCTTCCTTTGATTATTGATCTTTTTCCCGGACCGGCATACCTTCGTGATGTGACCCAGTTTGCCACATTTCCTACATTCTTGGTTCTTAAACCAGCATTGATTCTGGTCATGCGTTGTCTTCCCACAACGGTAGCATTTTGTTGTGCTTGAAGTAATTTGGTCCACCCCGAGTGCCGCCGCCTTTAGTTGCATTTCCGCCGTTCCTTTCACTGCGGCTTCGTGTGATGCAGCTATAAGGACAGCCCTGTCCAGTGTGAAGTCGTTCTCTTCCAGTAGTCGCTTCTGCGTCCCTTCTTTGGACAATCCGCATACGAACTTGTCCCGCAGCGCTTCTGTCAGATTCCCTCCGAACTGGCAGTATTTCGCTAGCCTACGCAATTCGACCAAGTATTCCGCATTGCTTTCGCCTTTCTTCTGCGTTCTTGCGTAGAATTTGAATCGTTCAGCCAGCATCAGCGGTGTGGGGTTCAAGTGCTCCTTCAGCACAGCCACAATCTCTTCGAAGGTCTGATCCGCTGGTTTATTTGGTGTTATTAGATGCTTCAAGAGCAGGTATGTTTTTGCCCCCATCGAGTTTAGCAATGTTATCGCCTTGTCGTCTTCCTCTATTTTGTTGGCTTCGCAATAGATCTCTATGCGTTCCACGTACGTGGCCCAGTCTTCTATTTCAGAATTAAAGTCGTTAATATTCCCTCGCTTAGGCATCTTTCTTCCCTTGGGAGCAGCTCCAGTATTTCTTATTTATTTATTTTTTTCTAAGATGGCGGTTTTCCCGCGAAATCGGCGGTTTCCCGCTCTTTCCTTCTCTCCCCGCCCACTTCAATGGCGGTATGTCAATCAAGATGGCTGTTTTCCCGCGAAAACGGCGGTTTCCCGCTCTTCCTTTCTCGCCCCGCCCACTTCAATGGCGGTTTCCCGCTTCTGGCGTCTTCTCCGCCTAATGGCGGCTTCCCGCGTTTCTTCCCGGTGGAAGGGGTACGCTTCCCCCACAGCGGACAGGTTCAGCCACTGGCTGGCTTCCGCACAGCTCCCCTTACTCGGCTATGACTTTTCCTCCCGCCCGCACGGCTCTACCGGCGCTGGGTACACCCCGTTAGCGGAGGGCAGTTCAGCCGCTGGACTGCCTCTCGTGCAGTCTCTCTCTCCATACCCGGCTCTGTCGCTCTCACCCGCACGTTCGATGCTACCGGCCCTGGGTACCCCATTGGTGGAGAACAGCTCAGCCGCTGGACTGGCTCTCGCGCAGTCTCTCACCCCGTTTTTGGCTGTGTCTCTCACCCACTCCCGCACGTTCGGTTTTGCCGGCTCTGAGTACCCCGTTGGTGGAGAGCAGCTCAGCTGCTGGACCAGCTCCTCGCAGTCTCTCTCTCCGCACCCGGCTCTCACCCGCACGGTTCCCGTTCGCCTCCCCAGCCCTCTCACAGACCGGTGTTTCCATCCCCGGCTGCGGCTGGGTTTCTCTTCCCGCGCCTACTCGCAGGCTCAGCGCTTCGTGGCTGTGGTCGCTGCCCGGAGTTTTCCCGCCGATCGCGGTCCGGCTGTCACCCAACGCCGTTGGACCCGACTTTTGGCCGGCACAGCTCCCCTTCGACCGAGGTCGAGTGCTCTGCCCGATACTTCTACACCTTCCCCTACTCACAGTCTCTTCGGCCGCCTTGTTTCTTGCTGGTCGGCTCACTCCGCAACGTGGCAGAAGGGTAGTCAGTGACTGTTGCTGATGCAGCTTCTGTTGTTAGTCTTCCTGCTTTCTGTTGTTGCAGCCTCGTGTTTTCTTTTGGTAGCACGACGAGGGCGGTTGTCTCTCTTCGACGCTCTTCATTGCTTTTGGTAGTCTTGCCACAGGGTACGATCGGACTCATCGCCACTGTAAAGTCTGTGGGTTGTGCAGTTAATAAGTACACAGACTTCAGAAGTAACAAACAAACAGGTCTTTACTATTCGAAGGTCAGGGCGAATCTGCCCCAGCAATCATGCCCCAACACTTATATAGTGGTGTGGTCACTATCGGTATTACAGTATACAGAAGCCAAACAAATAGTGCCACACCTAAAGTAGTTCCCGAAAAAGGTGAACGGTTACATTCAATAGTTCCCTTAAAGATAGACGGGTACATACACTACAGAAAGGTGTGTAACTCTGTGTAGTGATAGCGAGACACCAGGAGAGGGAGAGAGAGAGAAAGGTGTGTAACTCTGTGTAGTGATAGAGAGACACCGGGAGAGAGAGAGGGAGAGAAAGGTGTATAACACTGTGCAGTGATAGAGAGACAGCAGGAGAGGGAGGAGAGAGAGAGAAAGGTGTGTAACTCTGTTTAGTGATAGAGAGACACCAGGAGAGGGAGAGAGAGAGAAAGGTTGTGTAAATCAGTGCAGTGATAGAGAGACACCAGGAGAGGGAGAGAGAGAAAGGTGTGTAACTTTGTGTAGTGATAGAGAGACACCAGGAGAGGGGGAGAGAGAAAAGGTGTGTAACTCTGTGTAGGGATAGAGAAACACCAGGAGACGGAGAGAGAGAGAAAGGTGTGTAACTCTGTGTAGTGATAGAGAGACACCAGGAAAGGGAGAGAGACAGAAAGGAGTGTAACTATGTGTCGTGATAGAGAGACACCACAAGAGAGAGAGAGAGAGGAAGGTGTGTAACTCAGTGCAGTGATAGGGAGACACCAGGAGAGAGGGAGAGAGAGAAAGGTGTGTAAATCTGTGTAGTGATAGAGAGACACCAGGAGAGGGAGTGAGAGAGAAAGGTGTAGAAAACTGTGCAGTGATAGAGAGACACAAGGAGAGGGAGAGTGAGAGAAAGGTGCGTAACTCTGTGTAGTGATAGAGAGACACCAGGAGAGGGAGTGAGAGAAAGGTGTGTAACTCTGTGTAGTGATAGAGAGACACCAGGAGAGGGAGAGAGAGAGAAAGGTGTGTAACTCTGTGTAGTGATCGAGAGACACCAGGAGAGGGGGAGAGAGAGAATGGTGTGTAAATCTGTGTAGGGATCGGGAGACACCAGGAGAGGGAGAGAGAGAGAAAGGTGTGTAACTCTGTGTAGTGATAGAGAGACACCAGGAGAGGGAGTGAGAGAGAAAGGTGTGTAACTCTTTGCATTGATAGAGAGACACCAGGTGAGGGAGAGAGAGAGAAAGGTGTGTAACTCTGTGTAGTGATAGAGATACACCGGGAGAGAGAGAGAGAGAGAAAGGTGTATAACATTGTGCAGTGATAGAGAGACAGCAGGAGAGGGAGAGAGAGAGAAATGTTTGTAACTCTGTGTAGTGATAGAGAGACACCAGGAGAGGGAGAGAGAGAGAAAGGTGTGTAACTCTGTGTAGTGATAGAGAGACACCAGGAGAGGGAGAGAGAGAAAGGTGTGCAACTCTGAGTAGTGATAGACACCAGGAGAGGGAGAGAGAGAGAAAGGTGTGTAACTTTGTGCAGTGATAGAGAGGCACCAGGAGAGGGGGAGAGAGAGAAAGGTGTGTAACTCTGTGCAGGGATAGGGCGACACCAGGAGAGGGAGAGAGAGAGAAAGGTGTGTAACTCTATGTAGTGATAGAGAGACACCAGGAGAGGGAGAGAGAGAGAAAGGTGTGTAACTCTGTGTAGTGAAAGAGAGACACCGGGAGAGAGAGAGAGAGAGAAAGGTGTGTAACTCTGTGTAGTGATAGAGAGGAACAAGGAGAGGGAGAGAGAGAGAAAGATGTGTAACTCTGTGTAGTGATAGAGAGACACCAGGAGAGGGAGAGAGAGAGAAAGGTGTGTAACTCTGTGTTGTGATAGAGAGACACCGGGAGAGAGAGAGAGAGAGAAAGGTGTGTAACTCTGTGTAGTGATAGAGAGGAACCAGGAGAGGGAGAGAGAGAGAAAGATGTGTAACTCTGTGCAGTGATAGAGAGACACCAGGAGAGGGAGAAAGAGAGAAACGTGTGTAACTCTGTGTAGTGATAGAGAGACACCAGGAGAGGGAGAGAGAGAGAAAGGTGTGTAACTCTGTGTAGTGATAGAGAGAAACCAGGAGAGGGAGAGAGAGAGAAAGGTGTGTAAATTTGTGTAGTGATGGAGAGACACCAGGAGAGGGATTGAGAGAGAAAGGTGTGTAACTCTCTGTAGTGATAGAGAGACACCAGGATAGGGAGAGAGAGAAAGGTCTGTAACTCTGTGTAGTGATAGAGAGACACCAGGAGAGGGAGAGAGAGAAATGTGCGTAACTCTGTGTAGTGATAGAGAGACACCAGGAGAGGGCGAGAGAGAGAAAGATGTGTAACTCTGTGTAGTGATAGAGAGACACCAGGAGAGGGAGAGGGAGAGAAAGGCGTGTAACTCTGTGTAGTGATAGAGAGACACCGGGAGAGTGAGAGAGAGAGAAGGGTGTGTAACTCTGTGTAGTGATAGAGAGGCAGCAGGAGAGGGGGAGAGAGAGAAAGTTGTGTAACTCTGTGTAGTGATAGAGAGACACCAGGAGAGGGGGCGAGAGAGAAAGGTGTGTAACTCTGCGTAGTGATAGAGAGACACCAGGAGAGGGGGAGAGAGAGAAAGGTGTGTAACTCTGTGTAGGATAGAGAGACACCAGGAGAGGGAGTGAGGGAGAAAGGTGTGTAACTCTGTGTAGTGATAGAGAGACACCGGGAGAGGGAGAGAGAGGAAAGGTGTGTAAATCTGTGTAGTGATATAGAGACACCAGGAGAGGGAGCGAGAGAGAAAGGTGTGTAACTCTGTGTTGTGATAGAGAGACACCAGGAGAGGGAGAGAGAGAGAAAGGTGTGTAACTCTGTGCTGTGATAGAGAGACACCAGGAGAGGCGAGAGAGAGAAAGGTGTGTAACTTCTTGTAGTGATAGAGAGACACCAGGAGAGGGAGACTGAGAAAAAGATGTGTAACTCTGTGTAGTGATAGAGAGACACCAGGAGAGGGAGAGGGAGAGAAAGGTGTGTAACTCTGTGTAGTGATAGAGAGACACCAGTAGAGAGAGAGAGAGAGAAAGGTGTCTAACTCTGTGTACTGATAGAGAGACACCAGGAGAGGGAGAGAGAGAGAAAGGTGTGTAACTCTGCAAAGTGATAGAGAGACACCAGGAGAGAGATAGCGAGAGAAAGGTGTGTAACTCTCTGAACTGATAGAGAGACACCAGGAGAGGGAGAGAGAGAGAAAGGGGTGTAACTCTGTGCAGTGATAGAGAGACACTAGGAGAGGGAGAAGAGAGAAAGGTGTTTAACTCTGTGTAGTGATAGAGAGACACCAGGAGAAGGAGAGAGAGAGAAAGGTGTGTAACTCTGAGTATTGATAGAGAGACACCAGGAGAGTGAGCGAGAGAGAAAGGTGTGTAACTCTGTGCAGTGATAGAGAGACACCGGGAGAGAGTGAGAGAGAGAAAGGTGTGTAACTCTGTGTAGTGATAGAGAGACACCGGGAGAGAGAGAGAGAGAGAAAGGTGTGGAACTCTGTGTACTGATAGAGAGACACCAGGAGAGGGAGAGAGAGAGAAAGGTGTGTAACTCTGTGTAGTGATAGAGAGACACCAGGAGAGGGAGAGAGAGAGAAAGGTGTGTAACTCTGTGCAGTGATAGAGAGACACCAGGAGTGGGAGAGAGAGAAAGGTGTGTAACTCTGTGTAGTGATAGAGAGACACCAGGAGAGGGAGAGAGAGAGAAAGGTGCGTAACTCTGTGTAGTGATAGAGAGACACCGGGAGAGTGAGAGAGAGAGAAAGGTGTGTAACTCTGTGTAGTGATAGAGAGACACCAGGAGAGGGGGAGAGAGAGAAAGGTGTGTAACTCTTTGTAGTGATAGAGAGACACCAGGAGAGGGGGAGAGAGAGAAAGGTGTGTAACTCTGTGTTGTGATAGAGAGACACCAGGAGAGGCGGAGAGAGAGAAAGGTGTGTAACTCTGTGATGGATAGAGAGACACCGGGAGAGTGAGAGAGAGAGAAAGGTGTGTAACTCTGTGTAGTGATAGACAGACACCAGGAGAGGGAGAGAGAGAGAAAGGTGTGTAACTCTGTGCATTGATAGAGAGACACCAGGACAGGCGAGAGAGAGAAAGGTGTGTAACTCCTTGTAGTGATAGAGAGACACCAGGAGCTTCAGCATAGCAGTGAATGCACTAAAAGAAAAAGCACGAAGAGCCCTATATGCAATAAAAAGAAAATTCTACAACATCCCAATCAAAATCTGGCTCAAAATATTTGACAGCATAATCCTGCCCATTGCACTGTACGGTAGTGAAGTATGGGGCCCGCTAAATCACGAAAGCTACACTAAATGGGAAAAACATACAATAGAAGCCCTACATGCAGAATTCTGCCGAAGCATCCTTCGCACCCAAAGAAAAACGCCAACAAATGCATGCAGAGCCGAACTAGGCAGATACCCACTGATAATAAACATCCAAAAACGAGCACTAAACTTCCTAAATCACCTCAAATCTAGCTCCCCAGACACCCTTCATTTCAAAGCCTTTCACTCCCAAGAGCTAAATCCAGAAAAGAGTCCCCTGAGTCAGCTGCTACTGAAACTAAGTACTCAGCCGGACCCTGACCAGCCCCAGACCAACACAGCCGTCCAAACACCAATCCGAGTGAACCAAATCATTAAAAAATGCAAAGAAACCTACCTGGATCATTGGAACAAAATAACTGAAAGCCAAAGCAGATTAAAATGTTACCGGGCCCTAAAAAGAGAATATAAACTGGCAGACTACCTCACGACCATCAGAGACACAAAACAGAGACAGACCCTCACCAGGTACAGACTGAGCGACCACCAACTGGAAATTGAAAAAGGCAGATACAAGAAATCCTGGCAGCCTAGAGAGAATAGAATATGCGATCAATGTCTGGCCGGCGAGGTTGAAACAGAGATGCATTTCCTCCTAAAATGCGAAAAATTCAACACATCAAGAAACATATTATTCAACAAGCTAAGCCAAACAACCCCAGATTTCAAGGAATTGGATGACCTGTCAAAATTGAGATTAGTCCTAGGAGAAGGAGACAGACCATACCTTGGGGCCAAATATGTAACAACATGTCACAACCTGAGGACTGTTTAAAATTAAGACTGTTTAAAATTAATATTGAACGTAACAAATGAAGGACAAAGACTGTTTAAAATTAATATTGTTTAAAAGTAATATTGTATGTACCCAACAAATGTCAAATCGATTGACACCTACAGAATGTTGGAAAACTGTACCTTTTTGCTATGTAAGCTTTGGCAATATGGTTCTCTGTAAACTTTCATGCCAATAAAGCATTTGAATTGGAATTGGAATTGGAATTGGAGAAAGGTGTGTAACTCTGTGTAGTGACAGAGAGACACCAGGAGAGGGAGAGAGAGAGAAAGGTGTGTAACTCTGTGTAGTGATAGAGAGACACCAGGAGTGGGAGAGAGAGAAAGGTGTGTAACTCTGTGTAGTGATAGAGAGACACCAGGAGAGGGAGAGAGAGAGAAAGGTGTGTAACTCTGTGTAGTGATAGAGAGACACCAGGAGACGGGGAGAGAGAGAAAGGTGTGTAACTCCTTGTAGTGATAGAGAGACACCAGGAGAGGGAGAGAGAGAGAAAGGTGTGTAACTCTGTTTAGTGATAGAGAGACACCAGGAGAGGGAGCGAGAGAGAAAGGTGTGTAACTCTGTGCAGTGATAGAGAGACACAAGGAGACGGAGAGAGAGAGAAATGTGTGTAACTCTGTGTAGTGATAGAGAGACACCAGGAGAGTGAGAGACGGAGAAAGGTGTGTAACTCTGTGTAGTGATAGAGAGACACCAGGAGAGTGCTAGAGAGAGAAAGGTGTGTAACTCTCTGCAGTGATTGAGAGACACAAGGAGAGGGAGAGAGAGAGAAAGGTGTGTAACTCTGTGTAGTGATAGAGAGACACCAGAGAGGGAGAGAGAGAGAAAGGTGTGTAACTCTGTGTAGTGATAGAGAGACACCAGGAGAGGGAGAGAGAGAGAAATGTGTGTAACTCTGTGTAGTGATAGAGAGACACCAGTAGAGAGAGAGAGAGAGAAAGGTTTCTAACTCTGTGTACTGATAGAGAGACACCAGGAGAGGGAGAGAGAGAGAAAGGTGTGTAACTCTGTAAAGTGATAGAGAGACACCAGGAGAGAGATAGAGAGAGAAAGGTGTGTAACTCTGTGTAGTGATAGAGAGACACCAGGAGAGGGAGAGAGAGAGAAAGGTGTGTAACTCTGTGCAGTGATAGAGAGACACCAGGAGAGTGAGCGAGAGAGAAAGGTGTGTAATTCTGTGCAGTGATAGAGAGACACCGGGAGAGAGAGAGAGAGAGAAAGCTGTGTAACACTGTGTAGTGATAGAGAGACACCGGGTGAGAGAGAGAGAGAGAGAGAAAGGTGTGTAACTCTGTGCAGTGATAGAGAGACACCAGGAGAGGGTGAGAGAGAGAAAGGTGTGTAAATCCTTGTAGTGATAGAGAGACACCAGGAGAGGGAGAGAGAGAGAAAGGTGTGTAACTCTGTGCAGTGATAGAGAGACACGAGGAGAGGGAGAAGAGAGATAGGTGTGTAACTCTGAGTAGTGATAGAGAGACACCAGGAGAGGGAGCGAGAGAGAAAGGAGTGTAACTCTGTGCAGTGATAGAGAGACACCGGGAGAGAGAGAGGGAGAGAAAGGTGTGTAACTCTGTGTAGTGATAGAGAGACACCGGGAGAGAGAGAGAGAGAGAAAGGTGTGTAACTCTGTGTACTGATAGAGAGACACCAGGAGAGGGAGAGAGAGAGAAAGGTGTGTAACTCCTTGTAGTGATAGAGAGACACCAGGAGCGGGAGAAGAGAGATAGGTGTGTAACTCTGTGTAGTGATAGAGAGACACCAGGAGAGGGAGAGAGAGAGAAAGGTGTGTAACTCTGTGTAGTGATAGAGAGACACCGGGAGAGAGAGAGGGAGAGAAAGGTGTGTAACTCTGTGTAGTGATAGAGAGACACCGGGAGAGAGAGAGAGAGAGAAAGGTGTGTAACTCTGTGTACTGATAGAGAGACACCAGGAGAGGGAGAGAGAGAGAAAGGTGTGTAACTCTGTGTAGTGATAGAGAGACACCAGGAGAGGGAGAGATAGAGAAAGGTGTGTAACTCTGTGCAGTGATAGAGAGACACCAGGAGAGTGAGAGAGAAAGAAAGGTGTGTAACTCTGTGGAGTGATAATGAGACACCAGGAGAGGGAGAGAGAGAGAAAGGTGTGTAACTCTGTGTAGTGATAGAGAGACACCAGGAGAGGGAGAGATAGAGAAAGGTGTGTAACTCTGTGATGGATAGAGAGACACCGGGAGAGTTAGAGAGAGAGAAAGGTGTGTAACTCTGTGTAGTGATAGACAGACACCAGGAGAGGGAGAGAGAGAGAAAGGTGTGTAACTCTGTGCATTGATAGAGAGACACCAGGACAGGCGAGAGAGAGAAAGGTGTGTAACTCCTTGTAGTGATAGAGAGACACCAGGAGCTTCAGCATAGCAGTGAATGCACTAAAAGAAAAAGCACGAAGAGCCCTATATGCAATAAAAAGAAAATTCTACAACATCCCAATCAAAATCTGGCTCAAAATATTTGACAGCATAATCCTGCCCATTGCACTGTACGGTAGTGAAGTATGGGGCCCGCTAAATCACGAAAGCTACACTAAATGGGAAAAACATACAATAGAAGCCCTACATGCAGAATTCTGCCGAAGCATCCTTCGCACCCAAAGAAAAACGCCAACAAATGCATGCAGAGCCGAACTAGGCAGATACCCACTGATAATAAACATCCAAAAACGAGCACTAAACTTCCTAAATCACCTCAAATCTAGCTCCCCAGACACCCTTCATTTCAAAGCCTTTCACTCCCAAGAGCTAAATCCAGAAAAGAGTCCCCTGAGTCAGCTGCTACTGAAACTAAGTACTCAGCCGGACCCTGACCAGCCCCAGACCAACACAGCCGTCCAAACACCAATCCGAGTGAACCAAATCATTAAAAAATGCAAAGAAACCTACCTGGAACATTGGAACAAAATAACTGAAAGCCAAAGCAGATTAGAATGTTACCGGGCCCTAAAAAGAGAATATAAACTGGCAGACTACCTCACGACCATCAGAGACACAAAACAGAGACAGACCTTCACCAGGTACAGACTGAGCGACCACCAACTGGAAATTGAAAAAGGCAGATACAAGAAATCCTGGCAGCCTAGAGAGAATAGAATATGCGACCAATGTCTGGCCGGCGAGGTTGAAACAGAGATGCATTTCCTCCTAAAATGCGAAAAATTCAACACATCAAGAAACATATTATTCAACAAGCTAAGCCAAACAACCCCAGATTTCAAGGAATTGGATGACCTGTCAAAATTGAGATTAGTCCTAGGAGAAGGAGACAGACCATACCTTGGGGCCAAATATGTAACAACATGTCACAACCTGAGGACTGTTTAAAATTAAGACTGTTTAAAATTAATATTGAACGTAACAAATGAAGAACAAAGACTGTTTAAAATTAATATTGTTTAAAAGTAATATTGTATGTACCCAACAAATGTCAAATCGATTGACACCTACAGAATGTTGGAAAACTGTACCTTTTTGCTATGTAAGCTTTGGCAATATGGTTCTCTGTAAACTTTCATGCCAATAAAGCATTTGAATTGGAATTGGAATTGGAATTGGAGAAAGGTGTGTAACTTTGTGTAGTGACAGAGAGACACCAGGAGAGGGAGAGAGAGAGAAAGGTGTGTAACTCTGTGTAGTGATAGAGAGACACCAGGAGTGGGAGAGAGAGAAAGGTGTGTAACTCTGTGTAGTGATAGAGAGACACCAGGAGAGGGAGAGAGAGAGAAAGGTGTGTAACTCTGTGTAGTGATAGAGAGACACCAGGAGACGGGGAGAGAGAGAAAGGTGTGTAACTCCTTGTAGTGATAGAGAGACACCAGGAGAGGGAGAGAGAGAGAAAGGTGTGTAACTCTGTTTAGTGATAGAGAGACACCAGGAGAGGGAGCGAGAGAGAAAGGTGTGTAACTCTGTGCAGTGATAGAGAGACACAAGGAGACGGAGAGAGAGAGAAATGTGTGTAACTCTGTGTAGTGATAGAGAGACACCAGGAGAGTGAGAGACGGAGAAAGGTGTGTAACTCTGTGTAGTGATAGAGAGACACCAGGAGAGTGAGAGAGAGAGAAAGGTGTGTAACTCTCTGCAGTGATTGAGAGACACAAGGAGAGGGAGAGAGAGAGAAAGGTGTGTAACTCTGTGTAGTGATAGAGAGACACCAGAGAGGGAGAGAGAGAGAAAGGTGTGTAACTCTGTGTAGTGATAGAGAGACACCAGGAGAGGGAGAGAGAGAGAAATGTGTGTAACTCTGTGTAGTGATAGAGAGACACCAGTAGAGAGAGAGAGAGAGAAAGGTTTCTAACTCTGTGTACTGATAGAGAGACACCAGGAGAGGGAGAGAGAGAGAAAGGTGTGTAACTCTGTAAAGTGATAGAGAGACACCAGGAGAGAGATAGAGAGAGAAAGGTGTGTAACTCTGTGTAGTGATAGAGAGACACCAGGAGAGGGAGAGAGAGAGAAAGGTGTGTAACTCTGTGCAGTGATAGAGAGACACCAGGAGAGTGAGCGAGAGAGAAAGGTGTGTAATTCTGTGCAGTGATAGAGAGACACCGGGAGAGAGAGAGAGAGAGAAAGCTGTGTAACACTGTGTAGTGATAGAGAGACACCGGGTGAGAGAGAGAGAGAGAGAGAAAGGTGTGTAACTCTGTGCAGTGATAGAGAGACACCAGGAGAGGGTGAGAGAGAGAAAGGTGTGTAAATCCTTGTAGTGATAGAGAGACACCAGGAGAGGGAGAGAGAGAGAAAGGTGTGTAACTCTGTGCAGTGATAGAGAGACACGAGGAGAGGGAGAAGAGAGATAGGTGTGTAACTCTGAGTAGTGATAGAGAGACACCAGGAGAGGGAGCGAGAGAGAAAGGAGTGTAACTCTGTGCAGTGATAGAGAGACACCGGGAGAGAGAGAGGGAGAGAAATGTGTGTAACTCTGTGTAGTGATAGAGAGACACCGGGAGAGAGAGAGAGAGAGAAAGGTGTGTAACTCTGTGTACTGATAGAGAGACACCAGGAGAGGGAGAGAGAGAGAAAGGTGTGTAACTCCTTGTAGTGATAGAGAGACACCAGGAGCGGGAGAAGAGAGATAGGTGTGTAACTCTGTGTAGTGATAGAGAGACACCAGGAGAGGGAGAGAGAGAGAAAGGTGTGTAACTCTGTGTAGTGATAGAGAGACACCGGGAGAGAGAGAGGGAGAGAAAGGTGTGTAACTCTGTGTAGTGATAGAGAGACACCGGGAGAGAGAGAGAGAGAGAGAAAGGTGTGTAACTCTGTGTACTGATAGAGAGACACCAGGAGAGGGAGAGAGAGAGAAAGGTGTGTAACTCTGTGTAGTGATAGAGAGACACCAGGAGAGGGAGAGATAGAGAAAGGTGTGTAACTCTGTGCAGTGATAGAGAGACACCAGGAGAGTGAGAGAGAAAGAAAGGTGTGTAACTCTGTGGAGTGATAATGAGACACCAGGAGAGGGAGAGAGAGAGAAAGGTGTGTAACTCTGTGTAGTGATAGAGAGACACCAGGAGAGGGAGAGATAGAGAAAGGTGTGTAACTCTGTAGTGATAGAGAGACACCAGGAGAGGGAGAGAGAGAGAAAGGTGTGTAACTCTGTGCAGTGATAGAGAGACGCCAGAAGAGGGGGAGAGAGAGAAAGGTGTGTAACTCTGTGCAGTGATAGTGAGACACCAGGAGAGGGCGAGAGAGAGATAGGTGTGTAACTCTGTGCAGTGGTAGAGAGACACCAGGAGAGGGAGAGAGAGAGAAAGGTGTGTAACTCTGTGTAGTGATAGAGAGACACCAGGAGAGTGAGAGAGAGAGAAAGGTGTGTAACTCTGTGTAGTGATAGAGAGACACCAGGAGAGGGAGAGAGAGAGAAAGGTGTGTAACTCTGTGTAGTGATAGAGAGACACCAGGAGAGGGAGAGAGAGAGAAAGGTGTGTAACTCTGTGCGGTGATAGAGAGACACCAGGAGAGGGAGAGAGAGAGAAATGTTTGTCACTCTTTGCAGTGATCGAGAGACACAGGCTGAGGGAGAGAGAGGGAAAGTTGTGCAAAACCGTGCAGTGATAGAGAGAATCCAGGAGAGGGAGGGAAAGCTGTGCAACTCTGTGCAGTGAAAGCGAGACACCAGGAGAGGGAATGAGAGAGAAAGGTGTGCAAAACTGTGCAGTGAAAGAGAGACACCACGAGAGGGAGAGGGAGGGAAAGCTGTGCAACTCTATGCAGTGAAAGAGAGACACCAGGAGAGGGAATGAGAGAGAAAGGTTTGCAAAACTGTGCAGTGAAAGAGAGACACCACGAGAGGGAGAGGGTGGGAAAGCTGTGCAACTCTATGCAGTGAAAGAGAGACACCAGGAGAGGGAGTGAGAGAGAAAGGCGTGCAAAACCGTGCAGTGAAAGAGAGAAACCAGGAGAGGGAATGAGAGAGAAAGGTGTGTAACTCTGTGCAGTGATAGCGAGACACCAGGAGAGGGAAACAGAAACATAGAAACAGAAGATAGGAGCAGGAGTAGGCTATTCAGCCCCTCCGCCATTCAATGAGAGCGATGTCCGACCACAGCGGCTAGACCTGGGGGAGAGCAGCGACCGGCACATGTAATAGCGGTGGCAGCAGCGAGGCCCGAGCACAGCGGCTGGAGCTGGGGGAGGCAAGCGACCGGCAAGTATAAAAGCGACGGCAGCAGTGAGGCCCGACCACAGCGGCTGGACCTGCGGGAGAGCAGCGGGCGGCGAGTACAAAAGTGGCGGCAGCAGCGAGGCCCGAGCACAGCGTCTGGACCTAGGGGAGAGCAGCAACCGGCGAGTACAAATTCGGCGGCAGCAGTGAGGCCCGACCACAATGGCGGGACATGGGGGAGAGAAGCGACCGGCGAGTATAAAAGCGGCGGCAGCAGCGAGGCCCGACTAATGCGGCTGGACCTGGGGGAGAGCATCGACCGGCGAGTGCAAAAGTGGCGGCAGCAGCGAGGCCCGAGCACAGCGGCTGGACCTGGGGGAGTGCAGCGACCGGCGAGTATATAAGTGGTGGCAGCAGCGAGGCTCGAGCACAGCGGCTGGACCTGGGGGAGAGCAGTGACCGACGAGTTTAAAAGCTGCGGCAGCAGCGAGGCCCGAGCACAGCGGCTGGACCTGGGGGAGAGCAGCGACCGGTGAATATAAAAGCCGCGGCAGCTGTGAGGGCCGAGCACAGCGGCTGGACCTGGGGGTGAGCTGCGACCGGTTAGTATAAAAGCAGCGGCAGCAGCTAGGCCCGCCCACTGCAGCTGGACCTGGGTGAGAGCAACAAGGAGCGTGGTGGCAGTTTAAAAGTGGCGGCAGCGAACGAGGCCCGACCACAGCGGCTGGACCTGGGTGAGAGCAGCAAGGAGCGTGGCGACAGTTTAAATGCGACGGCAGCGAACGAGGCCCGACCACACCGGCTGGACCTGGGTGAGAGCAGCAAGGAGCGCGGTGGCAGATTAAAAGCGGCGGCAGTGAACGAGGCCCGACCACAGCGGCTGGAACTGGGTGAGAGCAGCAATAAGCATGGCTGCAGTTTAAAAGCGGCGGCAGCGAACGAGGCATACCAATTCAGCAGCGGGGGAGAGATGTGAAATGTAATCAAAGTGTGACGTTACCAGGAAGCAGGTACGTGATTGGTTGGTGAGTATTTCTCTCTCTTTTCTAGGGTCTCTCTCTGGTGTAGCAGGGACTTCTGCCATACAAGTGCCCTAGTGTATTTCTTTAATTGGTGATATTGAATTAATTTAAAGTAATTAAAGGGTAAGTCATGTCAGGACAGCTCAGCCCATGTTATGCTCCACCTGCGCTATGTGGGAATTCAGCGACACTGCCGGTGTTCCTGACGACCATGTGTGCTGGAAATGTATCCAGCTGCAGCTTATAGCAGACCCCATTGAAGCGCTGGAGCTGTGGATGGATGAGTTTTGGAGCGTTCGCGATGCTGAGAGGCTCGTGGATAACAAGTATAGTGAGTTGGTCACACCGCAGGTAAGGGCTGCACAGGTAGAAGGGAAATGGTTGACCATCAGGCGGAGCAGTCGAAGCAGGCAGGTAGTGCAGGGGACTCCTGTGAACATCCCCCTCTCAAACAGGTATACCAATTTGGATACTGTTGAGGGGGATGACTTATTAGCGGAGGGCAGCAGCAGCCAACTTCCTGGCAACGGGGGTGCTTCTGCTGCTCAGGAAGGGAGGAAAAAGAGTGGGAGAGCAATAGTGGTAGGGGATTCAATCGTAACGGGAACAGATAGGCGTTTCTGTGGCTGTAGACATGACTCAAGGATGGTCTGTTGCCTCCCTGGTGCCAGGGTCAAGCATGTCACTGAACGGCTGCAGGGCATTGTGTAGGGGGAGGGTGAACAGTAAGAGGTAGTAGTTCACATTGGGACCAACGACAAGGGTAGGAAGAGGGATGAGGTCCTGCAGCAAGAATTTAGGGAGCTAGGTAGCAGATTAAAGAGCAGGACCTCAGAGATTGCAATCTCTGGATCACTCCCGGTGCCACGTGCTAGTGAGTATAGGAATAGGAACATAGAGCAGATGAATGCGTGGCTAAAGAATTGGTGCAGGAGGGAGGGCTTTAGCTTCCTGGATCACTGGCTCTGCTTCTGGGGAAGGTGGGACTTGTACAAGTCGGACAGGTTGCACCTGAACCAGAACGGGACAAATATCCTTGTGGGGTGGTTTGCTATCACTGTTGGGGGGGGTTTAAACTAACTTTGCAAGGGGACGGGATACAGAGTGGAGCTATAATAGGGGGTGATGTACAGCCAAATATAGAGGAAAAAACAAGTCAGCTTGGAAGGCAGAGCAAATATGTAACGGCACAAGGGAGTAGGGCAAGGCTGGATGGCATTTATTTTAATGCAAGGAGTCTTGCGAATAAGGTGGATGAACTGAAGGTGTTGATGAACACATGGGAGTATGATATTGTTGCTTTTACGGAGACATGGTTGAGAGAGGGGCAAAACTGGCAGCTCAATATACTGGGGTGTAGAATATTCAGGCGAGACAGAGGAGGGGTAAAAGAGGAGGGGGTGTCGCAATATTCATTAAGGAGTCAATTACTGCTGTAAGGAGGGATGATATATCAACAGGTTCATCTAATGAGGCCATATGGGGAGAACTTAAAAACAAAAAGGGAGCAAGCACTTTGCTGCGAGTGTACTATAGGACACCAAACAGTCAGGGGGAGATAGAGGAACAGATATGTCGGCAAATCTCAGAGAAATGTGCAAATAATAGGGTAATATTGTGGTGGATTTCAACTTCCCCAATATTAACTGGGATAGTCAGTGTGTGAAAGGCTTAGAGGGTGCAGAATTCTTAAAGTGCATCCAGGAGAACTTTTTGTGCCAGCATGTAAAAGGTCCTACAAGAGAGGGGGCGGTACTTGACCTAGTTCTAGGGAATGTGGCCGGGCATGTGGTAGAAGTGTTAGTAGGTGAGCACTTTGGTGACAGTGACCATAATTCGGTGAGATTTAAGGAAGTCATGGAAAAGGACAGAGATGGACCGGAAATAATGGTTCTAAATTGGGGGAAGGCCGAATTTAAGATGATAAGACAGGATCTGGCCAAAGTGGACTGGGATCAGCTACTTGTAGGAAAATCCACATCGGAGCAATGGGAGTCTTTCAGGAAGGAAATTGAGAGAGTACAATGGCAACATGTTCCCGTAAAGGTCAAGGGTGGGACCAACAAGCCCAGGGAACCTTGCATGTCAAGGGATATACAAGAATGGATTAGGAAAAAAAGGTAGGCTTTTGGCAGATACAAAGGACTAAAGACAGAGGAAGCCCTAGAGGAGTATAAAAAGTGCAGGGGGATACTTAAAAAAGAAATTAGGAGAGTGAGGAGGGGCCATGAAATAAAACTGGTGAGCAAAATAAAGGAACATCCTAACGTGTTTTATTAGTATATTAAGGGCAGTAGGATAATTAGGGAAAGAGTAGGGCCCATTAGGGACCAAAGTGGCGATCTGTGTGTGGAGCCAGAAGATGTAGGTGGGGTTTTAAATGAATTTTTTGCATCTGTGTTCACTATGGAGAAGGACGATGTAGACATAGAAATCGGGCAGGGGGACTGTGATATACTTGAACACATTAGCAACAAGAGGGAGGAGGTACTGGCGGTTTTAGCAGGCTTAAAAGTGGATAAATCCCCAGGCCCAGACGAGATGTATCCCAGACTTCTGTGTGAGGCAAAGGAGGAGATTGCAAGGGCTCTGACTCAAATTTTCAGAACCTCTCTGGCCACAGGGGATGTGCCAGATGACTGGAGAACAGCTAACGTAGTATCATTATTCAAGAAGGGTAGTAGGGATAAACCATGCAATTACAGGCAGTGAGCCTAACATCAGTGGTAGGGTATTATTGGAAAAAATTCTGAGGTACAGAATTCGTCTCCACTTGGAGAGGCAAGGATTAATCAGGGATAGTTAGCATGGCTTTGTCAAGGGAAGACCATGTCTGACTAATATGATTGAATTTTTCGAGGGGGTGACTAGGTGTATGGATGTGGGTAGTGCCGTGGTTATGGTATACATGGATTTCAGTAAGTCTTTCGATAAAGTCCCACATAGGAGACTGGTCAAGAAGATAAGAGCCCATGTGATCCAGGGTGCCTTGGCACATTGGATCCAAAACTGGCTCAGTGGCAGAAGGCAGGAGGTGATGGTCGAAGGTTGTTTTTGTGGAAGCCTGTGTCCAGTGGGGTACCGCAGGGATCGGTGCTGGGTCCCTTGCTGTTTGTGTTCTACATTAATGATTTGAATGTGAATGTAAAATATATGATCAGTAAGTTCGCAGATGAAACGAAAATTGGTGGGGTGGTAAATAGCGAGGAGGGTAGCCTCAGTCTGCAGGACGATATAGATGGGTTAGTCAGATGGGCGGAACAGTGGCAAATGGAATGTAACCCTGAAAAGTGTGCGGTGATGCATTTTGGAGGGAATAACAAGGCAAGGAAATACACAATGAATGGTAAGACCCTAGGAAAGACAGAGGATCAGAGGGACCTTCGTGCGCATATACATAGATCCCTGAAGGCAGCAGAACAGGTGGATAAGGTGGTTAAAAACGCATATGGGATACTTGCCTTCATTAGCCGAGGCATAGAATATAAGAAATCACACAACACCAGGTTATAGTCCAACAGCTTTATTTGAAATCACAATCTTTCGGAGCGCTGCTCCTTCGTCAGGTGACTATAACCTGGTGTTGTGTGATTTCTTACATTTGTCCACCCCAGTCCAACACCAGCATCTCCACACCATAGAATATAAGAGCAGGGAAGTTATGATGGAGCTGTACAAAACGCTGGTTAGGCCACAGCTCGAATACTGTGTGCAGTTCTGGTCGCCACACTATAGGAAGGATGTGATTGCTTAGGAGAGGGTGCAGAGGAGATTCACGAGGATGTTACCTGGGCTGGAGCGCTTCAGCTATGAATAAAGACTGGACAGGCTGGGGTTGTTTACCTTGGAGCAGAGAAGGCTGAGGGGGGACCTGATTGAGGTGTACAAAATAATGAGGGGCATAGATAGGGTAGATAGAAATGAACATTTTCCCTTAGTAGAGTGGTCAATAACAAGGGGGCATAGATTCAACGTAAGGGGCAGGAGGTTTAGAGGGGATTTGAGGAAGAAATTTTTCACCCAGAGGGTGGTTGGAATCTGGAACTCACTGCTTGAAAGGGTGGTAGAGGCAGGAACCCTCACAACATTCAAGAAGCATTTGGATGAGCACTTGAAATGCCATAGCATAAAAGGCAATGGACCAAATGCTGGTAAATCGGATTAGATTATAGAGGGCCCGATGGCCGGCGATTGGCCGAAGGGCCTCTTTCTGTTCTGTATGACACTATGACTCTATGACTCTATAACTCCCCAAACTGTGGGAATCCTCCCCTCACAAACTGTGGGACTCCTCACTTCTCAAATTGTGGGATTCCTCATCTCCCAAGTTGTGGGACTCCTCACCTCCAAAACTGTGGGACTACTCACCTCCAAAACTGTGGGACTCCTCACCTCCCCAAACTGTGGGATGCCTCACCTCCCAATCTGTGGCGACTCCTCAACTCCACTAACTGTAGGACTCCTCAACTCACAAACTTTGGGACTCATCTTCTTGTAAACTGTGGGACTCCTCATCTCACAAATACTGGGAATCCTCATCTCCCAAAGTTTGGGACTCCTCATCTCTCAAATTGTGGGACTCCTCACCTCCAAAAACTGTGACATTCCTCACCTCCCAAACTGTGGGGACACCTCACCTCCCAAAATGTGGGTACTCCTCACCTGCCAAACTGTGGGGACTCCTCACCTCCCAAATTGTGGGACTCTTCACCTCCCAAAACATGGGACTCCTCGCCTCCCAAACTATGGGATTCCTCACAATCCGAAACTGTGTGATCATTCACCTGCACAAATTGTGGCAGTCCTAACCTCCTTTAATTGGGGGACACCTCCTCTCCCCGAATTATGGGTCTCCTCATCTACCAAACTGTGGGGACTCCTCACATCACAAATTGTGGGACTCCTCATCTCACAAATTATGTGATTCCTCATCTCACAAAATTTGTGTCTCCTCACCTCTCAAACTGTGCGAATCCTCACCTCCAAAGCTGTGGTTCTACTCACCTCCCAAACTGTGGCGACTCCTCAACACCGCAAACTGTAGGACTCCGCAACTCAAAAATTTTGTGCTCATCATCTTACAAACTGTGGGAATCCTCACCTCCCAAAAGTGTGGGACTCCTCACCTCCCAACTGCGGAGCTCCTCATCTCCCAAACTGTGGGACTCCTCATCTCTCAAACTGTGGGGACTCCTCACCTCACCAAACTGTGGGGTCTCCTCACCTCCCCAAATTGTGGGGTCTCCTCACCTCCCAAACTGTGGGACTCCTCACTTCACAAACTGTGGGGATTCCTCATCTCACAAACTGTGGGGTCTCCTCACCACCCCACACTGTGTGACCCCCACACCTTACAAACTGTGGGGATTCCTCATCTCACAAACTGTGGGGACTCCTCACCTCCCCAAACTGCCAGAATCTTCACTACACAAATTGTGGGATTCCTCACCTCCCAAAATGTGGGGCTCTTCACCTCCCAAACTGTGGGACTCCACCCCTCTCAACTTGTGGGACTCCTCACCTCCAATACTGTGGGACTCCTCACCTCCCAAACTGTGGGGTCTCCTCATTTCCCAAAATGTGGGTACACCTCACCGGCCAAACTGTGGCGACTCCTCACCTCTCCAAACTGTGGGGTCTCCTCACCTCCCCCAACAGTCGGACTCCTCACCTCCCAAATTGTGGGCTTTCTCACCTACCAAACTGTGGGAATCCTCACCTCCCAAACTGTGGGAATTCTCACCTCCCAAACAGTGGGCCTCCTCACGTCTCAAACTGTGGGACTCCTCACTTCCAAAACTGTGGGACTAATCACCTCCCAAACTGTGGTGACTCCTCAACTCCACGAACTGTGGGAATTCTCAACTCCCAAAATGAGGGACTCCTCACCTCCCAACAGTGGAGCACCTCATCTCCCAAACTGTGGGGATTCCTCACCTCCCAAAATGTGGGGACTCCCCCCTCCACAAACTGTGGGACTCCTCACCTGCCAAATTATGCATCACCTCAGCTTCCAAATTGTGGGACTCCTCAACTTCCAAACTATGGGTCTCCACGCCTCCCAAACTATGGGGTTCCTCACAACCCCAAACTGTGCGATCCTTCACCTGCATAAACTGTGCGTCTCCTAAATTTCTTAAATTGTGGGACACCTCCGCTCCCCAAACTGTGGTTCTCCACAGCTACCAAACTGTGAGGACACCTCACCTCCCAAAGTATGAGCCTCCTGAGCTCCCAAGTTGTGGGATTATTCACCTCCATAAACTGCGAGATTCCG
The DNA here is from genome assembly GCF_052327205.1 of Somniosus microcephalus. NCBI lineage: Eukaryota > Metazoa > Chordata > Chondrichthyes > Squaliformes > Somniosidae > Somniosus > Somniosus microcephalus. Next base: position 275,017 of record NW_028225389.1, on the reverse strand, counting down.
CAACTCCCCAAAATGTGGAGACTCGTCTTCTCCCAAAAATGAGAAACTCCTCAACGCTCAAACTATGAGACTCCTCACCACCTAAACTGTGGAACTCCTCACCTCACAAAATTGAGGGACACATCAACTCTCAAACTATTAGTCTCCTCAGCATCCAAACTGTGGTACTCATCACCTCTCAAATTGTGGTATATAAGAACATACGTAAGAACATAAGAAGTAGGAGCAGGAGTAGGCCATACGGCCCCTCGGGCCTGCTCCGCCATTCAATAGGATCATGGCTGATCCGAATCTAGACACGTCCACTTCCCTGCCCTCTCCCCGTAAACCCTAATTTCCTTATCTGCTAGGAAACTGTCTATCTCCATTTTAATTTATTTAAAGTTGCAGCTTCCACAGCTCTCTGGGGTAGCATATTCCACTGATTTACTACCCTCTGAGTGAAGACGTTTCTCCTCATCTCAGTTTTGAAAGGGCAGCCGCTTATTCTTAGATTATACCCCCTAGTTCTAGTCTCATCCATCAGTGGAAACATCCTTCCCGATTCCACCCGATCAAGCCCCCTCACAATCTTATATGTTTTGATAAGATCGCCTCTCATTCTTCTGAACTCCAATGAGTAGAGTCCCAACCTACTCAACCTTTCCTCATACTTCAACCCCTCCTCTCCGGAATCAACCGAGTGAACCTTCTCTGAACCGCCTCGAGAGCAAGTATATATTTTCTTAAATATGGAAACCAAAAATGCACGCAGTATTCCAGGTGTGGCCTCACCAATACCCTGCATAACTGCAGCAAGACTTCCCTGTTTTTATACTCCATTCCCCTTGAAATAAAAGCCAAGATTCCATTGGCCTTCCTGATCACCTGCTGCACCTGTATACTAACTTTATGTGTTTCATGCACCAGGACCCCCAGATCCCTTTGTACTTTAGCACTTTGCAGTTTCTATCCATTTATATAATAATTGCTCTTTGATTTGTTCTGCCAAAGTGCATAACCTCATACTTTCCAACATTATATTGCATCTGCCAAATCTCTGCCCACTCACTTAGCCTGCCTATGTCCTTTTGCAGGTTTCTTATGTCATCCTCACTCATTGCATTCCCTCCCATCTTTGTATCGTCGGCAAACTTGGATATGTTGCACTCAGTCCCTTCCTCCAAATCGTTAATAGAGATTGTAAAGAGTTGGGGTCCCAGCAATGACCCCTGCGGAACACCACTACTTACTGATTGCCAGCCCGGGAATGAGCCATTTATCCCAACTCTTTGTTTTCTGTTAGATAGTCAATCTTCCACCCATGCCAGTATACTACCCCCAATCCCGTGATTTCTTATCTTGATCAGTAATCTTTTGTGTGGTACCTTGTCAAATGCCTTTTGGAAGTCCAAATACACTACATCCACTGGTTCCCCTTTAGCCACACTGTATGTTACATCCTCAAAGAATTCGAGCAAATTTGTCAAACATGACTTCACCTTTATTAAACCATGCTGACTCTGTCCTATTAAATTATGTTTATCCAAATGCTCTGTTACTTTTTCCTTAATAATGGACTCCAACAATTTGCCAACCACAGACCGTAGGCTAACTGGTCTATAGTTTCCAGCTTTTTGTCTACTTCCCTTCTTAAATAAGTATGTTACATTAGCAGTTTTCCAATCTGCTGGGACCTTTCCTGAGTCCAGGGAGTTCTGGAAAATGATCACCAATGCATCCACAATCCCTACCGCCACTTCTGTGAAGACCCTAGGATGTAGGCCATCAGGTCCACGGGATTTATCCGCCTTAAGTCCCATTATTTTTCTGCGTACCATCTCCTTAGTGATTTTAATCGTGTTTAGCTCCTTCCCCCGACCCATTGCCCCCTGTTTGGCCAGTGTTGGGATATCTTTAGTGTCCTGTACTGTAAAGACTGATACAAAATATTTGTTCAGCGTCTTTGCCATCTCCATGTTCCCCACCACTAGTTTCCCAGTCGCATCCTCTAAGGGACCAACGTTCACTTTAGCTACCCTTTTTCTTTTTATATAGCTGTAGAAAATCTTGCTATCTGTTTTTATATTTTTTGCTAGTTTACTTTCATAATCTATCTTCCCTTTCTTAATTAATCTTTTAGTTATTGTTTGCTGGCTTTTAAATGCTTCCCAATCTTCTATCCTCCCACAAGATTTGGCTAATTTATATGCCCTTATTTTCAGTCGAAATCTGTCCTTTATTACTTTACTAAGCCACGGATGGCTGTCTTTTCTTTTACTCCCCTTTTTCCTCAGTGAAATATATTTATCTTGAAAGATGTGAAATATCTCCTTGAATGCAGACCACTGCTCTTGTACCGTCTTACACTTTAATCTGTTTTCCCAATCCACTTTAGTCAATTCTACTCTAATAACTTCATAGTCTCCTTTATTTAAGTTCAGTACCCTGGTTTGAGATCCAACTCTTTCACCCTCAAACTGAATTTGGAATTCAACCATATTATGGTCATTCATTCCAAGGGGATCCTTTACTAGGACATTTTTTATTAATCCTGTCTCATTACACAGGACCAGATCTAAGATTGCCTGCCCCCTGGTTGGTTCAGTTGCATACTGCTCAAGGAACCCGTACCTAATACACTCCATGAACTCTTCCTCAATGCTGCCATACCCAATTTGATTAGTCCAGTCAATAGGAAAGTTAAAATCCCCCATGTTTATAGCTGTTCCCTTATTACAAGCCCCAACTATTTCCTGATTTATACTCCGACCAACAGAGTTGCAACTGTTAGGAGGCCTATAGACTACGCCCACTAGTGACTTTTTCCCCTTATTATTCCTTATCTTCACCCAAACTGTTTCACTATCCTGATCCTTTGACCCAATATCATTTCTGACTATTGCAGTGATTCCATCCTTGATTAACATAGCAACCCCACCTCCCTTTCCTTCCTGTCTGTCCTTCCTAATTGTCAAATACCCTTGTATGTTTAGTTCCCAGTCATGATTATCTTGCAGCCATGTTTCCATAATGGCCACCAGATCATACCCAAGTGTAGTTATTTGTACCATCAACTCGTCAATTTTGTTTCGAATGCTGCGTACATTCAGATAAAGAACTTTCAGATATGTTTTCTGACAATTTATTCCTGCTTTTACCCCTGTTACTACTTTACCTTTATCATTATACATTCTGTCCCTTCCTGACACGCTCTGGTTTTTAATTCCCCCACTGCTACCTTGCTCTATTGCCTTCTCCGCTGTCATTTTCATTTTTCGCTCTCTTAAAACCTCCATCCCCTAATTAGTTTAAAGCACTCTCTACAGCCCTAGTTATTTGATTCGCCAGGACTCTAGTCCCAGCACTGGCCAAGTGAAGTCCGTCCCAACGGAACAGCTCTCTCCTGTCCCACTACTGATGCAAGTGTCCCAGGAAGCAAAACCCATTTCTCCCACACCAGACTTTGAGCCAGGCATTTAACTCTCTAATTTTATTTACCCTAGCCAAATTTGCACGTGGCTCAGGTAGTAATCCAGAGGTTATTACCCTTGTGGTTCTGCTTTTGAATTTGGCCCCTAGCTGCTCAAAGTCCCTCAGCAGAACCTCCTTCCTTGTCCTATCTATGTCGTTGGTACCAACATGGATCACGACAACTGGATCCTCCCCCTCCCACTCCAAGTTTCTCTCCATCAGAGGAGATGTCCTTAGCCCTGGCACCAGGCAGGCAACACAGCCTTCGGGACTCTCGCTCTCGGCTGCAAAGAACTCTATCTATCCCGCTAACGATACTATCCCCTAATACTACTGAATGTATTTTATCTCCACCCACTTGAATGGCCCCCCGCTCGACGGTGCTGTGGCCGTGTTGCTCATCCTCCCCGCAGTCACCGTTCCCATCCTCACAGGGAGTGAAAGCCTCAAACCTGTTGGACATGAGCAAGAGCTGCGGCTCCTCCAAGACTACATCCTACCTCCCCGTACCTGCCCCACTTCTAGTCACACCTTACTGACCCTGGCCACGGAATACATCTGTATTAATTCATCTAATTGCTGTGACTACCTCCTGATACACAGAGTCCAGGTAACTCTCCCCCTTCCTGATGTGTCTCAGTGTTTGAATCTCGGACTCCAGCTCTTCAACACGGAGCCGGAATTACTCGAGCAGCCAAAACTTACTGCAAATGTGATCACTGTGAGCATCAATGGTGTCCACCAGCTCCCACATATCGCAGCAGCAACACATCACCTGATCTCCCATTCTATGTAATTAATTATATTTATTAATATTATTCTTAAATACCCTCTGCCCCGATTCTAGGTGATGAATATCGCACCTTAGAAACTATAAACCACAGAGGTTAAGCTTCAAAAGAGAGAAATACTCACCAACCAATCACTTACTCGCTTTCTAGTGATGTCACACTTGGTTTACTTTTTACCTGTCTCCTTCCATCTGCGGTCCGAGACTGGAGTTTGGTAAGCCTTACCTGGGTCTCTGAAGCCTTTTTCAGCTCATCTCCCAATCTGTGGGACTGTTCACATCCCAATATGTGAAACTCTTCCCCTCCCCAAACTGAGGGACACATCACTTCCCAAAATGTGAAATTCCTCACCTCCCAAAATGTGGGACACCTCACATCCGAAAGTTGGGTCTCCTCAGCTCCCAAACTGTGGGATTGCTGACCACTCCCAAACGGTGTGACTCATCACCTCCACAACGTGTGATACTCCTCACCTCTCAAATGGTAGTTACTCCTCACATGCCAAACTGTGGGGATGCATCATATCCCCAAATTTTGAGTCAAACCCCCTCACCAAAATAGGTGGCCCCTCCACTCCCAAACAGTGGTCCTCATTACCTCCCAAATTGTGGGACAGCTCACCTCCAAAACTTTGTAATTCATCACAACCCCCAAACTGTGCGAATCTTCACCTCCACAATCTGTGAGACTGCTAACCTGCCCAAACTGTGAAGACTCCTCTCCTCCCTAAATTGTGGGACACATCAACTCTCACACTATGGGTCGCCTCAGCTTCCAAATTGTGGGATTCGTCACCTCTCAAATTGTGGTATACCTCATTTGCTAAACTGTGAGACTCCTCACCTCCCAAAATGTGGAACACCTCAAATCCCAACCATGGGTCTCCTCAGCTCCCAAACCGTGCGATTGCTGACCACGCCCAAACTGGGGGACTCCTCACCTCCACAAACTGTGTGCACTCCACAGCTCCACAAACTCTGGGAATCCTCACAAACACAACACGTGGGACTCAACACCACGCCAAACTGTGGGACTCCTCACCTCCCCAAACTGTGCAACTCCTCACCTCCCCAAGATATGGTACTCCTATTCCCCAAAATGTGGGCACCGCTCTACTGCCAAACTGTGGGAATCCTCACCTCCCAAACTGAGGGAATACTCACCTTCCAAACTGTGGGACACCTCACCTCCCCAAACTGTGTGACTCCTCATTTCCCGAACTTTGGTACACCTCACATCCCCAAACTGTGGGACTCCTCAGCTCCCCAAAATGTGGGAGTACTCACATCCAAAACAGTGGGAATCCTCACCTCCCAAACTGTGGGAATTATCTCCTCCCAAAATGTGGGACTCCTCACGCACCAAACTGTGGGACACCTCACCTCCAAAAATGTGGGACTCATCACCTCCCAAAACTGTGGGACTCCTCACCTGCCCAAACTGTGGGAATTCTCTCCTCCCAAAATGTGGGACTCCTCACGTCCCAAACTGTGGGACACCTCACCTCCAAAAATGTGGGACTCATCACCTCCCAAAACTGTGGGACTCCACACCTCCCCACACTGTGGGACTCCACAATTCTCAAACTGTGTGACTCCTCACCTCCCCAAACTTTGGGTCTCCTCACCTCACAAAAGCTGGGACTCCTCACATCCAAAACGGTGGGATGACTCACCTCCCAAACTGTGGAGACTCCATAACTCCACGAAATGTTGTACTCCTCAACTCACAAACTTTGGGACTTCTGACCAATTAAATTGTGGTACTCCACAGCTCTCCAAATTGTGAGCAATCTCACGACCAAAACTATGGGACTCCTCACCTCCCCAAACTGTGGGCCTCCTCACCTCCAAAACGGTGGGCCTCTTCACCACCCCAAACTGTGGGCCCCCGTCAACTCCCCAAAATGTGGCCTGCTCATCTCACAAACTGTCGTTATCCTCACCTCCCAAACTGTGGGTCTCCTCACCTCCCAAACTTTGGGAATCCTCACCTCCCAAACTGTGGGACTCCTCACCTCCCAACGTGTGGGAATCCTCACCTCCCCAATCTGTGGGTACTACACACATCCCAAACTTTGGGACACCACACATCCCAAAGAGCGGGACTCCTCACCTCTCAAACTGTGGAAATCCTCACCTCCCCAAGATGTGGGCCTCCTCACCTCCTCAAATCCCCAAACAGTGGGCCTCCACACCTCCCCAAACTGTCGCCTCCTCACCTCCCAAATTGTCAGACAACTCTGCTCCCAAACTGTGAGACTACTCCCCTCCCGAACTGTGGGAATCCTCACCTCCCAAACGGTGGGACTCCTCACGCCCCAAACAGTGTGGATTCCTCACCTCCCAAACTGTTGGAACCCTCACCTCCACAAGCTGTGGGACTCCACTCCTCCCAAAGTTTGGGACACCTCACCTCCCAAACTGTGTGGACTCGCCAACTCCCAAATTGTGGGAAAACTCACCTACCCAAACTGTGGGACTCCTCACCTCCCAAAGTGTGGGACTCGGCACCTCCCAAACTGTGTCGTCTTCTCATCTCCCAAACTATGGGAATACTCACCTACCCAAACTGTGGGACTCCACACCTCCCCAAACTGTGTGTATCCTAAACTTACAATCTGTGGGACTCTTCACCTCCCAATCTGTGGGATTCCTACACTCCCAAACTATGGGACTCCATACCTCCCAAACTGCGGGTCTCTTTACCAGACAATATATGGGAACTCCTCAACTCCACAAACTGTGGGGACAGCTGACCTCCCAAAAATGTTGGATTCCTCACCTCCCCAAACTGTGGTACTCCTCACCTCACAAACTGTGGGATTCCTCACCTCCCAAATTGTGTGACTCCTCACCTCCCAAACTGTAGGACACCTCACCTCCATAAACTGTTGGGCTCCTAACATCCCAAACGGTAGGACTCCTCACCTTCCAAATTGTGTGATTGCTCATCTCCCATAATGTGGGACTCCTCATCTCTCAAACTGTGGGACTCCTCACAATCCCAAACGGTGCGACCCTTGACCTGCATAATCTGTGGCACTCCTAACCTCCTTAAATTGTGCTACTCCTCCGCTCCCCAATCTGTGGGTCTCCTCATCTACCAAACTGTTGGGACTCCTCACCTCACAAACTGTGCGACTCCTCATCTCCCAAATTCTGTAATTCCTCATCTCCCAAAATGTGGGACTCCTCACCTCTCAAAATGTGCGAATCCTCACCTCCAAATCTGTGGGACTCATCACCTCCCAAACTATGGCGACTCCTCAACACCGTGAACTGTAGTACACCTCAACTCGCAAACTTTGGGACTCATCATCTTGCAAATTGTGGGACTCCTCACCTCCCAAATGTAGTGTTCCTCATCTCCCAAACTGTGGGACTCCTCACATCCCAAACTATTGCGGCTCTTCACCTCTCAGCTGAGGGGACTCCTCACTTCCCAATATGTGGGGAATCTTCACCTCCCAAATTGTGGGACTCCACACCTCTCAAACTGTGGGAACTCCTCACCTCCCAAAGTGTGGGTACTCCTCGACCTGCCAAACTGTGGGGACTCATCACCTCCACAAACTGTTGTGTCTCTTCAAATCCCCCAACTGTCGGATTCCTCATCTCCCAAATTGTGGGACTCGTCACCCACTAAAATGTGGGCCTCCTCACCACCCCAAACTTTGGGCTCCCTCAAATCCCCAAACTGAGGCCTCCTCATCTCCAAAATTGTCGTTAGCCTCACCTCCCAAACTATCAGTCTCCTCACCTCCCAAACTTTGGGATATCTCACCTCCCAAACTGTGAGACTCCTCACCTCCCAATCTGTGGGAATCCTCACCTCCCCAATCTGTGGTTACTACCCACATGCCAGACTTTGGGACTCCTCACCTCCCAAACTGTGGGACTCCTCACCTCCCAAACTGTGGAACTCCTCACCTCTCAAACTGTGGAACTCCTCACCTCCCCAAGATGTGGGCATCCTCACATCCAAAACTGTGGGCCTCCTCAACTCCCCAAAATATGGGCCTCCACACTTCCCCAAACTGTGGCCTCCTCACCTCCCAAATTGTCAGACTCCTCTGCTCCCAAACTGTAGGACTCCTCCCCTCCCGAACTGTGGGAATCCTCAGCTCCCAAACTGTGGGAATCCTCACGCCCCAAACTGTGTGGAATCCTCACCTCCCAAACTGCGGGACTCCTCGCCTCCCAAACTGTGGGGAAACCTCTCCTCCCAGCTGAGGGGACACCTCACCTCCCAAAATGTGGGGACGCTTCACCTCCCTCATCGTGGGACTCGACACCTCTCAAACTGTGCGAACTCCTCACCTCCCAAAATGTGGTAACTCCTCGCCTGCCAAACTGTGGGGACTCCACACCTCCCCAAACTGTTGGGTCTCTTTAACTCCCACAACTGTCGGACTCCTCTCCTCCCAAATTATGGTATTCCACCCCAACCAAATTGTGGGAATCCTCACCTCCCGAAATATGGGGACTCTTCACCTCACAAATTGTGGGACTCCACACCTCTCAATCTGTAGGGACTCCTCACCTCCAAAAATGTGGGTACTCCTCGACCTGCCAAACTGTGGGGACTCCTCATTTCCCCAAACTGTAGGGTCTCTTCAACTCCCACAACTATCGGACACCTCACCTACCTATTTGTTGGATTCCTCCCCTACCAATTTGTCGGAATCCTCACCTCCCAAACTGTGGGCCTCCTCACTTCCCAAACTGTGTGGACTCCAAACCTCCCAATCTGTGGGATCGCTCAACTCCCCAAACTGTGGGACTCCTCACCTCCCCAAATTGAGAGTATCCTCACCTCCCATGCGGTGGGACTCCTGACCTCCCAAACTGTGGGACTCTTCACCTCCCAATATATGGGGACACCTTCTCTCCTGAAACTGTGGGGACTCCTCCCCTCCCCAAACTGCGGGACTCCTCACCAACAAACGATGGGTCACCTCAGCTTCCAAATTGTGAGATTCGTTACCTCCCAAACTGTGGGGCTCCTCGCCTCCCAAACAATGGGATTCCTAACAACGACAAACTGTGCGACCCTTCACCTGCATAAAATGTGGGACACATAACCTCCTTAAAATTAGGGACTCATCCATTCCCCAAATTGTGGCTCTCCTGTTCAACCAAACTGTGGGGTCTCCTCACCTCCTAAACAATGTGCCCCCTTAGCTTCCAAATTGTGTGATTCATCATCTCACAAATTCTGGGAATGCTCACCTCCCTAAATGTGGGGACTCCTCACCTCCTCAAACTGTGGGACTCCTCACCTCCGCAAACTGTCGTCCACTCACCTCTCAAACTGTGGGACTCCTCACCTCCCAAACTGTGGGGCTCCTCACCTCCGCAAACTGTCGTCCACTCACCTCTCACACTGTGGGACTCCTCACCTCCCAAACTGTGGGACTCCTCACCTCCCCACATTGTGGGACGCCTCACCTCACAAACTGTGGGATACCTCACCTCAACAAACTTTGGGACTCCTCAACTCTCAAACTGTGGGACTCCTCTGCTCCCCAAACTGTGTGACTACTCACTTCACAAAGGGTGGGACCCCTCACCTCCCAAATTGTGTGATTCTTACCTCCCAAACTGTGGGACCACTCACCTCTCAAACTGTGGAGACTCCACAAATCCACGAAATGTAGCACTCCACAACTCACTCATTTTGGGACTCCTGACCAATTAAATTGTGGGACTCCACAGGTCCCCAAATTCTGGGCTTCCTCACCTCCCAAACTGTGGGACTCCTCACCTCCCCAAACTGTGGGCCTCCTCACCTCCAGAACTGTGGGCCTCCTCACCACCCCAAACTGTGGGCCCCCTCAACTCCCCAAACTTTGGCCTGCTCATCTCCCAAACTGTCGTTATCCTCACCTCCCAAAAATTGGGTCTCCTCACCTCCCAACTTTGGGAATCCAAACCTCCCAAACTGTGGGACTCCTCACCTCCCAAACTGTGGGACTCCTCACCTCCCAATCTGTGGGAATCCTCACCTCCCAATCTGTGGCTACTACACATCTCCCAAATTTTGGGACACCTCACCTCCCAAACTGTCGGACACCTCACCTCTCAAAATGTGGGACTCCGCACCTCCCCAAGATGTGGGCCTCCTCGCCTCCAAAACTGTGGGCCTCCTCAACTCCCCAAACTCTGGGCCTCCACAACTCCCCAGCCTGTGGCCTCCTCACCTCCCAAATTGTCAGACTCCTCAGCTCCCAAACCGTGGGCCTCCTCCCCATCGGAACTGTGGGAATCCTCACCTCCCAAACTGTGGGACTCCTTACGCCCCAAAAAGTGTGGACTTCTCACCTCCCATACTGTGGGACTCCTCACCTCCAAAACTGTTGGAATCCTCTCCTCCACAAACTGTGGGACTCAACACCTCCCAAAATTTGGTACACCTCACCTCCCAAACTGTGGGACTCCTCACGTCCCCAAATTGTGGAGACTCCACTCCTCCCCAAAGTGTGGGACTCCACACCTCCCAAACAGTTTGGGCTCCTCACCTCCCAAATTGTGGGACAACTCACCTACCCAAACTGTGGGGCTCCTCACCTCTAACACCGTGGGACTCCTCACCTCACAAATTTTGGTACGCCACGCCTCCCAAACTGTGTCATCTCACCTCCCAAACTGTGACCAGTGCGGCATTGGCTGCGGGTGGAGGCGGAGCTGAGCAGCAGAGCGACTACAAGAGGCCTCAGAGGCTCAGGTGGGCCCCAGTGCGGCATCGGCAGCGGGTGGAGGCGGAGCTCAGCCGCAGAGCGACTACAAGAGGCCCCAGAGGCTCAGGTAGGCCCCAGTGCAGCATCGGCAGCGGGTGGAGGCATGCGGAGCGGCAGAGCGACTACAAGAAGCCCCAGAGGCTCAGGTAGGCCCCAGTGCGGCATCGGCAGCGGGTGGAGGCGGAACTGAGCGGCAGAGCGACTACAAGAGGCCCCAGAGGATCAGGTAGGCCCCAGTGCGGCATCGGCAGCGGGTGGAGGCGGAGCTGAGCGGCAGAGCGACTACAAGAGGCCCCAGAGGCTCAGGTAGGCCCCAGTGCGGCATCGGCAGCGGGTGGAGGCGGAGCTGAGCGGCAGAGCGACTACAAGAGGCCCCAGAGGCTCAGGTAGGCCCCAGTGCGGCATAGGCTGCGGTTGGAGGCGGAGCTGAGCGACAGAGCGACTACAAGAGGCCCCAAAGGCTCAGGTAGGCACCAGTGCGGCATCGGCAGCGGGTGGAGGCGGAGCTGAGTGGCAGAGCGACTGCAAGAGGCCCCAGAGTCTCAGGTAGGCCCCAGTGCGGCATCGGCAGCGGGTGGAGGCGGAGCTGAGCGGCAGAGCGACTACAAGAGGCCCCAGAGGCTCAGGTAGGCGTACCAATCTCCAATCTCAGGGAAGGAGAGAGGTAAAAATTATTCAAGGTGTGACGTCACCACAAAGCTGGTAAGTGATTGGTTGGTAAGTATTTCTCCATTTTTAAGCTTAAATCTCCTCGGTTTATAGTTTCTAAGGTGTGATATTCACCATCTAGACTCGAGCCAGAGGGTATTTAAGAATAATATTAATACATTATATTAATTACATAGAATGGGAGATCAAGTGATGTGTTGCTGCTGCAAGATGTGGGAGCTGGTGGACACCAATGATGGTCACGGTGATCACATTTGCTGTAAGTGTTGGCTGCTCGAGGAATTCCGGCTCCGTGTTGAAGAGCTGGAGTCTGAGCTTCAAACACTGAGACACATCAGGGAGGTGGAGATTTACCGGGACTCTGTGTATCAGGAGGTAGTTACACCAATTAGATTAATTAATTCAGATGTAGTCCGTGGCCAGGGTCAGGATGGTGTGACTAGAAGTGAGGCAGGTACAGGGATCCAGGAGGTAGCGTTGGAGGAGCCGCAGCCCTTGCATTTGTCCAACAGGATCGAGGCTCTTACTCCCTGTGAGGATGGGAACAGGGACTGCGGGGAGGATGAGCAACCTGGCCACAGCACCGTGGAGCGGGGGGCCATTCAAGTGGGGTGAGTTAAATGAAATGTTGTAGTGGTAGGGGATAGTGTCGTTTGGGGGATAGATAGATTTCTCTGCAGCCGAGAGCGAGAGTCCCGAAGGCTGTGTAGCCTGCCCGGTGCCAGGGTTAAGGGCATCTCCTCTGGACTGGAGAGAAACTTGGAGTGGGAGGGGGAGGATCCAGTTGTCGTGGTCCATGTTGCTACCAACGACATATATAGGACAAGGAAGGAGGTTCTGCTGAGGGGGTTTGAGCAGCTAGGTGCCAAATTAAAAAGCAGAATCACAAGGGTAATATTCTCTGGATTAATACCTGAGCCACGAGCGAATTTGGCTAGGACAAACAAAATTAGAGAGTTAAATGCGTGGCTCAAAGACTGGTGTGGGAGAAATGGGTTTTGCTTCCTGGGACATTGGCACCAGTACTGGGGCAGGAGGGAGCTGTTCCGTTGGGACGGGCTTCACTTGGCGAGTGCTGGGACTAGAGTCCTGGCGGATCATATAACTAGGGCGGTAGAGAGGGCTTTAAATAACTAGTGAGGAGGAGGTTCCTAGAGTGCAAATGATACAAATGACAACAGAGAAAGTCATAGACTTAGGTAGCAGTGGGGAACTTAAAAACCAGAGCATGTCAGGAAGGGGCAGAAGGTATGGACTAAAAGGTAAAGTAATAAAAAGGGCAAAAGCAGGAACTAAGTGTCACAAAACATCTTTGAAAGTTCTCTATCTGAATGCACGTAGCATTCGTAACAAAATCGATGAGTTAATGGCACAAATATCTACATATGGGTATGATCTTGTGGCCATTACCGAAACATGGCTGCAGGGTGACAATGCCTGGGAATTAAACATACCAGGTTATTTAACGATCAGGAAGGACAGGCAGTAAGGAAGAGGAGGTGGGGTGGCTATGTTAATAAAGGTAGGAATCACTGTAATACAGAGAAATGATACTGGGTCAAAAGATCAGGACAATGAAACAGTTTGGGTGGAGGTAAGGAATAATAAGGGGAAAAAACACTAGTGGGCGTAGTCTATAGGCCTCCGAACTGTGGCAACTCTGTTGGACGGAGTATCAATCAGGAAATAGTTGAGGCTTGTAATAAGGGAACATCTATAATTATGGGGGATTGTAACTATCATATTAATTGGACAAATCAATTTGGGCAGGGCTGCCTTGAGGATGAGTTCATTGAGTGTATTAGGGATGGGTTTCTTGAGCAGTATGTAACTGAACCGACCAGGGGTCAAGCAACCTTAGATCTGGTCCTGTGTAACGAGACAGGATTAATTAAAAATGTCCTAGTAAAGGATCCCCTTGGAATGAGTGACCATAACATGGTTGAATTCCATATTGAATTAAAGGGTGAGACGTTTGGATCTCAAACAAGCGTGCTAAGCTTGAATAAAGAGACTGTGAAGGTATGAGAGTGGAATTGAGTAGAGTGGATTGGGAAAATAGATTAAAGGGTAAGACGATACATGATCAGTGGTGTACATTTAAGGAGTTATTTTACAACTTCCTAAAAATATATATTCCACTGAGAAGAAAAGGGTGTAAAAGAATAGACAGCCATCCGTGGCTAAGTAAATAAATAAAGGAGAGTATTCGACTAAACACAAGGGCATATAATGTAGCCAAATCTAGGGGAAGGATAGAGGATTGGGAAAAATTTAAAGGACAGCAAAAAATAACAAAAAGATTGATTAAGAAAGGGAAAATAGATTATGAAAGTAAATTAGCAAAAAATATAAAAACAGTTAGTAAGAGTTTTTATAGTTATATAAAAAGAAAAAGGGTGGTTAAAGTAAATTGTGGTCCCTTAGAGGATGAGACCTGGAAATTAATGGTGGGAATTATGGAGATGGCAAAAACACTGAATGAAGATTTTACATCAGTCTTTACAGTAGAAGACACTAAGAATATCCCAACACTGGACAAACAGGGGGCTAAAGGTGGGGAGGGGCTAAACACGATCAAAATCACTAAGGAAGTGGTGCTCGGTAAAATAATGGGACTCAAGGCGGATAAATCACCTGGACCTGATGGTTACATCCTAGGGTCTTGAGGGAAGTGTTGGTAGGGATTGTGGATGCATTGGTAATAATTTTCCAAAACTCCCTGGACTCGGCAATGGTCCCGGCAGACTGGAAAACTGCTAATGTAACACACTTATTTAAAAAGGGCAGTAGACAGAAGGCTGGAAACTATAGACCAGTTAGCCTAATATCTGTGGTAGGTAAAATTTTGGAGTCTATTATTAAGGAGACAGTAACAGGACATTTGGATAATCATAATTTAATAGGACAAAGTCAGAAAGATTTTATGAAGGGGAAGTCATGTTTGACAAATTTGCTGGAGTTCTTTGAGGATGTAACATATAGGGTGGATAAAGGGGAACCAGTGGACGTAGTGTATTTAGACTTCCAAAAGGCATTTGACAAGGTGCCACACAAAAGATTATTGCTTAAGATAAAAAATCACGGGATTGGGGGTAATATTCTGGCATGGATAGAGGATTGGCTATCTAACAGAAGGCAGAGAGTTGGGATAAATGGTTCAATCTCAGACTGGCAATCAGTAACTAGTGGTGTTCTGCAGGTGTCAGTGCTGGGTCCCCAACTCTTTACAATCTATATTAACGATTTGGAGGAGGGGAACGAGTGTAACATATCAAAGTTTGCAGATGATACTAAGATGGGGGGGAAAGTAGTGAGTGAGGAGGACAGAAAAAACCTTCAAGGGGACATAGACAGGCTAAATAAGTGGGCAGAGATTTGGCAGATGGAATACAATACTGGAAAGTGTGAGGTTATGCACTTTGGCAGGAAAAATCGTAGAGCAAGTTATTATCTTAATGGCAAGAAACTTGAAAGTACTGAAGTACAAAGGGATCTGGGGGCCCTGGTGCACGAAACTCAAAAGGTTAGTATGCAGGTGCAGCAAGTGATTAAGAAGGCCAATGGAATGTTGGCTTTCATTGCTAGGGGGATAGCATATAAAAAAAGGGAGGTATTGCTTCAGTTGTACAAAGTATTGGTGAGACCGCACCTGGAATACTGCGAACAGTTTTGGTGTCCATACTTAAGAAAGAACATACTTGCTCTCGAGTCAGTACAAAGAAGGTTCACTCGGTTAATCCCGGGGATGAGGGGATGGACATATGAGGAGAGGTTGAGAAGATTGGGACTCTACTTATTGGAGTTCAGAAGAATGAGAGGCGATCTTTTGGAAACATATAAGATTGTGAAGGGGTTGGATCGGGTGGATGCAGGGAAGATGTTCCAGATGATGGGTGAAACTAGAACTAGGGGGCATAGTCTTAGAATAAGGGGCTGCTCTTTCAAAACTGAGATGAGGAGGAACTACTTCACTCAGAGGGTGGTAGGTCCATGGAATATGCTGCCCCAAAAAATTGTAAAGCTACATCATTACATAAATTTCAAACAGAAATAGACATTTTCCTAGAAGTAAAGGGAATTAAGGGTTACGGGGAGCGGGCAGGAATTTTGACATGAGTCTAGGTTCGGATCGGTCATGGCCCTTTGGGTAGCGGAGCGGGCCCAGGGGCCATGTAGCCTGATCCTGCTCCTATTTCGTGTGTCTAATTCTGTTAGATGCAGGAGATGGTTCTGTGGTAGTGGATTGGGGGTTAGGATCAGATCAGCCATGATCTTATTGAATGGCGGAGCAGGCTCGAGGGGCCGATTGGCCTACTCCTGCTCCTATTTCTTATGTTCTT
Source organism: Somniosus microcephalus (assembly GCF_052327205.1). NCBI lineage: Eukaryota > Metazoa > Chordata > Chondrichthyes > Squaliformes > Somniosidae > Somniosus > Somniosus microcephalus. The sequence continues at coordinate 259,019 of NW_028225389.1, read as the reverse complement.
ATGTTCTTATGTGCGACTCCTCACCTCCCCAAACTGTGGGACTCCTCACCTCCCCAAAATGTGAGTATCATCACCTCACATGCTGTGGGACTCTTCACCTCCCAAGCTGTGGGACTCCTCCACTCTCAAACTGTGGGACTCCACACCTCGCAAACTGCGGGTCACTTCACCACCCAAAATATGGGAACTACTCACCTCCACAAACTGTGGGATCTCCTGCCCTCCCAAAAATGTGGGACTCCTCACCTCCCCAAAATGTGGGACTCCTCATCTCTCAAACTCTGGGACTCCTCACAACCCGAAACGGTGCGACCCTTGACCTGCATAATCTGTGGGACTCCTAACCTCCTTAAATTGTTGTACTCCTCCGCTCCCCAATCTGTGGGTCTCCTCATGTACCAAACTGTGGGGACTCCTCACCTCACAAACTGTGGGAGTCCTAATCTCCAAAATTCTGTGATTCCTCATCTCCCAAAATGTGGGACGGCTCACCTCTCAAAATGTGCCTATCCTCTCCTCCAAATCTGTGCACTCTTCTCTTCCCAAACTGTGGTGACTCCTCAACTGCACGAACTGTGGGACTCCTCACCTCCCAAATGTGGAGTTCCTCATCTCCCAAACTGTGGGACTCCTCATCTCCCAAACTGTGGGACTCCTCACCTCCCAAACTGTGGGACTCCTCACCTCCCAAACTGTGGGACTCCTCACCTCCCAAAATGTGGGACTCCTCACCTCCCAAATGTGGAGTTCCTCATCTCCCAAACTGTGGGACTCCTCACCTCCCAAAATTGTGGGAATCCTCACCTCCCAAATGTGGAGTTCCTCATCTCCCAAATGTGCAGTTCCTCATCTCCCAAATGTGGGACTCCTCACCTCCCAAACTGTGGGACTCCTCACCTCCCAAACTGTGGGACTCCTCACCTCCCAAATGTGGAGTTCCTCACCTCCCAAACTGTGGGACTCCTCACCTCCCAAACTGTGGGACTCCTCACCTCCCAAACTGTGGGACTCCTCACCTCCCAAACTGTGGGACTCCTCACCTCCCAAATGTGGGACTCCTCACCTCCCAAAATGTGGGAATCCTCACCTCCCAAATGTGGGACTCCTCACCTCCCAAAATGTGGGACTCCTCACCTCCCAAATTGTGGGTCTCCTCACCTCCCAAATTGTGGGACTCCTCACCTCCCAAACTGTGGGGACTCCTCACCTCCCAAAATGTGGGACTCCTCACCTCCCAAAATGTGGGACTCCTCATCTCCCAAACTGTGGGACTCCTCACCTCCCAAATGTGGGACTCCTCATCTCCCAGATGTGGGACTCCTCACCTCCCAAATGTGGGACTCCTCACCTCCCAAATGTGGGACTCCTCACCTCCCAAAATGTGGGACTCCTCACCTCCCAAATGTGGAGTTCCTCATCTCCCAAACTGTGGGACTCCTCACCTCCCAAACTGTGGGGACTACTCACCTCCCAAAATGTGGGGACTACTCACCTCCCAAATGTGGAGTTCCTCATCTCCCAAACTGTGGGACTCCTCACCTCCCAAACTGTGGGACTCCTCACCTCCCGAAATGTGGGACTCCTCACCTCCCAAATGTGGAGTTCCTCATCTCCCAAACTGTGGGACACCTCACCTCCCAAACTGTGGGACTCCTCACCTCCCAAATGTGGAGTTCCTCATCTCCCAAATTGTGGGACTCCTCACCTCCCAAAATGTGGGACTCCTCACCTCCCAAATGTGGAGTTCCTCATCTCCCAAACTGTGGGACTCCTCACCTCCCAAACTGTGGGGACTCCTCACCTCCCAAATGTGGAGTTCCTCATCTCCCAAACTGTGGGACTCCTCACCTCCCAAACTGTGGGGACTACTCGCCTCTCAGCTGAGGGCGCTCCTCAACTCCCAAAATGTGGGGACTGTTCACCTCCCAAATTTTGGGACTCCAGACCGCTCAAACTGTGGGGCCTCCTCACCTCTCAAAATGTGGGTAATCCTCGCCTGCAAAACTGTGGGGAATCCTCACCTCCCCAAACTGTAGGGTCTCTTTAACTCCCCCAACTGTCGGACTGCTCATCTCCGAAATTTTGGGTCTCCTCACCTACCAAACTGTGGGCCTCTTCACAACCCCAAACTGTGGGGCCCCCCAACTCCCCAAACTGTGGCCTCCTTGTAATGAAATCTGTTTGCATTGATCCTGTATTCGTTTTGCACTCATGTATATTACCCTCCCCCACTCTGTATAGTTTCACTTCCTCTTTCCCGAATAACCTGGGAGGTTCCAGGTCTTGGCTCTTGGCTGCACCCCTGATTTCTCTTACATGAAGATCTCAGGATCTGTATGACTCATTCCTGTGAACCAGTCGGCGTGTTGAGATGTTAGCTCTGATCTTAGTGATTAAAAGCCAACTTGTTTATGTCTATAACATCTAGTTTTGTGGTTATTGAAGGCCCATCAATTTTAGTCACTAAAGAATACTAGGATGGATCGACTCCTAAAACCAAAGCATCTCGACTTGGATCCACATTCTGCTGAAGCATCAAATCAATTTGGACACTGGCTCAAATGCTTCGAACTCTTCGCGGGGGCCTCATCGGCTAGCGAGGTAGATAACTGAGTCTACTGACTACTCGCGTAAGTCATCGGATTTATTCGTTCATCCGGGATGCCACCTCTTACACGGAGGCCATCACTATCCTGAAGGCCCAATACCAGAGGCCGGTAAACGAAGTGTACGCCAGGCATCTGCTGGCTACACGCAGGCAGCGATCAGAGGAATCAATGGACGATTTCTTACAGGGCCTAAAGGAGCTGGTCCGGGACTGTAACTACAAGGCCGTGACGGCCAATGCGTACTCTGACGAATTGGTCCACGATTCCTTCATCACGGGCCTCAAATCGAGTTATAGCCGGCAGAGACTGCTGGAGAAGGAGGTCCTGGACTTAAAAAAGGCAGTGGCCACTGCGCGATCGCTGGACGTGGCCCAGTGAAACTCTGACTCTTATTCTTCCGGCCATGCGGCCCTCACCGCCTCGTGCGCGCCGAGGGGGCTGCCATGTTGGAATCAGCCATCTTCCCCATCCAGGTCTCAGACCAGCTCTAAGCCGCCGGAGTCCCCACACAGAAGTTCACCCAGGAGTCCTACTACAGCGGCAATATCTCGAGGCCCGAAATGCTACTTCTGCGGCCAGGCCAAGCACCCCAGACAACGATGCCCAGCGAAGGATGCTATATGCTTCAAATGTAAGAAAAAGGGGCATTTTAGCAAAGTCTGCAGGGGGAATCCGATTTCCAACTCCGTCACCGCCTCGTGTGTGCTGTGCGGGCCGCCATCTTGGGATCCGCCATCTTTTCCCGACTCAACGGCCGCCCAGGGCCCAAAAGTGGCTTCGATCATGGTGGATCAATCCAGGCCAAACCCGTTGACAAAATCCATGATGGACATACCGGTAAACGGGAATTTAACGAAATGTTTAATTGCCTGTGGGAGTACCGAGAGTTTTATCCACCCTAGCCTGGTATGGCAGCACTCATCAACAGTAACCCGTACACGGAGCAGAATTGCTATGGCTGCTAAGCCCCACACTTCGGACATTTTTGGCTACTGTGTGGTAACACTGACTGTAAAAGGCACGGACTACAAGGATTTTAAACTCCTCGTGATGCCAGAACTCTGTGTTAATGTAATCTTGGGCCTGGACTTGCAGTGCCACCACGAAAGTGTCACGCTAGCATATGGCGGGTCCCAGCAGCCACTCACAGTCTGTGGCCTATCAACATTAAAAATCAGTCCGCCCTCTTTATTTGATAATCTCACTCTGAACTGTAGGCCCATAGCGACCAAAAGTAGACGGTACAGTCTGGAAGACAGACACTTTATCAAGGCGGAAGTGGACAGACTCCTGCGGGAAGGCATTATTGAATGCAGTACCAGCCCGTGGCGTGCCCAAGTAATCATAGTTAAAAATAGCGAAAAGAAACGGATGGTAATTGACTACAGCCAGACTGATAATATGTATACCCAGCTGGACGCCTACTCTTTACCCCGCATATCAGAAATGGTCAACCAGATTGCGCAAAACCGAGTGTTCTCGACTATCGACTTCAAATCCACGTATCACCAGCTCCCCATTAGAATGGAGGACAGCCCATACACCGCCTTCGAGGCGAACGGGCGCCTCTACCATTTTCTCAGAGTGCCCTTCGGGGTAACAAATGGGGTCTCGGTCTTCCAACGTGAGATGGACCGCATGGTTGACGAGAATAAACTACAAGCTACCTACCCCTATCTGGACAATGTCACTATCTGCGGGCCTAACCAGCAAGACCACGATCTAAATCTTGCGAGATTTTTAAAAACTGCCCTAAAGCTGAATCTAACCTACAACGAAGACAAATGTGTCTTCAACACAACCCATTTCTGGTAGAAGATGGGGTAATTGGACTGGACCCTGACTGATTCCGCCCCCTAAAGGAACTGCCCCTGCCACACAATCCCAAAGCTTTAAAAAGGTGCCTGGGATTTTTTTCGTATTATGCCCAATGGGTGCCCAATTACTCTGATAAGGCCCGACCCCTCATTAAATCGACGTCCTTCCCACTATCAGCTGAAGCTCGGGGGGCTTTCACCAGTATTAAACAGGACATTGAAAGGGCTGCAGTGTGTGCAGTGGACGAATGCATTCCCTTTCAAGTCGAAAGCGATGCGTCAGACTTTGCCTTAGCTGCGACCCTCAATCAGGCTGGGAGACCTGTGGCCTTCTTCTCCCGAACCCTTCAGGGACCTGAAATCAGGCGCTCTTCTGTCGAGAAGGTGGCACAGGCTATAGTGGAGGCAGTGCGGCACTGGAGACACTATCAGCCGGCAAACGTTTCACCCTGCTCACCGACCAGCGGTTGGTGGCTTTCATGTTTAATAACAAACAAAGGGGGAAAATCAAGAATGACAAAATACTCAGGTGGAGGATCGAACTATCCATGTTCGACTACGATATTTTGTACAGGCCGGGAGCACATAATGAACCCCCAGACGCCCTAACGCTGGGAATGTGTGCCAGCATTCATACAGACAAATTACAGGGTCTCCACAACGACCTCTGTCACCCAGCGGTCACCCAACTATACCATTTTATAAAGTCCCGCAATCTGCCGCACTCCATCGAGGAGTCAGGGCAATGACCAGAGCCTGCTTCATCTGTGCAGAATGCAAGCCTCGTTTCTACAGGCCTGACCGTGCACACCTTATCAAAGCCAACACGGCCATTCGAGGGCCTAAGTCTGGACTTCAAGGGTCCCCTTCCCTCTGCCGACCGTAACGTATACTTCCTCAATATCATTGATGAATATTCCTGCTTCCCCTTCGCCATTCCCTGCCCAGACATGACCAGTGCCACGGTCATCAAATGTCTCTGTAATCTATTCTGCATGTTTGGCATGCTGAACTACATACACAGCGATAGGGGGACGTCATTCATGAGTGACGACCTGCGCCAGTTCTTGCTCTCGAAGGGGATAGCCACTAGCAGAACCACTAGCTACAACCCCCGGGGTAATGGGCAAGTGGAAAGGGAGAATGCTACTGTTTGGAAGGCTGTCACGTTAGCCTTAATGTCCAAAGGCCTTCCGACCTCCCGCTGGCAGGAAGTCCTCCCAGACGTGCTCCACTCCATAAGGTCTCTGTTATGTACTGCCACTGACGCTACCACTCACGAAAAGCTGTTCGTTTTCCCCCGGAAATCCACCTCGGGCATATCTCTACCCGTGTGGCTGACGTCTCCGGGGACAGTACTATTGCGGAAGCACGTGAGAGGCCATAAAACGGACCCCCTTGTGGAAAAGGTACAGCTCCTCCATACAAACCCTCAGTACGCCTATATCGAATACTCTGATGGGCGAAAGGACACTGTTTCCATTAAAGACCTCGCTCCCTCGGGGAGCGGAGAGAACGATGGGAGACTAACCAATGAAGACCTACACTACAAAGAGACAAGACACCCAGGGGTATCAATACCCAACCTTTACCTGGAGGACACTGCAGATAACCTGGAAGACTCTGCGGAGGCCCGGACAGCGGATGAACCAGAATCCAATACCCTAGAGGCACCCCAACCGGCTTTGCGCCAATCACTGATAACTGCAAAACCTCCTGACAGACTCACTTATACCCAATCTGTTGGACTCCTCAGCTCCCCAAACTGTGGGTCTCCTCAGCTCCCCAATCTGTGGGTCTCCTCAGCTCCCCAAACTGTGGGTCTCCTCAGCTCTCCGAACTGGGGGACTCCTCAGCTCCCCAAACTGGGGGACTCCTCAGCTCCACAAACTGTGGGTCTCCTCAGCTCCCCAAACTGTGGGTCTCCTCACCTCCCCAAACTGTGGGTCTCCTCACCTACCCAATCTGTGGGCCTCCTCAGCTCCCCAAACTGTGGGTCTCCTCAGCTACCCAAACTGTGGGTCACCTCACCTCCCCAAACTGTGGGTCTCCTCAGCTCTCCGAACTGGGGGACTCCTCAGCTCCCCAAACTGGGGGACTCCTCAGCTCCCCAAACTGTGGGTCTCCTCAGCTCCCCAAACTGTGGGTCTCCTCAGCTCCCCAAACTGTGGGTCTCCTCAGCTCCCCAAACTGTGGGTCTCCTCACCTCCCCAAACTGTGGGCCTCCTCAGCTCCCCAAACTGTGGGTGTCTCAAATCCCCAAATTGTGGGACTCCTAACCATTCCAAACAGTGAGACTCCTCACCTCCACATGCAGTGGGTCACATCACCTCTCCAAAGAGTTAGGGACTCCTCACCGCATAAACTGTGGGAATACTCAACTCTCGAAACTGTGGGACCCCTCACCCTCCCAAACTGAAATACTCATCCACTCCATAAATGTGGGACACCTCACCTCCCCAAACTGTGTGACTCCTCACCTCCGCAATCTGTGGGGCTCCTCACCTCCCCAATTTGTTGGCCTCGTCGCATCCAAATCTGTGTGACTCCTCACCACCCAAGTTCTGGGATTCCTAAAGTCCCCAAACTGAGGGACTCCACAGCTCCACAAACTGTGGGCCTCCTCACCACCACAAACTGTCAAGACTCCTCACCTCCCCGAACTGTGAGACTCCTGACATCCACGAACTGGGTGCCACATCACATCCAAATTTGTGGGGCTCCTCACCTCTCCAATCTATGGGACTCCTCACCTCCCCAAACAGTGGGAGACCTCATCTCCCCAAACCGTGGGACTGCTCACCTCTCAAACTGTGGGATTCCTCCCCTCCAAAACTATGGGACTACTCACCTCCTAAGCTGTGGCGACTCCGCCACATCACGAACTGTAGAACTCCTCAACTTGCAAACTGTTGGACTCCTCGCATCCCAAACTGTGGGAATCCTCTCCACCCAAAATATGGTGACTCCTCACCTCCAGAAACAATGGGGACTGCTCCACTTCCCAAAATGTGGGACTCCTCACATCCCCAAAATGTGGGACTCCTCACCTCCACAAACTGTGGGAATTCTCACCTCCCCAAACAGTTGGACACCTCACCTCCGGAAACTGTAGATCTACTCACCTCCCAAACTGTGGGGACTCCTCACCTCCCAAAATTTGGGACTCCTCACCTTCAAACTGTGGAGCTCCTCATCTCCCAAACTGTGGGACTCCTCACCTCCCAAACCTTGGGACTCCTCCCCTCTCAAATTGTGGGACTCCTCACCTCCGAAACTGTGGCACTACACACTTCCCAAACTGTGGCGGCTCCTCAACACCACGAACTGTAGGACTCCTCAACTCACAACCTGTGTGACTCATCATCTTGCAATCTGTGGGAATCCTCAAATCCCAAAATTTGGGACATTCAAATCCCGAAACGGTGGGATTACCCACCACCCCAAACAGTGGGCGTCCTCACTTCAACAAACTGTGGGTCACCTCACCTCCCCAAACTGTGGGACTCTCCCCTCCCTAAACTGTGGGACTGCTCAGCTGCCCAAATTGTGAGACTCCTCACATCCTAAATCTGTGGGACTCCTCAGCTCCCCAAACTGTGAGACTCCTCACATCCCCAAACGGTGAGATTCCTCACATCCCTAAACTGTGGGACTCCTCAGCTCCCCAAACTGTGAGACTCCTCACATCCCCAAACTGTGGGACTCCTCAGCTCCCCAAACTGTGGGACTCCGCACATCCTAAATCTGTGGGACTCCTCAGCTCCCCAAACTGTGAGACTCCTCACATCCCCAAACTGTGGGACTCCTCAACTCCCCAAACCGTGGGACTCCTCACCAATCAAAATTGTGGGAATCCTCAGCTCCCGAAAATGTGGGAATCCTCACCACCCCAAAATGTTGGACTGCTCAGCTCCCAGGAATGTGGGAATCCACAGCTTCCCGAGCTATGGGACTCTCAAAACCCCAAACTGTGCGACTCCACACTTCCACATACTGTGGTTCAACTCACCTGTCCAAAATGTGGGGACTCCTCACCACCACTAACTGAAAGACTCCTCACCTCCCCAAACTGTGGGTCACCTCACCACCACAAACTGTGGGTAATCCTCACTTCCCCAAATTGTGGGACATCTCCCCTTCCCACACTGTGGGACTCCTCATCTGCCCAAACTGTGAGAATCCTCACATCCATAAACTTTGGGACTCATCTCCCAAACAGTGCGTCACCTCCAGCCCCAAACGGTGGACCCCTCACCTCACCAAACTGTGGGACTGCTCAACTCCACAAATTGTGGGACTCCTCAACTCCCCAAACTGTGGGACTCCTCAACTGCCCAAACTGTGGGACTCCTCAACTCCCCAAACTGTGGGACACCTCAGCTTCCCAAAATGTGGATATCCTCAGTACCACAAACTGTGTGACTCCTCAGCATACCAAACTGTGGTACTCCTCAGCTCCCCAAATTCTGGGAATCCTTCAGCTCCCAACCTATGTGACTCCTCACGTTACCAAGCTGTGAGACTCCACAGCTCCTCAAACAGTGGGTGTCTCAAATCCCCAAATTGTGGAACTCCTAACCATTCCAAACAGTGAGACTCCTCACCTCCACATACTGTGGGTCATATCACCTCTCCAAAATGTTTGGGACTCCTCACTGCCCAAACTGTGGGAATACTTAACTCGCGAATCTTTGGGACTCCTCACCCTCCCAAACTGAAATACTCATCCACTCCATAAATGTGGGACTCCTCACCTCCCCAAACTGTGTGACTCCTCACCTCCGCAAACTGTGGGGCTCCTCACCTCCCCAATTTGTTGGTCTCGTCGCATCCAAATCTGTGTGACTCCTCACCACCCCAAGCTGTGGGATTCCTCAAGTCCCCAAAAAGAGGGACTCCACAGCTCCACAAACTGTGGGCCTCCTCACCACCACAAACTGTCAAGACTCCTCACCTCCCCGAACTGTGAGACTCCTGACATCCACGATCTGGGTGGCAACTCACATCCAAATTGGTGGGACTCCTCACCTCTCCAAACTGTGGGACTCCTCACCTCCCCAAACTGTGGGAGTCCTCATGTCCCCAAACTGTGGGACTCCTCACCTCCCCAAACTTTGTGACCACTCACAATCCCACACTGTGGGACTCCTCAACTCCTCAAACTGTAGGAATCCTCATCTCCTATATGATTGGGGACTCCTCACCTCCCAATCTATGGGACTCCTCACTATTCAAACTGTGGGACTCCTTCCCGCCCCAATCTGTTGGACTCATCACCACCCACACTATGTGTCTCCTCAGCTTCCAAACTGTAGAGTCTCTTCTCCTCCCCAAGCAGTGGGACTCCGCAGCTCCCCAGTCTCTGGGACTCCTCACCTTCCCAAACTGTAGGACTCTAACCTCCCGAAACTGAGAGACTTCTCTTCTCCCAAACTGTGGATCACCATACTTCCCCAAAATGTGGGGATTCCTCAAATCCCCAAATTGTGGTCCTCCTCATCTCCCTAAACTTTGGGAACACTCGCCTCCCCAAATTGTAAGTCTCATCACCTTACAAACTGTGGGACTCCTCATCTCCCCAAACGGTGGGACTCCTCAAAACCCCAAAATGTTGGACTCCTCAGCTCCCCAAACTGTGGGACTCCTCAGCTCCCCAAACTGTGGGATACCTCAGCTTCCCAAGCTGGGGGACTCCTCACCTCCCACAATTGTGGCGACTCCGCGGCTTCCCAAATGGTGGGAATCCTCCCCTCCCAATCAGTGGGACTCATCACCACCCAAACTATGGGATCAGCTTCCAAACTGTAAAGGCTCTTCTCCTCCACAAACAGTGGGACTCCGCGCCTCCCTAATCTCTAGGACTCCTTACCTTGCCAAACTGTGGGACTCTCACCTCCCTAAACTGTGGGACTTTCCATCTCCATAACAATAGATCACCTCACCACCCCAAATCGTGGGGAATCCTCACCTCCCCAAACTGTAAGACTCATCACCTCCCCAAACTGTGGGTCGCTTCACTTTCACAAACTGTGGGACTCCTCATCTCCCCCAACGGTGGGAAACGTCATAACGCCAAGAGTTGGACTGCTCAGCTCCCCAAACTGTGGGACTCCTCAGCTCCCAAAACTGGGGGACTCCTCACTTTCCCAAAATTTGTGAATCCTCAACTCTCCAAACTTTGGGACCCCTCAGCTACCCAAGCTCTGTGACTCATCACCACATCAAACAGTGGGACTCCTCAAATCCCAAACTGTGAGACTCCTCATCACCCCAAATTTGGGACTCCTCATCTCCCATACTCTGGTTCAACTCACCTCCCCAATCTGTGGGGACTCCTCCCCTCCCCAAACTGTGGGCCTCCACATCTCCCCAAACTGTGGGACCCCTCACCTCCCCAAAATGTGGGACTCGACAGATCCCCAAATTAAGGGACTCCTCAACACCGCAAACTGTGTGACTCCTCCCCTCTCAAATTGTGGGACTCCTCAACTGCCCATATTGTATGACTCCCTACCACCCCAAACTGTCGGCCTCCTCACTTCACCAAACTGTGGGAATCCTCACGTCCCCAAATTGGGGTCTCCTCACCTCCCCAAACTGCTGGACTCCTCAACTCCCAAACTGTGGGACTCCTCCCCACCCCACACTGTGAGGCTCCTCATCTCCCCAAATTGTGAGACTACTCACCTCCCGAAACTGTGGGACACCTCACATCACAAGCAGTGGGTCTCCTCACATTACAAAATGTGGGACTCCACACCTCCCCAAACTTATCGACTCCCCGCCTCCCCAAACTTTGGGACTCCACACCTCCCCAAACTTTGGGACTCCTCAGCTCCCCAAACTGTGGGACTTTCAAATCCTGAAACGGTGGGATTACTCACCACCCCAAGCAGTGGGACTCCTCACATCCACAAACTGTTGGTCACCTCACCTCCCCAAACTGTGTGACTCGTCACCTCCACAAACTGTGGGACTCTCCCCTCCCTAAACAGCGGGACTCTTCATCTGCCCAAACTGTGAGATTCCTCACATCCCCAAACTTTGGGACTCAACTCCCAAACTGTGAGTCACCTTTACTGCCCAAACTGTGGGGACACCTCACCTCCCCAAACTGTGGGCCTCGTCACCTCCCCAAACTTTGGGACCCTCACCTCCCCAAACTGTAAGTCTCATCAACTACCGAGACTGTGGGACTCCTCATTTTCCCAAGCTGTGGGACTCCTCATCTCCACAAACTGTGGGACTCCTCACCTCACAAATTGTGGGAGTCCTTTAGCTCCCCAACTGTGGGACTCCTCACCACTCCAAATTGTGCGACTACTCAGCTCCTTAAACTGTGGGACTCCTCACCTCCCCAAACTGAGGCACAGCTCAGCTCCCCAAAATCTGTGACTCATCAGCTCTCCAAAATGTGGGAATTCTCACCACCCCAAAATGTGGAACTCCTCAGCTCCCAGAATTGTGGGACTCCTCACCTCCCCAAACTGTGGGACTCTCACCTCCCGAAACTATGGGAATTCTCATCTCCCAAACTGTGGATCACCTCCCCTCACCAAACTGAGGGGAATCCTCACCCCTCCCCAAACTGTAAGACTAATAATCTCCCCAAACTGTGGGTCACTTCACTTTCACAAACTGTGGGACCCCTCAGCTCTCCCAACGGTGGGAAACTTCAAAACACCAGTAGTTGGACTCCTCAGCTCCCCAAATTGTGGGACTCCTCAGCTCCCAACACTGGGGGACTCCTCCCTTTCCCAAAATATGTGAATCCTCAGCTCTCGAAACTGTGGGACTCCTCAGCTCCCCAATCTGTGTGACTCATCATCACACCAAACAGTGGGACTCCTCAACTCCCAATCTGTGGGACTCCTCACGTCCCCAAATTGGGGTGTCCTCACCTCCCCAAACTGCTGGACTCCTCAACTCCCAAACTGTGGGACTCCTCCCCACCCCACACTGTGAGGCTCCTCATCTCCCCAAATTGTGAGACTACTCACCTCCCGAAACTGTGGGACACCTCACATCCCAAAAAGTGGGAATCCTCACATCACAAAATGTGGGACTCCTCACCTCCCCAAACCTATCGACTCCCCACCTTCCCAAACTGTGGGACTCCACACCTCCGCAAACTTTGGGACTCCTCAGCTCCCCAAACTGTGAGACTCCCCACCTACCCAACTGTGTGACTCCACACCTCCCCAAACTGTGTGACTCCACACCTCCCCAAACTTTGAGAATCCTCAGCTCCCCACACAGAGGGCCTCCTCACAACCCCAAACATTGTGAGTCCACAACTCCCCAATCTGCGGGCCTCCTCAGCTCCCAAATTGTGGGAGTTCTCTCCCCCCGAAACTGTGGGCCTCCTAACCTCCCCAATCATTGGGCCTAACCTCCTCCCCAAATTTTGGGCCTCCTCACAACCAAGATTGTGGGACTCCCTACCACCCCAAACTGTGGGACTCCTCACCTCCCCAAACTGTGGGACTCCTCACCTCCTCAAACTGAAGGACTCCTCAGCTTCCCAAACTGTGGGACTTTCAAATCCTGAAACGGTGTGATTACTCACCACCCCAAACAGTGGGACTCCTCACATCCACAAACTGTTGGTCACCTCACCTCCCCAAACTGTGTGACTCGTCACCTCCACAAACTGTGGGACTCTCTCCTCCCTAAACTGTGGGGACACCTCACCTCCCCAAACTGTGGGCCTCGTCACCTCCCCAAATTTTGGGACCCTCACCTCCCCAAACTGTAAGACTCATCAACTACCGAAACTGTGGGACTCCTCATTTTCCCAAGCTGTGGGACTCCTCATCTCCCCTAACTGTGGGACGCCTCACCTCCCCAAACTGAGGCACAGCTTAGCTCCCCAAAATCTTTGACTCATCAGCTCCCCAAAATGTGGGAATTCTCACCACCCCAAAATGTGGGACTCCTCAGCTCCCAGAATTGTAGGAATCCTCAGCTTCCCAAGCTGTGGGACTCCCAGAACCCCAAAATGTGCGACTCCACACCTCCACATACTGTGGGTCAACTCACCTCTCCAAACTCTGTGGTATCCTCATCTCACAAACTGTGGGACTGTTCACCTCCCCAAACTGTGGGATTCCAGACAGCCAAAAAGTGTGGGACCCCTCGTTTGACCTAAAATGTGGGGACTCCTCACCACCACTAACTGAGAGACTCCTCACCACCCCAAACTGTGGGTCACATCACCTCCACAAACTGTGGGGAATCCTCACTTCCCCAAATTGTGGGACATCTCCCCATCACACACTGTGGGATACCTCATCTGCCCAAACTGTGAGAATCCTCACATCCGCAAACTTTGGGACTCATCTCCCAAACTGTGCATCACCTCACCGCCCCAAACTGTGGTACCCCTAATCTTACTAAACTGTGGGACTGCTCAGCTCCCCAAAATGTGCGTCTCCTCAGTACCCCAAAATGTGTGAATCCTCAGCACAACAAACAGTGGGACTCCTCAGCTCCCCAAACTGTGGGGCTCCTTAACTCCCCAAACTGTGGGACTTCTCAGCTTCCCAAACTGTGTAAATCCTCACCAGCACTAATTGTGGTAGTCCTCAGCTCCCCAACCTGTGGGACTCCTCACCACCCTAAACTGAGGAATCCTCAGCTTGCCAAACGGTGGGACTCTCAAATCCACAATCTGTGGGACTACTCACCTCCACAAACTGTGGTTCACCTCACCTCCCCAAACTGTGGGGACTCCTCACCTCACAAAAAGTGGGATTCTTCACCTCGCCAAACTGTGGGATTCCAGAACTCCCCAAACTGTGGACATCCTCACCTCACTAAGATGTGGGACTCCTCACCTCCCAAACTGTTGGACTACTCATCCCAGAAGCTGTGGGATTCCACTCCTCCAGAACTGTGGGGCTCCTCATCACCAAAATTATGGAACTCCTTCCCTTCCAAACTGTGGTTTCTCTTCACCTCATAAACTGTGGAACTCCAACCATCCAGCAATGTGGGCCACCTCATCTCCAAAACAGTGAGAATCCTCATCTCCAAAAATGTGGAACTATTCACTCTCAAACTGTGGGATTCCTCAGCTCCCCAAATTCTGGGAAAACTTCAGCTCCCAATCTGTGTGAATCCTTACGTTCCCAAACAGTGAGAATCCTCAGCTCCGCAAACAGTGGGAATCTCAAACCGCCAAATTGTGAGACTCAAAACCACACCAAACAGTGGGACTCCTCAACTCCACATACTGTGGGTCACATCACCTCCCGAAAATGTAGGGACTCCTCACCTCCCAGACAGTGGGAAGCCTTAACTCTCGAAACTGTGGGACTCCTCACCGTCCCAAACTGTAAAGCTCATCCCCTCCCCACACTGTGGGGCTCCTCACCTCCACAAACTGTGGGCCTCCTCACATCCAAATCTGTGTGACTCCTCAATACACAAACTGTGGACTCCTCACGTCCCCAAACTGAGGGACTCCTCAGCACCACAAAGTGTGGGAAATCCTCAACCCTCCCCAAACTGTAAGACTAATAACCTCCCCAAACTGTGGGTCACTTCACTTTCAAAAACTGTGGGACTCCTCATCTCTCCCAACGGTGGGAAACTTCAAAACAATAGTTGGACTCCTCAGCTCCCCAAATTGTGGGACTCCTCAGCTCCCAACACTGGGGGACTCCTCACTTTCCCAAAATTTGTGAATCCCCAGCTCTCCAAACTGTGGACACCTCAGCTCCCCAAACTGTGTGACTCATCAGCACACCAAACAGTGGGACTCCTCAACTCCCAATCTGTGAGACTCCTCATCTCCCCAACGATGGGACACCTAATCTCCCAAACTGTGGGTCACCTCAGCTCCCCAGACTGTTGGGAATCCTCACCTCCACAAACTGTGGGTCTCCTCACCTCCCCAAACTGTGGGACTCCTCACCACCCGAACTGTGGGACCCCTCACCTCCCCAAACTATGGGACTCCACAGCACCCCAAACTGTGGGACTCCTCAACACCGCAAACTGCGGGACACCTCACCTCCCAAATTGTGGGACTCCCCACCACCCCAAACTGTGGGCCTCCTCACTTCTCCAAACTTTGGGACTCCTCTCGACCCCAAACTGGGGTCTCCTCACCTCCCCAAACTGTTGGACTCCTCATCTACCCAAACTGTGGTAATTCACACCAACCCAAACTGTGGGACCCCACAGCTACCCAAACTGTGCAACTCATCCACTCTCCAAACTGTGGGACTCCTCAAGTTCCCAATCTTTAGGACTCCTCACATCCCCAAAGAGTGTTACTCCTCACCTCCCAAACTGTGGGACTCCTCCACTCCCGACACTGTGAGGCTCCTCATCTCCCCAAAACGTGAGACTCCTCACCTCCCCAAATTGTGGGCGACCTCACATCCCAAACTGTGGGACACCTCATATCACAAAATGGGGGGCTCTCACCACCCCAAATTGTGGGCCTCCTCACCTCCCCATACTGAGGGCTTCCTTAAATCACCAAACAATGAGACTCCACACCCTCCCAAGCTGTGGGGCTCCTCACCTCTCCAAATTGTGGGAATCCTTACCTCCCCAATCTGTGGGTCTCCTCACAACCCACACTGTGGGACTCCACACCTCCCAAACTGTGGGCCTCCTCACCTCCCCAAACTGTGGGACTCCCCAACTCCCCAAACGTAGGGACTCCTCAGCACCAACACTGTGGGACTCCACACCTGCCCAAAATGTAAGACGCATCAAATCCCCAAACTGTGGGCCTCGTCACCTCACAAACTGTGGTATTCCTCACCTCCCAAGCTGTGGTTCTCCTCACTCCCCAATCTGTGGGACTCCACATCTCCTTTAATGTGGGGACTACTCACCTACCAAATGATTTGACTCCTCACTTCTCAAACGTTGGGAATCCTCCACTCCCCAATCTGTGGCACCCTCACCTCCCGAAACTGTGGGACTCCTGATCGCCCCAATCAGTGGGAAACATCAAAACCCCAATAGTTGGACTCCTCAGCTCCCCAAACTGTGGGACTCCTCACCTGCCCAAACTGTGGGTTTCCTGAGCTCCCCAAAATGTCGGACTCCTCACCTCCCCAAACTGTGGGTCTCCTTAGCTCCGCAAAAGGTGGGTCTCCTCAGGTCTCCAAACTGTGGGTCTCCTCAGCTCTGCAAATTGTGGGGCTCCTCAGCTCCCCAAACTGTGGGTCTCCTCAGCTCCCCAAACTGTGGGACTCCTCAGCTCCCCAATCTGTGGGACTCCTCAGCTCCCCAAACTGTGGGTCTCCTCAGCTCCCCATCTGTGGGTCTCCTCAGCTCCCCAAACTGTGGGTCTCCTCAGCTCTCCGAACTGGGGGACTCCTCAGCTCCCCAAACTGGGGGACTCCTCAGCTCCCCAAACTGTGGGTCTCCTCAGCTCCCCAAACTGTGGGTCTCCTCACCTCCCCAAACTGTGGGTCTCCTCACCTCCCCAAACTGTGGGCCTCCTCAGCTTCCCAAACTGTGGGTCTCCTCAGCTCCCCAAACTGTGGGTCTCCTCACCTCCCCAAACTGTGGGCCTCCTCAGCTCCCCAAACTGTGGGTCTCCTCAGCTCCCCAAACTGTGGGTCACCTCACCTCCCCAAACTGTGGGTCTCCTCAGCTCCCCAAACTGTGGGTCACCTCACCTCCCCAAACTGTGGGTCTCCTCAGCTCCCCAAACTGTGGGTCTCCTCAGCTCTCCAAACTGTGGGCCTCCTCAGCTCCCCAAAATGGGGGTCTCCTCACCTCCCCAAACTGTGGGTCTTCTCAGCTCCCCAAACTGTGGGTCTCCTTACCTCCCCAAACTGTGGGCCTCCTCAGCTCCCCAAACTGTGGGTCTCCTCAGCTCCCCAAACTGTGGGTCTCCTCATCTCCCCAAAATGTGGGCCTCCTCAGCTCCCCAAACTAGGGGACTCCTCACCTCCCCAAACTGTGGGCCTCCTCAGCTCCCCAAACTGTGGAACACCTCACCTCCCCAAACTGTATGTCTCCTCAGCTCCCCAAACTGGGGGACTCCTCAGCTCCCCAAACTGTGGGACTCCTCAGCTCCCCAATCTGTGGGTCTCCTCACCTCCCCAAACTGTGGGTCTCCTCAGCTCTCCGAACTGGGGGACTCCTCAGCTCCCCAAACTGTGGGTCTCCTCAGATCCCCAAACTGTGGGTCTCCTCAGCTCCCCAAACTGTGGGTCTCCTCAGCTCCCCAAACTGTGGGTCTCCTCAGATCCCCAAACAGTGGGTCTCCTCAGATCCCCAAACTGTGGGTCTCCTCAGCTCCCCAAACTGTGGGTGTCCTGAGCTCTCCGAACTGGGGGACTCCTCAGCTCCCCAATCTGTGGGTCTCCTCAGCTCTCCGAACTGAGGGACTCCACAGCTCCCCAATCTGTGGGTCTCCTCAGCTCTCCAAACTGGGGGACTCCACAGCTCCCCAAACGGTGGGTCTCCTCAGCTCCCCAAACTGGGGGACTCCTCTCTTTCCCAATCTGTGGGACTCCTCAGCTCTCCAAACTGTGGGTCTCCTCAGCTCTCCAAACTGGGGGACTCCTCAACTCTCCAAACTGTGCGTCTCCTCAGCTCCCCAATCTGTGGGACTCCTCAGCTCTCCAAACTGTGGGTCTCCTCAGCTCTCCAAACTGGGGGACTCATCAACTCTCCAAACTGTGGGTCTCCTCAGCTCCCCAAACTGTGGGTCTCCTCAGCATCCCAATCTGTGGGACTCCTCAGTTCCCAAACTGTGGGTCTCCTCAGCTCTCCAAACTGTGGGTCTCCTCAGCTCCCCAAACTGTGGGTCTCCTCAGCTCCCCAAACTGTGGAACTCTCATGTCCCCAATCTGTGGGACTCCTCAGCTCCCCACACTCTTGAACTCTCATGTCCCCAATCTGTGAGACTCCTCAGCTCCCCAAATTGTGGGACTCCTCACCTCCCCGAATTGTGGGACTCCTCACCACCCCAGACGGTGGGACTCGACAGCTTCCCAAACTGGGACTCTCAAATCCCCAAATTGTGGGACCCCTCAGCTCCCCAAACTGTGGGACTCCTCACCTCACAAACTGTGGTATTCCTCACCTCCCAAGCTGTGGTTCTCCTCACTCCCCAATCTGTGGACTCCACATCTCCTTTAATGTGGGGACTACTCACCTACCAAACGATTTGACTCCTCACTTCTCAAACGTTGGGAATCCTCCACTCCCCAATCTGTGGCACCCTCACCTCCCGAGACTGTGGGACTCCTGATCGCCCCAATCAGTGGGAAACATCAAAACCCCAATAGTTGGACTCCTCAGCTCCCCAAACTGTGGGACTCCTCACCTCCCCAAACTGTGGGTTTCCTCAGCTCCCCAAACTGGGGGACTCCTCACCTCCCCAAACTGTGGGTCTCCTTAGCTCCTCAAAATGTGGGTCTCCTCAGGTCTCCAAACTGTGGGACTCCTCAGCTCACCAAACTGTGGGTCTCCTCAGCTCCCCAAACTGTGGGACTCCTCAGCTCCCCAATCTGTTGGACTCCTCAGCTCCCCAAACTGTGGGTCTCCTCAGCTCCCCAATCTGTGGGTCTCCTCAGCTCCCCAAACTGTGGGTCTCCTCAGCTCTCCGAACTGGGGGACTCCTCAGCTCCCCAAACTGGGGGACTCCTCAGCTCCCCAAACTGTGGGTCTCCTCAGCTCCCCAAACTGTGGGTCTCCTCACCTCCCCAAACTGTGGGTCTCCTCACCTACCCAATCTGTGGGCCTCCTCAGCTCCCCAATCTGTGGGTCTCCTCAGCTACCCAAACTGTGGGTCACCTCACCTCCCCAAACTGTGGGTCTCCTCAGCTCTCCGAACTGGGGTCTCCTCAGCTCCCCAAACTGGGGGACTCCTCAGCTCCCCAAACTGTGGGTCTGCTCAGCTCCCCAAACTGTGGGTCTCCTCACCTCCCCAAACTGTGGGTCTCCTCACCTCCCCAAACTGTGGGCCTCCTCAGCTCCCCAAACTGTGGGTCTCCTCAGCTACCCAAACTGTGGGTCACCTCACCTCCCCAAACTGTGGGTCTCCTCAGCTCCCCAAACTGTGGGTCTCCTCAGCTCCCCAAACTGTGGGTCTCCTCACCTCCCCAAACTGTGGGCCTCCTCAGCTCCCCAAACTGGGGGACACCTCACCTCCCCAAACTGTGGGTCTCCTCAGCTCCCCAAACTGAGGGTCTCCTCACCTCCCCAAACTGTGGGCCTCCTCAGCTCCCCAAACTGTGGGTCTCCTCAGCTCCCCAAACTGTGGGTCTCCTCACCTCCCCAAAATGTGGGCCTCCTCAGCTCCCCAAACTGGGGGACTTCTCACCTCCCCAAACTGTGGGCCTCCTCAGCTCCCCAAACTGTGGGACTCCTCACCTCCCCAAACTGTGGGTCTCCTCAGCTCCCCAAACTGTGGGACTCCTCAGCTCCCCAAACTGTGGGACTCCTCAGCTCCCCAATCTGTGGGTCTCCTCACCTCCTCAAACTGTGGGTCTCCTCAGCTCTCCGAACTGGGGGACTCCTCAGCTCCCCAAACTGTGGGTCTCCTCAGATCCCCAAACTGTGGGTCTCCTCAGCTCCCCAAACTGTGGGTCTCCTCACCTCCCCAAACTGTGGGACTCCTCATCTCCCCAAACTGTGGATCTCCTCAGCTCCCCAAACTGTGGGTCTCCTCAGATCCCCAAACTGTGGGTCTCCTCAGATCCCCAAACTGTGGGTCTCCTCAGCTCCCCAAACTGTGGGTGTCCTCAGCTCTCCGAACTGGGGGACTCCTCAGCTCCCCAATCTGTGGGTCTCCTCAGCTCTCCGAACTGAGGGACTCCACAGCTCCCCAATCTGTGTGTCTCCTCAGCTCTCCAAACTGGGGGACTCCTCAGCTCCCCAAACGGTGGGTCTCCTCAGCTCCCCAAACTGGGGGACTCCTCTCTTTCCCAATCTGTGGGACTCCTCAGCTCTACAAACTGTGGGTCTCCTCAGCTCTCCAAACTGGGGGACTCCTCAACTATCCAAACTGTGGGTCTCCTCAGCTCCCCAATCTGTGGGACTCCTCAGCTCTCCAAACTGTGGGTCTCCTCAGCTCTCCAAACTGGGGGACTCATCAACTCTCCAAACTGTGGGTCTCCTCAGCTCCCCAAACTGTGGGTCTCCTCAGCTCCCCAAACTGTGGGTCTCCTCAGATCCCCAAACTCTGGGTCTCCTCAGATCCCCAAACTGTGGGTCTCCTCAGCTCCCCAAACTGTGGGTGTCCTCAGCTCTCCCAACTGGGGGACTCCTCAGCTCCCCAATCTGTGGGTCTCCTCAGCTCTCCGAACTGAGGGACTCCACAGCTCCCCAATCTGTGGGTCTCCTCAGCTCTCCAAACTGGGGGACTCCTCAGCTCCCCAAACGGTGGGTCTCCTCAGCTCCCCAAACTGGGGGACTCCTCTCTTTCCCAATCTGTGGGACTCCTCAGCTCTCCAAACTGTGGGTCTCCTCAGCTCTCCAAACTGGGGGACTCCTCAACTCTCCAAACTGTGGGTCTCCTCAGCTCCCCAATCTGTGGGACTCCTCAGCTCTCCAATCTGTGGGTCTCCTCAGCTCTCCAAACTGGGGGACTCCTCAGCTCCCCAAACGGTGGGTCTCCTCAGCTCCCCAAACTGGGGGACTCCTCTCTTTCCCAATCTGTGGGACTCCTCAGCTCTCCAAACTGTGGGTCTCCTCAGCTCTCCAAACTGGGGGACTCCTCAACTCTCCAAACTGTGGGTCTCCTCAGCTGCCCAATCTGTGGGACTCCTCAGCTCTCCAAACTGTGGGTCTCCTCAGCTCTCCAAACTGGGGGACTCATCAACTGTCCAAACTGTGGGTCTCCTCAGCTCCCCAAACTGTGGGTCTCCTCAGCATCCCTATCTGTGGGACTCCTCAGTTCCCAAACTGTGGGTCTCCTCAGCTCTCCAAACTGTGGGTCCCCTCAGCTCCCCAATCTGTGGGTCTCCTCAGCTCCCCAAACTGTGGAACACTCATGTCCCCAATCTGTGGGACTCCTCAGCTCCCCACACTCTGGAACTCTCATGTCCCCAATCTGTGAGACTCCTCAGCTCCCCAAATTGGGGGACTCCTCACCTCCCCGAATTGTGGGACTCCTCACCACCCCAGACGGTGGGACTCGACAGCTTCCCAAACTGGGACTCTCAAATCCCCAAATTGTGGGACCCCTCAGCTCCCCAAACTGTGGGACTCCTCACATCACCAAACTGTGGGACTCCTTAGCTCCCCATATTGAGAGACTCCTCACCTCCCCAACTGTGGGACTCCCCATCTCCCCAAACTGTGGGTCTCCTCTGATCCCAAACTGTGGGAATCCTCACCACCCCAAACTCTGGGACTTCTCAGCTACCCAAACTGTGGGACTCCTTACTGTTAAGTCCGTGAATGATTGAGACACGGACTAGCAGGAGTGAAAACAAACAAGTCTTTACTGGTGGAAGTCAATAGTGAAACTAACAAACAGAGGCTCTCTCCGGCCTTTTGTACAGTGGTGGTCACTGCCGGTACTGCAGTCTGAGACCAGTTATTCCCTTAAAGGTACATACACAACAACTCCTCCCCTTTTAGATAAACAGTACATAACATTCATTTAACAACTAAATGATAACTAATTACAATCACAATCACGGTTGCTAGATACATTGGTTAAGTTTAAGCAAATATAAGTTCAGTCTTTGAGGAGGCTTCCTGATTCTGTCTGGATAACGCCTCTTTGGGGTATCTGGTTCTTCTGGCAATGTTGAGTCGAGATCAATGTCGTTGTTTGGTTCATCTGCTTCCAATATCACCGATTCTGCGGTAGCTGCAATTGGTACGTCGATTTCATTGCCAGGTGTATCAGATCGTGGTGTTGAGTTGACGTTTTCCAGTGACTCTAGAATCTGGTCAGCATGGCGTCGTACAATGCTCTCTCCAACGTCCACGGTATACATGAGCGGTCCTTGCCGTGTACAAATCGTTCCTGGCTGCCGTTTCTCAGTGCAGTACTCCCGGGCCAAAACTGGTTGGCCTATCTTAAAGCTCTTGGTCGGCCTTTCATTCATATTCTGAACCTGCCTGTTCTCCACATCTCTTCGGACGTTTGGCTTAACCAAATCCAAGCGGCATCGTAGTCTTCGATTGAAGAACATCACGGTTGGGGTTTGGTTGGTAACCGCATGTGTCGCATTCCGGTAGGCAAACAAAAAGTTTGCCACCTTGTGTTGTAGGGGTATATCTTCATTACACGTTGCCTTGATAGACTTCTTGAATGTAGGACAAACCTCTCGGCCAATCCATCAGTGGCTGGATGATATGGGGCAGATGTGTAATGCTTAATGCCATTGTTCTTTAAGAACCTCCGGAACTCTTCAGACACAAACTGTGGTCCATTGTCAGAGCAAATCTGTTCAGGCAGCCCATTCCTGGCGAATATGGTTCGCAAAACTGTGATTGTATTTTCCGTGGTGGTTGAGGACATTTTTATTACCACTGGCCACTTTGAATGTGCATCCACCGCAATTAAAAACATCGAGTCCATGAAGGGACCAGCAAAATCAATGTGCACCTGTTGCCATGGAGATGATGGCCACTCCCATGGATGCAGAGGAGCTTGTGGTGGGACGCTTTCGACCTTCTGGCATCCTGCACAGCTCTTGGTCATCTCTTCGATTTCTCTATCGATTCCCGGCCGCCACACCAACGCTCTGGCTAAGTTCTTCATTTTTACCCCACCCAGATGACCCTCATGAAGCTCATTGAGTACTCTATCTGTCAACTTAGGTGGAATTACTACTCTGGATCCACACATCAAGGTTCCTCTGCACACTGACAGCTGTTCTCTTCTCGGCGAGAATGCTGGCAGCAGTGTTTCGCCATGTGCTGGCCATCCCTTCACCGTTAAATCATAGACCCGTGATAGTGTCGGGTCATTCTGTGATTGCTTTTCTATGTTTCCATTCGTCACAGGGAGACATTCGATTGTGGTCGAGTGGAAGAACTCCATTGGATCCACTGCAAGGTCTTCTTTTTCCACCGTTGGCAATGGTAGGCGTGACAATCCATCAGCATTTCCATGCTGTTTAGTTCCTTGGTACTCGATGTCATATTGGTGTGCCCCTAGGAAAAGGGACCATCTCTGCAGCCGTTGTGCCGTCATTATTGGTACACCCTTCTGAGGGTTGAAAATGGAGGCAAGAGGTTGATGATCGGTTAGTAGAGTAAATTTTTGACCGTGCAGATAGTGATTGAACTTCTTCACCCCCCACGCTAGGCGGAGGGCCTCTCTGTCAATCTGGGCATAGTTACGCTCGGCAGAAGATAACGAGCGTGACGCAAAAGCTATCGGCCTCTCTAAACCATCAAGGAATTTATGTGACAGTACCGCCCCAATGCCGTAGGGAGACGCATCACACGCCAGCCTGATTGGCAGTGCTGGGTTGTAGTGAGCCAATACTTCCCTTGAAGTGATTAAGTCCTTACTCTTCTGAAAAGCACGCTTACAATCATCGTTCCATTTCCATGCTACCCCCTTTCATAGCAGGGCATTCAGTGGGTGCAGAATTGTCGACAAATTCGGCAAAAACTTATGATAGTAATTCACCAACCCGAGGAATGACCTCAGTTGCGACACATTTTCAGGCGCTGGGGCCTTAACAACCGCTTCAATTTTGTCAGGGGACTTATGTAACCCCTCTTCATCAATCACGTGGCCACAATACGATAACTGTTTCTTAAAAAATTCGCACTTGGGGCGGTTGGCTCGCAGCCCATGTTCCCGTAGTCTAGTGAGCACCTGTTCTAGGTTGTTAAGGTGTTCACTGTCATACTCACCTGTTACAAGGATGTCGTCCAAGTAACACTAAGTCCCCGGAATCCCTTGCAGGACTTGTTCCATCGCTCTTTGCCATATCGCCGGAGCCGATGCTACTCAGAATACCAATCGATGATACTGGTAAAGACCTTTGTGAGTGTTTATCGTGAGATACTTCCTAGAGGACTCTTCAACCTCCATCTGCAAATATGCTTGTGCTAGTTCAACTTTTGTAAAACGCTTCCCTCCAGACAGTGAGGCGAAGATGTCTTCTATCCTTGGAAGAGGATATTGTACTGTGTGAAGGACAGGGTTCACCGTCACTTTGATATCCCCACAGATGCGAATCTTCCTTGGCTCTCCGGACTTATTGCTTAACGTTTTCTTCATGACAGGGACGATGGGTGTCGCCCACTCGCTCCAGTCGACCTTAGACAACACGCCCGCCTTCTCCAGATCCTCCAGCTCTGCCTCGACGGCTGGGCGAATTGCATATGGTACCGGTCTTGCTTTGAAAAACTTGGGAACTGCATTCTCTTCTATTTTTATCGAGGCGGTTACGCCTTTAAGCGTGCCCAGTTCTTGTTGAAATACCTCTTTGGCGTTAGCTAAGATTGTTGACAATCGTCCAGGAGTGACGTCTTCATCTTTTTTACCGTCCACCGTCATTGCATGAATGGAATGCCAATCTAAGTTTATCTTCCTGATCCATTCCCGTCCCAATAACGGTGGTCCACCATTTGGCAGTATGTAGAGATACAATTTCTGTATTTTCTTGCCAATTTATTCGACAGGCACCCTTCTTTTTCCTCTGGGGTATACTTTTTGCCCCGTATACGTCGTCAAGACGATGGATGTCTCTCTCAAGGGTATGTGTGAAAATAGCCGCTCGTAGTCTCGTCGATTCATGACGGTTAGCGCTGATCCTGTATCCAATTCCATTTTAACTTGGGACCCTGCTATCGTGAGGGTGACCCAAATGGTTCGGTAATCCTCTTTTGTGATTACATTGTGAAGTTTGAGACCGCTTCGATAGCTGTTTCCGGATTCACTATCGCTCATCTGGTCTTCGGAACTACTGTCCGTCATCTTTTGTACTTTCTTGTATGGTTCCTTTGTAGCCTTCTTGTTGTCGCTGGTCTTCTTCCCAGACCTGCAAACTCGTGCAATGTGTCCAATCTTCCCGCATTGTCTGCATATTTTGTCTTTGGACCAGCAGTCCTTCTGGTCAGTTCTGCCGCAGTGATAACATTTTGCAAATCCCCGTGTCATTTCGTGGGTGCCGTATTCCTGTGGTTTTTGTTGAATTTCAGCAGCTCCCCTGGCTTCTGCTTCATATGATACTGCCACGCTGAAAGCCTTATCTACCGTCAGCTCTTTTTCTGAGAGTAACTTCTTCTGTGTTCCTTCACTCAGGAGTCCACAGACAAATTTGTCCCGTAGGGTATCTGCCAGTCCTGCTCCGAACTGGCAGTGCTTTGATAGCTTGCGTAGTTCTGTAAGATACTCAGCATTGCTCTCATCTTTGTGCTGAGTTCTCCTGTGGAATTTAAATCTTTCTGCTATCAACAGCGTGGCAGGGTTTACGTGTTCCTGTAGGACAGCAACAATTTCATTAAAACTCTTTGCTTTCGGTTTGGCTGGAGTAATCAGGTCCCGCAATTGGCCATACATTCTAGCGCCCATTAAGTTTAGCAATATTGATGCCTTTTTCCCCTCCGCTATTTCATTTGCCTCGAAATATACCTCGACACTTTCCACATACATGGTCCAGTCCTCTAATGTATTATCAAAAGCAGTGATACAGCCATGCTTCGGCATCTTGCAAATCTAAAATGGCGCCTCCCGCGCTTTGCCTTCTTCCCCGATTTAACAAAATGGCGCCTCCCGCGCTTTGCCTTCTTCCCCGCTGCTGTTAGCGCTGCTTTCCACGGTTTCTTGCACGTTAAATATTGATTCTTTTTCTTCTAATGTTTTCCCGTCATGGAGCGGACCCTCTGGGACACTTCCCTCCCTCTTCTTAGGTCCGAACGCTGCCCGGCTTCAAAGCACCGGCCGCTCCACCCTCTCTCTCTCTCTTTGCTTCTCGCCTCGCTGCCCGGCCCCGTTGAAAAGCCAACCGATCGAGCTTCAGCCCGCCGCAGCCCAGGAAGGATCAGTGCACTACCTGCCACCAGCCCGATTAGCTGGGAAACCACAGACCGAGGAAGCCAACCTGGCTCTGAACAGTCTCTCCTGCAAGTTTTCAAACCGATGATTGACGGTCGACGTCCGTTTCCCGAGATTCTTTGGACTCTATTTTTTTTTTTCTTTCTTCTGGCTCCGACCTTCAACAACGTCGTCTGAGGTGCTGCCGAGTTGCAGGTAAGTTCGTTTCTTACTCGTCGCCAGTGTTAAGTCCGTGAATGATTGAGAAACGGACAAGCAGGAGTGAAAACAAACAAGTCTTTACTGGTGGAAGTCAATAGTGAAACTAGCAAACAAAGGCTTTCTAGCGCCTTTTATACAGGGGTGGTCACTGCCGGTACTGCATTCTGAGACCAGTTATTCTCTTAAAGGTATATGCACAACACTTACCTCCACAAACTGTGGGTCACCTCTACTCCCCAAGCTGTGTGGACTCCTCACCTCAGCAACTGTGGGACACTTCACCTCCCCAAACAGTGTGATTCCAGAACTCCGCATATTGCTGTACTGCTCATTCGCCCGATCTGTGGGACTCCTCAGCGCCCCAAACTGTGGTGACTCCTCACTTCCCCAAACTGTGGGAGTCGTCAGCTTCCCAAACTGTGAGACTCTCAAATCCCGAAACTGTGGGACTCCGCACCACACCAAACTATGGGACTCCTCACCTCCCAAAATTGTGGGACCCCTCAGCTCCCCAAACTGTGGGACTTCTCACTTCCCCAAATTGTGGGACTCGTCAGCTTCCCAAACTGAGATTCTCAAATCCAAAAACTGTGGGACACCGAACCACCCCAAACTGTGGGGACTCCTCACTTCCCCAAACTGTGGGACTCGTCAGCTTCCCAAACTGTGAGACTCTCAAATCCCCAAACTGCACCATCGCAAACTGTGGGACTCTCACCTTAGCTCCCCAAACTGTGGTTCACCTAACCTCCCCAAACTGTGGGATTCCACAACTCCACAAACTGTGAGACTCCACAGCTCCACAAACTGTGGGGACTCCTCTGCAACTCAACTTTGGGACTCCTCACCACCCCAAAATGTGGGACACTCACCTCCCAAAGTTGAGGGGACAACTCAACTCCACAAAATGTGGGACTCTCAAAACCCCAAACTGTGGGTCACCTCACGTCCCCAAACTGTGGGACTCCTCAGCTACCAATCTGTGGGACTTTCAAATCCCCAAACTGTGGGACTTTGCACCTCCCCAAACTGTGGGACTTCACACCTCCCCAAACTGTGGGATCTCCTCAACTCCCCAATTGTGGGAACTCATCAACTCCCCAAACCATGGGATCCCAGAACTCCCCAAACTGTGGGACTTCTCATTTGCCCAAACAGTGCACTCCTCAACACCCCGAAATGTGGGGAGTCCTCACCTCCACAATCTTTGGGTCTCCTCAGCACCACCAACTGTGAAACTCCTCAGCTCCTGAAACTGAATCTCCTCAGCTCCCCAAACTGTGGGACGCCTCACCTCAACAAACTGTGGGTTAACTCACCTATCCAAACACTGGGACTCATCAACTCCCCAAACTGTGTGACTCCTCCGCTCCACACACTGTGAGGCACCTGTTCTCCTCACCGCCCCAAACTGGGGGCATTCTCACATCCCAAACTGTGGGACTCCACTCCTCCCCAAACTGTGGGACTCCACTACTCCCCAAAATGTGGGCCTCCACTCCTCCCCAAAATGTGGGATACAACACCTACCCAAACTGTGGGCCTCCACTCATCCCCAAACAGTGTGACTCCACACATCCCCAAACTGTGGGCCTCCACTAATCCCCAAACTGTGGAACTCCACACCTCCCCAAACTGTGGGACACAATACCTACCCAAACTGTGGGAATCCTCAGTTCCCCAAAATGTGGAACTCCACACCTCCCCAAACTGTGGAACTCCTCCCCTCCCCAAACTGTGGGACCCCTCAGCTCCCCAAACTGTGGGAATCCTCACCATCCCAAACTGTGGAACTCCTCACCTCCCCAAACTGTGGAACTCCTCACCTGCCCAAACTGTGGGACTCCACAGCTCCCCAATCTGTGGGCATCCTCACCATCCCAAACTGTGGGACTCCACAGCTTCCCGATCTGTGGGACCCTCAAATCCTGATCTGTGGGATTCCTCACCAAACAAAACTGTGGGACTCTCACCTCCCAAAATTGTGGGGACACCTCAACTCTACAAAATGTGGGACTCTGAAATCCCCAAACTGTGGGGCACCTCACCTCCCCAAACTGTGGGAAATCCTCACCTCACAAACTGTGGGATTCTTCACCTCCCCAAACTGTGGGATCCCAGAACTCCACAAACTGTGGGACTTCTCATTTGCCCGAACTTTGGCACACCTCACCACCCCAAACTGTGGGGAGTCCTCATCTCCCCAATCTGTGCGACTCCTCAGCTTTCCAAACTCTAGGACACTCAAATCACCAAACTGTGGAACTCCTCACCACCCCAAACTGTGGGACAAACACCTCCACAAATTGTGGGACCGCTCAGCTCCCCAAACTGTGGGACTCCTCACATCACTAAACTGTGGGACTCCTCGCATCACTAAACTGTGTGACTCCTCAACTCACCAAACTGTGGGGACCCCTCACCTCCACAAACTGTGGGACTCCTTAGCTCCCCAAACTGTGGGTCACCTCATGTCCCCAAATTGTGGGAATCCTAACCAACCCAAACTGTGGGACTTCTCAGCTACCCAAACTGTGGGACTCCTTACCTCCACAAACTGTGGGTCATCTCAACTCCCCAAACTGTGTGGACCCCTCACCTCACCAACTGTGGGACACTTCACCGCCCCAAACAGTGTGATTCCAGACCTCCACATACTGTTGTACTGCTCATTTGCCCGATCTGTGGGACTCCTCACCATCCCAAACTGTGGTGACTCCTCACTTCCCCAAACTGTGGGACTCGTCAGCTTCCCAAACTGTGAGACTCTCAAATCCCCAAACTGTGGGACTCCACACCACCCCAAACTATGGGACTCCTCACCTCCCAAAATTGTGGGACCCCTCAGCTCCCCAAACTGTGGGACTTCTCACTTCCCCAAACTGTGGGACTCGTCAGCTTCCCAAACTGAGATTCACAAATCCAAAAACTGTGGGACTCCGAACCACCCCAAACTGTGGGGACTCCTCGCTTCCCCAAACAGTGGGGTTCGTCAGCTTTCCAAACTGTGAGACTCTCAAATCCCCAAACTGTGGGAGTCCGTACCACCGCAAACTGTGGGACTCTCACCTCCCCAATCTGTGGGGCTGCTCAGCTCCCCAAACTGTGGGACTCTTCACCTACCCAAACTGTGAAACTCCTGAGCTCCACAAACAATGGGACTCGTCACCTCCCCAAACTGTGGGACTCCTCACATCCCAAATTGTGGGACTCGCACTTCCAAAAATTGTATATTTCATCCCCTCACCAAACTGAGGGACTCCTCAACGTCCCAAATTGTGGGACTCCTCTGCTTCCCAAATTGTGGGACTTTCAAATCCCCAAACAGTGGGACTCCTCACCTCCACAAACTGTGGGTCGCCTCACCTCCCCAAATTGTGTGTCTCCTCATCTCCCAAACTGTGGGACACCTCCCCTTCCAAACTGTGGGACTGCTCATCTGCCCAAACTGTGAGACTCCTCACATCCCCAAACTATGGGAGTCCTCCCCTCCTCAAACTGTGGGAATCCTCATCTGCCCAAACTGAGGGACTCCTCACATCCCCAATCTTTTGGGCACTTCATCTCCCTAACTGTGGGTCACCTCAACTCCCCAAATTGTGAGACTCCTGATCACGCCAAACTGAGGGACTCTTACCTCCCCAAATTGTAAGACTCAACCCCTACCCAAATTGAGGGACACTCGCCTCCCCATATGGTAAGTTTCATCTGTTCCCCAAACTGAGAGATTCCTCAACTCCCCAAACTGTGGGACACCTCCCCTCCCCAAACTGTGGGTTACCTCACCTCCCCAAAGTGATGGTCAGCTCACCTCCCCAAACTGTGGGTCTGCTCGGCTCCCAAACTGTGGGACTACTCTCCTCCCCCAACTGTGGTAACCATCAACTCCCCAAACTGTGTGACTCCTCCCATCCCCAAACTGTGGGACTCTTCATCTGCCCAAGCTGTGAGACTCCACAGACCCCTGATTTTGGGACCCTTCATCTCTCATAATGTGGATCTCCTCAACTCCCCAAACAGTGGGACCTCTCACCGCCCCAAACTCTAAGACCCCTCACCTCCCCAAACTGAGAACTCCACACCGCCTCAAAATGTGGGACTCCTCATCTCCCCAAACTGTGGGCCTCCTCACATTCCCCAAAGAGTGGGTCTCCTCAGCTCCCAAACTGTGGGACTACTAACCTCCCCAAACTGTTAGAAACATCAACT
Organism: Somniosus microcephalus; assembly: GCF_052327205.1. Lineage (NCBI taxonomy): Eukaryota > Metazoa > Chordata > Chondrichthyes > Squaliformes > Somniosidae > Somniosus > Somniosus microcephalus. The sequence goes on along the minus strand of NW_028225389.1, from coordinate 228,210 downwards.
CCCCAAACTGTGGGCCTCCTCACATTCCCCAAACAGTGTGTCTCCTCAGCTCCCAAACTCTGGGACTACTAACCTCCCCAAACTGTGAGAACCATCACCTCCCCAAACTGTGGGACTCTCCCCTCCCCAAACTGTGGGACTCTCCCCTCCCCAAACTGTGGGATTCTTCATCTGCCCAAACTGTGAGACTCCACAGCTACCCAAAATTTTGGGACTCATCCCCTCCCGAAACTTTAGGACTCCTCACCACCCCAAACTGTGGGACTGCCCGGCTCCCCAAAATGTGGGTCTCCTCAGCTCCCCAAACTGTGGGATTCCTCAGCTCCCCAAAATTTGGGACTCCTACACATCCCTGAATGTTGGACAACTCAGCTCTCTAAACCGTGGGGCTCCTCACCTTCCCAAACCGCGGGGCTCCACAGCACCCCAAATTGTGGGACTCTCACCTCCCGAAACTGTGGGACACCTCACCTGCCCAAAATCTGAGACTCATCACCTCCCCAAACTGAGGGACTCCTCACCACCAAAAACAGTGGGACTCCGCACCGCCCCAAACTGAGGGACTCCCCACCTCCCTAAACTGTGGGGACTCCTCACCTCCCAAACTTTGCGAATCATTAGCTACACAAACTGAGACTCCACACCTCCACAAAATGTGGGACTCCTCAGCTCCCCCAACTGTGGGACAGCTCTGCATCCCAATCTGTGGGACTCTCAAATCCCCAAACTGTAGTACATCTCTCGTCCACAAACGGAGGGTCACCTCACCTCCCCAAACTGTGGGGACTCCTCACCTCACAAACTGTGGGACACTACTCCTCCCCAAACTGTGGGATTCCAGAGCTCCACAAATTGTGGGACTGCTCATTTGCCTGAACAGGGGGACTCCTCACCACGCCAAACTGTGGGGACTGCTCACCTCCCCAAACTGTGGGACTCCACAACACCCCAAACTGTGGGCCTCCTCTTCTGCCCAAACTGTGAGGCTCCTCACATCCCCAAACTTTTGGACTCTTCATCTCCACAAATGTGGGACTCTTCACCTCCCCAACATATGGGACTCCTCCCCTCCCCAATCGGTGGGCCTCCTCATCTGCCCAAAATGTGAGACTCGTCACATCCCTAAACTTTTGGATACTTCATCTCCCAAGCAGTGGGTCACCTCTCCACGCCAAACTGTGGGGACTCCTCAACTCCCCAAACTGTGGGACACCTCACTTTCCCAAACTGTGGGTCTCCTCAGCTCCCCGAACCGTTTGATTCCTGATCTCCCCAAAATGTGGGACTCCTCAGCTACCCAAACTGTGTGACTCTCTCCTCCCCAAACAGTGGGACTCCTGATCGCCCCAAACTGGGGGACTCCTCAGCTCCCCAAATTGTAGGACTTCTCAGCACCACAATCTGCGGGACTCTCAACTCCCCAAATTATAAGCTTCCTCCCCTACCCAAACTGAGGGAATCCTCAGCTCCCCAAACTGTAGGACTCCTCACCTCCACAAACTGTGGGACTCCTCAGCCCCCCAAGCTGTGGGACTCCTCAGCTCCACAAACTGTGGGACTCCTCAGCTCCCCAAACTGAGGGAATCCTCACTTCCCGAAACTGTGGGACCCGTCAGCACCGCAAACTGTGGGAATCCTCAACTCCCCAAACTGTGCATCACCTCACCTCCCCAATCTATGGGGACTTCTCACGTTCCCAACCTGTGGGACTCCTCACCTCCCCAAACTGTGGGACTCAACAACTCGCCAAACTGTGGGACTCCTCACCTCCCCAAACTGTGAGACTCCTCAACTCCACAAACTGTGCAACTCCTCACCTCCCCAAACTGTGGAACTCCTCAGCTTCCATACTGTGGGACATTCAAATCCCCAAATTGTGGGACACCTCACCTTGACAAACTGTGGGACTCCCCACCTCCTCAAACTGTGGGACTCCTCGCCTCCCTAAACTGTGGGACTCTAACCTCCCCAAATTGTATGTTTCATCCCCTCCCCAAACTGAGGGAATCCTCACCTTCCCAAACTGTGGGACTCTCAACTCCCCAAACTGTGGGACACCTCACATTCCCAAACTGTGGGCCTCTTCATCTGCCCAAACTGTGAGGCTCCGCACATCCCCAAACATTTGGACTCTTCAACTCCACAAATGTGAGTCATCTCACCTCCCCAAACTGTGGGCATCCTCATCTCCACAAACTTTGGAACTCCGTAGCTCCCCAAACTGTGGGTCACCTCACCTCCTCAAACAGTACGACTCATCACCTCGCCAAACTGTGGGAAACCTCACTTTCCCAAATTGTGGGACTCCTCATCACACCAAACTGTGGGGCTCCTCAGCTCCCCAAAATGTGGGACTCCTCCAAACACCAGAATGTTGGAATCCTCAGCTCTCTAAACCGTGGGGCTCCTTACATTCCCAATATGTGGGTCTCCTCAGCTCCGCAAACTGTGGGAATCCTCACCTCCCCAAAGTGAGCGACATCTCACCTCCCCGAACTGTGGGACTCCTCAACTCCCCAAACTGTGGAACTCCTCACCTCCCCAAAGTGTGGAACTCCTCAGCTTACCAATCTGTGGGACATTCAAATCCCCAAATTGTGGGACACCTCACCTCCCCAAACTTTGGGACTCCTCACCTCCCTAAACTGTGGGACTCTCACCTCCCCAAATTGTATGTTTCATTCCCTCCCCAAACTGAGGGTCTCCTCACCTTCCCAAACTGTGGGACTCTCAACTCCCCAAAGAGTGGGACACCTCATCTCCTCAAACAGTGCGACTCATCACCTCGCCAAACTGTGGGACACCTCACTTTCCCAAATTGTGGGACTCCTCACCACCACAATCTGTGGGACTCCTCAGCTCCCCAAACTCTGGGAATCCTCACGTCACGGAACTGTGGGACTCCTCACCACCCCAAAGTGTGTGGACTCCGCATCGCCCCAAACTGAGGGACTCTTCAGCAGCACGAACTATGGGACTCGACAGCTTCCCAAAGCGTGGGGCTTTCAAATCCCCAAACAGTGGGAATCCTCACCAACCCCAAAATGTGGGATTCTCACCTCCCCAAATTGTGGGTCCCCACAGCTCCCCAAACTGTGGGACTCCTCACCTCACCAAACTGTGGGACTCTTCAGCTCCCCAAACTGTGGAACTCCTCAGCTCCCCAAACTGTGGGATTCCTCACCTCCCCAAACTGTGGGACTCCCCAGCTCCCCAAATCCTGAGACTCCTCACGTCCCCAAACTATGGGACTCCTCAGCTCCCCAAACTGTGGGACTCCTCACCTCCACAAATGTGGGTCTCCACACCTACCAACCTGTGGGTCACCTAACCTCTCCAAACTGTGGGGACTCCTCTCCTCCCCAAACTGCGGCTCTCCTGATCTCCCCAAACTGTGTGACGCCTCAGCTCCCCAAACTGTGGAAATCCTCGCCACCCCAAACTGTGTGTCTCCTCAGCTCCACATACTATTACTCCACAGATCTCCAAACTGTGTGAGTCTCTCCTCCACAAATTGTGGGACTCCTTAGCTCCCCAAATTGTGGGTCACCTCGCCTGACTAAACAATGGGACGCCAAACCACCCCAAACTGTGGGCCTCCACACCTTCCCAAACAGTGGGACCACTCACCTCCCAAAATTGTGGGACTCATCACATTCCCAAACTGTGGGACAACTCACTTTCCCAAACTGTGGGACTCCTCAGCTCCCCCAACTGTGGGACTCTCACGCCCCCAAACTGTGGGAATCCTCAGCACCTCAAACTGTTGGGCTCTCAACTCCCCAAACTGTACGATTCGTGCCCTACACAGTTTGATCCCTTCCCCAAACTGAGGGTCTCCTCACCTTCCCAAACTGTGGGACTCCTCAGCTTTCCAATCTTTGGGACATTTAAATCCCCAAACTGTGGGACTCTTCACCATCCCAAACAGTGGGACTTCGCAGCTCCCCAAACTGAGAAACTCCTCAGCTTCTGAAACTGTGAGACTCCTCATCTCCCCAAACTGTGGGGAATCCTCGCCTCCACAAACTGAGGGACTCCTCAGCACCACGAACTATAGGGCTCGACAGCTTCCCAAACTGTGGGACATTCAAATCCCCAAACAGTGGGAATCCTCACCACCCCAAACTGTGGGACTCTCACCTCGCCAAATTGTGGGTCCCCTCAGCTCCCCAAACTGTGGGGACACCACACCTCCCAAACTGTGAAACTCCTCATCTCCCCAAATTGTGGGACTCGTCATCTCCACAAACTGTGGGACTCCTCACCGCTACAAAATTTGAGCATCCTCAAATCCCAATCTGAGGGACTCCTCACCTCCACAAACTATGGATCACCTCACCTCAACAAACTGTGGGGAATCATCACCTCAAAAACTGTGGGACTCCTCACCTCCCCAAACTGTGGGACACGTCACCTCCACAAAGTGTACGACTCATCACCTCCCCAAACTGTAGGACTCCTCACTTTCCCAAAATGTGGGACTCCTCAGCTCCCCAAACTGTGGGACTCCTCAACATCCCAAACTGTGGGACTCCTCTGCTCCCCAAATTGTAGGGACCCCTCACTTTACCAAATGTAGGACTCTCACCTCCCCAAACTGTGGGCCTTCTCACATCCCAAACTGTGGGCCTCCTCACCTCCACAAACTGTGCGTCACCTCATCTCACAAACAGTGGGTCACCTCACCTCGCCAACTGTGGGATTCCTCACCTCCCCAGACTGTGGAACTCCTCACCTCGCCAAACTGTGGGACTCCTCAGCTCCCCAGACTGTGGGACTCCTCACCTCCCCAGACTGTGGGACTCCTCCCCTCCCCAGATTGTTGTACTTCTCACCTCCCCAAACTGTAAGACTCATCAACTCCCCATTCTGTGGGACGCCTCACTTTCCCAAAATCTGGGACTCCCCAGGTCCTCAAACTGTGGTACAACTCACCATCCCAAACTATGGGACTGCTCCGATCCCCAAACTGTGGGGATTCCTCACTTTTCCAAAATGTGGGACGCCACAACTCGCCAAACCTTGGGACTCCTCACCTCCCCAAAATTGTGGGATTCTAGACCTGCACAAAATGTGGGCACCTCAGACGTCCCCAACCTGTGGGATGCCTCACCTCCCCAAAATTGTGGGATTCCAAACTTCCAAAGACAGTCGGACTCCTCACCTCCACAAACTGTGGGCCTCCTCACATCCCAATCTGTGGGACACCTCACCTCCACAAACTGTGGATCACCTGACCTCCACAAACTGTGGGGACTTATCAACTCACAAACTGTGGGAATTCTCACCTTCGCAAAATGTGGGACACCTCACCTCCGCAAACTGTGGATCACCTCACCTCCGCAAACTGTGGGACTCCTCAACTCCGCAAACTGTGTGATTCCTCACCTTCACAAACTGTGGGACTCCTCAGCTCCCCAAGCTGTGGGACACCTCCCCTCTCCACACAGTGAGACTCCTCACCTCCACCAACGCTGGGACTCCTCTCCTCCCCAAACTGTGGGAATACTCACCTCCCCAAAATGTGGGACTTCTCAACTTCCCAAACTGTGGGACTCCTCACATCCCCAAACAGTTGGACTCCTCACGTCCCAAACTGTGAGGCTCATCAGCTCCCCAAACTGTAGGACTCTCACCACCCCAAACTGTGGGACTCCTCACCTCTCAAATTGTGGAACACCTCACCTCCACAGATTGTGGGACTCCTCACCTCCAAAAACTGTGGGGCTCCTCAGCTTCCCAAACTGTGGGATGCCTGAGCTCCCCAATCTGTGGGACATTGAAATCCCCAAACTGTAATACTCATCACATCCCCAAACTGTGTGACTCCTCACTTTCCCAAACTGTGGGACTCCTTGACCTCCCAAACTGTGGCAATCCACACCTTCCCAAACTGTGGGACACCTCACGTCCCAAACTGTGGGAAACAACATTTCCCCAAACTCTGGCACTTTTCAGTTCTCAAATTGTGGGACTCATCACGTGATATATTGTGGGGAGTCCTCACCTTCCCAAATGGTGGGACACCTCACCTTCCCAAACTGTAAGACAAATCACCTCCCCAAACCGGGGGGCTCCTCAATCCCCCCTCCAAAAGAGTGGGATTCCTCAAATCCCCACAATGTGGATTCCTCACCTCCCAAACGGTGGGACTCCTCATCATCGCAAACTGTGTGACCCTTACCTCCCAAATAGTGGGAATCCTCACCTCCCCAAGCTGAGATACTCCTCACCTTCGCAAAATGTGGGACTGCTCACCTCCCCAAAATGTCTTACTCCTCATATCTAAAATTTTGGACCTCTTCACATCCCAAACTTTGGGACTCATCACCACCCAAACTGTGGGACTCCTCACATCCCAAACTTTGGGACCCCTCATCTCCCCAAACTGTAGGGCTCTCTCCAAGCCAAACTGTGGGACACCTCCCCACACAAACAGTGTGACTCCTCACCTCCCAAATTGTGGGATTCCTCACCTGCCAAATTGTGGGATTCCTCACCTCCCCAATTTGTGAGACTCCTCACCTCTCCAGTCTGTTGGACTGCTCACCTCCCAAACTGTGTGCCTCCGCACCTCCCCAAACTGCAATTCTAATTCCTTCCCCAAATTCTGTGGCTCCACGCCTCCCAATTTGTGGGACTCCTCACCTCCCCAAATTTTGAGATTCCTCACCTTCCCAAAATGTGGGACTCCTCACCTCAACAAAATGTGGGACTCCTCACCTCCCCATAATGTGGGACTCCTCACTTCCCCAAAATATTGGGACCCCTCACATCACAAACTGTGGGAATCCTCACCACCCAAACTGTGGGGAACCCTCCCCTCCCCACACTGTGAGACGCCTCATCTCCCCAAACTGTGGAACTGTTCACCTCCCCAAACTGTGTGACTCCTCACCTCTTCAAAGTGTAGGATTCCTCACCTCCCCAAACTGTGGGATTCTTCACCTCCCAAATTGTGGGAATCCACACCTTCCCAAACGGTGGGACACCTCACTTCCCAAACTGTGGGACACAACAACTCCCCAAACTCTGGGACTTTCCAAATCTCAAATTATGGGACTCATCATGTGCCAAATTGTTGGGAGTCCTCACCTTCCTAAATTGTGGATTCCTCATCTTCCCAAACTGTAAGACTCATCACCACCCCAAATTATGGGCTTCCTCAACTCCCCAAACTGTGGGACTCCTGACCTCCCCAAACTGTGGGACTCCTGACCTCCCCAAACTGTGGAAATCCTCACCTCCCCAAACTGTGGGAATCCTCACCTCCCCAAATTGTGGGACACCTCACCTTCCCAAACTGTGGGACTCCTCATCTCCCCAAACTGTAGGGATTCCACATCTCCACTAACTGTGGGTCACCTCACCTCCACAAACTGTGGGGACTCATCACTTTATCAAACTGTGGGACTCCGGACATCCATAACTCTGGACACCTCACCTCCTAAACTGTGGGTCTCCTCAGCTCTCCCAAACTGCAGAGCTGTCACCACCCAATACTGTGGGACTCCTCAACTCACAAGTTGGGGGATCCTCACCTCCCCAAACTGTGTGCCTCCTCAGCTCCCCAAACTGTGGGACTCCACACCACCCCAAACTGTGGGACGCCTAACCTCCCCAAACTGAGGGACTTCTCACATCCAAAAACTGTGGGGACTACTTACCTCACAGAGTGGGGCTCCTCACCTCCCCAAACTGTGGGACTCCTCACCTCCCAAACTGTCAGGAATCCTTAGCTCCCAAGCTGTGGGACTCCTCACAGCCCCACACTGTGAGACTCCTCATCTCCCCAAAATGTGGGACTCCTCGCCCCCTCAAACTGTGCAAATCCCCACCTCCCCTTCGCTGGGGCATCTCAGCTCGCAAACTGTGGGACTCCTCATCACCCCAAACTGTGGCACTCTCAAATCCCCAAATGGTGGGACTCCTCATCTTCCTAAACACTGGCACTTCTCACCTCCCGAAATGTGGGCTCCTCAGCTCCCCAAACGGTGGGACTCCTCAGCTCCTCAAACTGTGGGCCTCTAAAATCCCAAAACTGTGGTACTCCTCACCTCCCCAAAACTTTTGACACCTCACCTCCGCAAACTGCGGGACTCCTCACCACCCCAATCTGTGGGGAATCCACACCTCCACAAAATGTGGGGCTCCTCACCTCCCCAAACTGTGGGACTCCTAAAAGCCCCACACTGTGAGACTCCTCATCTCTCAAACGCTGGGCTCCTCACCTCCCAAATCTGTGGGAGTCCTCGACTCCCCAAAGTGTGGAACTCCTCACCTCCCCTTCCGTGTGACTCCATACCTCCCCAAACTGTCGGAATCCTCCGCTCCCCAAACTGTAGGATACTCACCAGCCCAAACTGTGGGACTCCTCACCTTCCACCTAATTGGACTCCTCAACTCGACAGATGGTGGGACTCCTCACATCCCCAAACAGTTGGACTCTTCAGATCCCCAAACTGTTGGACTCCTCACCTCCAAAATTGTGGAACTCTACACCTCCCTAAACTGTAATATTCATCCACTCCCCAAACTGTGTGACTCCTCAGCTTCCCAAACTGTGGGACTCCTCACCTCTCCAAACTGTGGGACACCTCCCCTCCCAAACTATGTGAATCCACACGTCCCCAAACTCTGGGACTTTTCACACCTCAAATTGTGGGACTCCACACAGGCCAAACTGGGGGAATCCTCACCATCCCAAACTGTGGGTCACCTCATCTCCCCAAACTGTGGCACTCCCCACCTCACCAAATTGTGGGACTGCTCACCTCCCCAATCTTTGGGACTCCTCAGCTACCCAATCTGTGGAACTCCTCAGCTCCCCAATGTTTGAGACTCTCACCTCCCCAAACATTTTGGGGTGCTGAAGGTTCCTACATTTTGGGAGGTGAGGAGACCCCACAGAGGCCAGTTTCAGAGGAGCTGAGGGCAGTGGTAAACAGAGTATTTAAACTTAATTTTACGGGCTTTTTTACAGTGCTCCGTGTCAGGAGGAGCAGAGAGCCGTGGTACAGTGACTTCATAAACTCACTTTCGTGGGCTTTTTTACAGAGGCAAGTGTTGGGAGGAGCAGAGAGTGGCGGTACAGGGAGTACTTAAACTGACTTTCGCAAGCTTTTTTACAGAGGCCAGTGTCGGGAGGAGCAGAGAGCGGCGGTACAGTTATTGCTTCAACAGACTTTCGCAGGCTTTTTTACAAAAGCCAGTGTCGGGAGGAGCAGAGAGCGGCGGTAAAGTGACAATTTAAACTCACTTTCACGGGTTATTTAGAGAGAATTACCAATTTCAGACCAGCAGCGGCGTTCCGGAGCCACGCAATGATTCAAAAAGTGATGCGGGCAAGAGGATGGAGCTGATTGGGTGAGTATGGGCCAGGTGATTATTATACTACTCTATAGTTTGACAATTAAAATTAATTGTTTATAAAATTTAGAAGGTCTTAATTTTTGTGGTTAAGTTTCTAAGGTCTCTGCTGTGTATCAGTGAGTGCTAATGACCAAGGGCCCTTGAGTAAATCGTTTAATTGTAGTGTAATTAGTGGTATTGATTGATTTAAGTTACTTTAAATTAATTAAAGGGTAATTCATGGCAGCACATCTCGGCCCCGTGGCATGCTCCTCCTGCACTATGTGGGAAATCAGGGACACTTCCTGTGTCCCTGGCGACCATGTGTGCAGGAACTTTATCCAGCTGCACCTACTGACAGACCACATTGGGGCACTGGATCTGCGAATTGATACATACTGGAGCATTTGCGATGTTGAGCATATCGTGGATAGCATATTAAGGGAGCTGTCCACACCGCAGGAAACGGCTGCACAGGCAGGAAGTGAATGGGTGACCATCAGTCAGAGTCGTAGACTCAGGCAGGTAGTGGAGGTCTCCCCAGTGGCCATTCCCCTCTCAAACAGATATACCACTTTGGATATTGTTGTGGGAGATGGTCTATCGGGGGAAGGCAACAGCAGCCGACTTCCTGGCACAGTGGGTGGTCCTGCTGCACAGGACGGGAGGAAAAAGAGTGGGAGAGCTATCGTGATAGGGGATTGTATTGTAAGGGGAACAGATAGGCATTTCTGCGGCCGCAATCGAGTCTCCAGGATGGTATGTTGCCTCCCTGGGAAAAGGGTCAAGGATGTGTCGGGGCAGCTGCAGGGCATTCTGGAGGGGGAGGGGGAAAATCAGTTGTCGTGGTGCATATAGGTACCAACGATAAAGGTAAATAATGGGATGAGGTCCTAAAAGCTGAATATAGGGAGTTAGGGGGTAAATTTAAAAAAAAGGACCTCAAAGGTAGTAATCTCAGGTTTGCTACTAATGTCATGTGCCAGTCTGTGACAGGGGTGGAGAGCCACGGGGCCGTGTGGACACAGGGCCGTGCTCTCCGGGTAATGTAGGTTCTGGACCCAAGTGCAGAAACGAGGCGAGAGGAAAATATACAGTACTTTGTTTGAACTTTACTAGATTCACACATAACTAGATTCACACAAGGAACACATCAACAAACATAAGAACTTAAGTCAAGCTACCAAACGGCTAGTCAAGATAGGAACTCAGGACAGCTTCCATGAGGCAACCCACTTGTCCAAACAGAGCTCGAGATAAGCCACCAGAAGGGCAACCGGCTTGCCGAGACGAGACTTGAGACAAGCTACCACAGGGGTAACGGCTTATCAATACAGAGCTCAAGACAAGTGCCCACATGGCAACACGCTTGTCCAGCCCAGCACCTTATCAAGACTAAGAACAACAAGAACACAGACTTAGATACATCTTAAATACAGAGCTCGAGAACCATGGCAGCCAGCTAATCAAGGCCAGCAGCCACAGAGCGAAGGCTAGTCCCCGGTTAGTCCCCGGTTAGGACTGAGCACAGAGGAAAGCAACCACATAACTTATATACCAAGAAAACCAGGTGAAACCCATGAACAGCTAACAGGCCGTTAAGAATTAACACAGGAGGCTAAGAACAATTAACAAAGGGCTAGAAACAAACAAGTGAAGGTGCCATCTAGAGGCTACAGAAGGAACTGACTGGCACCCTCACAGGACCCCCTCCCCTAGGAACGGCTCCTGACGTTCCCTCTGGACAATCAGGATGGCGACAGTGAAAATCCCTGAGGAGTTATGGGGCGCTAAGACACAGGGCGCTAAGACACAGGGCGCTAAGACACAGGGCACTAAGACACAGGGCACACAGGACTCAAATACACAGCACGGTGGCATAGTGGTTAGCACTGTTGCCTCACAGCGCCAGGGACCCGGGTTCGAATCCGGCCTCGGGCGACTGTCTGTGTGGAGTTTGCACATTCTCCCCGTGTTTGCGTGGGTTTCCTCCGGGTGCTCTGGTTTCCTCCCACAGTCCAAAGATGTGCGGGTTAGGTTGATTGGCTATGATAAATTGACCCTTAGTGTTAGGGGGATTAAATACGTGGGGTTACGGGGATAGGGTGGGATATGTGTTGGTGTAGGGGTTACGGGGATCGGGTGGGATATGTGTCGGTGCAGGCTCGATGGGCCGAAATGGCCTCTATCTGCACTGTGGGGTTTCTGTGATTTCTGTGATTTCTGTGACACGAATACACAGGGCTCGAATACACAGGGCTCGAATACACAGGGCGAATCTTCTTAGCTTCTCAAGCAATAATATTTCCCATTCCAACTGTTCACAAACTGCAGATGTTCAGAAATCTCAAGACAGAATCATCCTCCTCATCCACTAGCGGCAGGAACATGTCATGACGATCATATGACCAAAATCTTTATAAGCAACGGAGCCATCGTTCTCCAGAGTCAGCACGCTCAATGGATTATATTCTGAAGGGATGCAAGAAGGGCGAAGACTCGAGAACTTAACTTGCCCAGGAGAGCTTGAGTGTTTAATTGTCAAGGAGAACTCAAGAATGCCTTATCCAGTAGAGCTCGAAAGTTATCTTGTCCAGGATAGCTCAAAAATTTAACTCGTCCTGAAGAACTCGAGAGTCTAACTTGTCCAGGAGAACCTGAAAACTTAATTTGCCCAGAAGAACTTGAAAGCTTAACACGATAAAGGTCCAGTAGACTTGAAAGTTCACTTGAATTTAACATAGTAGACCTGAATGTTCCCTCGAAAATTAACACAGTAGAAGCCCAGGAAACTTGAAAATTAACTAGAAAGTTAGCATAATATTCACTCAAAATTCTAACACTATGAAGGCCAAACAGTGGGCCTGAGAGTTCACTTGGGGGTCTAACACAGTAGAGGCCCAGGAAGCTTGAGAGTTTACCTGGGGGTCTAACAGTAGAGGCCCAAGAAGCTTGAGAGTTGACATGGGGGTCTAACACAATAGAGGCCCAAGAAGCTTGAGAGGCGACTTGGGGGCCTAACATAGTTGAGGCCCAAGAAGCTTGAGAGTTGACTTGGGGGTCTAACACAGTAGAGGCCCAGGAAGCTTGAGAGTTTACTTGGGGGTCTAACAGTAGAGGCCCAAGAAGCTTGAGAGGTTGACTTGAAATTATAACACAACGAAGGCCCAGGAAACTTGAAAGTTCACTCAAAATTTTAACACAATGAAGGCCCAGGAGACTTGAGAATTCACCTGGGTGTCTAACACAGTAGAGGCCCAGGAGACTCAAAAAGTTTTACTTGAAAGTTTAACACTATGAAGGCCCAACAGACTTGAAAGATCACTTGAATTTAACATAGAAGACATAAAAATTCACTCGAAAATTTAACACAGGAGACTTGAAAGTTCACTTGAACATTTAACACAGGAGACTTAAAAGTTCACTTGAACATTTAACACAGTGGCGGTCTTCTTCCTAGGAGACTCAAAAGTTTTACTTGAAGATACAGCGGGAAAAGTACCTAAACGGGCAAGACTAAAATTCCTCCATCGCTGCTGGGTCCATAATGGCTCAGTCCTACTGTGACGGGGGTGGGGAGCCACGGGGCCGTGTAGACACAGGGCCGTGCTCTCCGGGTAATGTAGGTTCTGGACCCAGTGCAGAAACGAGGCGAGAGGCAAATATACAGTACTTTGTTTGAACTTTACTAGATTCACACATAACTAGATTCACACAAGGAACACAGCAACAGACATAAGAACTTAAGACAAGCTACCAAACGGCTAGTCAAGATAGGAACTCAGGACAGCTTCCATGAGGCAACCCACTTGTCCAAAGAGAGCTCGAGATAAGCCACCACAAGGGCAACCGGCTTGCCGAGACGAGACTCTAGACAAGCTACCACAGGGGTAACGGCTTATCAATACAGAGCTCAAGACAAGTGCACACATGGAAACACACTTGTCCAGCCCAGCACCTTATCAAGACTAAGAACAACAAGAACACAGACTTAGATACATCTTAAATAATGAGCTCGAGAACCATGGCAGCCAGCTAATCAAAGCCAGCAGCCACAGAGCGAAGGCTAATCCCCGGTTAGTCCCCGGTTAGGACTGAGCACAGAGGAAAGCAACCACAGAATTATATACCAAGAAAACCAGGTGAAACCCATGAACAGCTAACAGGCCGTTAAGAATTAACACAGGAGACTAGGAACAATTAACAAAGGGCTAGAAACAAACAAGTGACGGTGCCATCTAGAGGCTACAGAAGGAACTGACTGGCACCCTCACACAGTCAGAGTAGAAATAGAAGGATATTTCTGCTTAATACGTGGCTAGAGGAACGGTGCAAGCGGGAGAGATTCAAGTTTCTGGGCCATTGGAATCGGCTCTAGGGGAGGTGGGCCCAGTACAAACAGAATGGTTTGCACCTGGGCGGGAGTGGGACTGAGGTCAGAGGGGGAGTGTTTGCTTGTGCTGTTGTGGAGGGTTTAAAATGAAATGGCAGGGGGTTGGGTACCTGTGCAGTGAGACGGAGGAAAGGGAAGCAAGGATAAAAACAAAAGACAGGAAGGAGTAAAGCAAAAGCGGAAGGCTGACAAATCAAGTGTTTAATCCAAACATGACCACAGTAAGTAACAATTCTAAAAGGGTAAAAGTGTTAAAAAATCAAGCCTGACTGCTTTTTGTCTTAATGCGAGGAGCATTCATTCTAAGCTGAATGAATTAGCTGTGCAAATAGATGTAAACAGATATGATATAATTGGGATTGCGGACACATGGCTCCAGGGTGACCAAGTCTGTGAATTCAACATCCAAGGCTGTTCAGTATTCAGGAAGGATCGGAAAAAGGAAAAGGAGGTGGGGTAGCTTTGCAGGTAAAGGAGAAAATTAACACAATAGTAAGGACCCCCAGCTTCCGGTCGCCTGTCATTTTAATTCACCACCCCATTCCCACTCAGAACTCACGGTACTCGGGCTCTTGCATTGTTCCATGGAAGCTAAGCGTAAACTCGAGGAGCAGCACCTCCTCTTCCGATTAGGCACTTTACAGCCTGCTCACATCGAGTTCCACCATTTCAGATCATAACCTCAGCCCCCATTACATTTTTGCTTATTTTTTAACCGCACCTTTGTTTTGGCCTTCCCCCCCCACACTTTTTTTTTCTCCCACATGGTAGCTGGCTCTCATTCTGCCGGCACATTTCACACCTAATCTAGAGCCATCTTTTGTCTCCATTAGTCCTATCACCATCTCGTCTCATTTTGAATACCTCATAATGTCTCTTAATTTCTCTTTTGTTCTCTCCCAGCCTCGCCTCTTAATTTATTTCACTTCCAATCTCGACAAGGGGTTTGACTCGAAACGTTGACTCTATTTTCTCTCCACGGATGTTGCATGACCTGCTGAGTTTTTCCAGCATTTTCTGTTGTTATATAGGATATTAGCTCTGGTGATCTGGAATCTGTATGGGTAGAGCTGAGAAATAACAAGGGGCAGAAAACGTTAGTGGGAGTTGTATACAGACCCCCAAACAGTAACCCTGACGTTCGGAATGGCATTAAACGGGAAACTAGAGATGCATACAATAAGGGCACAACAGTTATCATGGGTACTTTAATCTACATATAGATTGGGTTAACCAAATTAGTAACAAAACTGTGGAGGAGGAATTGTTAGATTGTATAGGGGATGGTTTCCTTGACCAATATGCTGAGAAGCCAACTAGAGATCAGGCCATCTTAGACTGGGTGTTATGTAATGAGATAGGATTAGTTAGCAATATTGTTATGTGAGGCACGTTGGGGAAGAGCGATCATAATATGATAGAATTCTTCATGAAGAAGGAGAGTGATGTAGTTGATTCAGAGACTAGGGTCCTGAATTTAAATAAAGGAAACTACGATGGTATGAGGCGAGAGTTAGCTCGGTTGGATTGCGGATCGTTAAATAAAAGGCTGACGGTGGATAGGCAATGGGAAACATTTAAAGTTTGCATGGATGAACTATACAATTTGTTCCTCCCTGTTTGGCATTAAAAAAAACAAAAATAAATGCCTCAACAGTGGCTAAGAAGGGAAATTAGGGATAGCATATGTTCCAAGGAGAAGACACACAAGTTGGCCAGAAAAGCAGAAAACCTGAGGACTAG
The DNA here is from genome assembly GCF_052327205.1 of Somniosus microcephalus. NCBI lineage: Eukaryota > Metazoa > Chordata > Chondrichthyes > Squaliformes > Somniosidae > Somniosus > Somniosus microcephalus. The sequence goes on along the minus strand of NW_028225389.1, from coordinate 212,720 downwards.
GAGTAGTTTAGGAATCAACAATAGAGCACAAAGGGCTAATTAAGAGGGGGGAATGGAACATGAGCGAAAGCTTTCAGGGAACAAAAAGACTGACTGTAAAACTTCTATAGATATGTGAAGAGAAAATGATTGGTGAAGTCAAGCGTAGATCCATTGCAGTCAGATTCAGATGAAATTATAATGGGAAACCAAGAACTGGTAGACCAATTAAATACATTCTTTGGTTCTATCTTCACAAAGTAGTACACAAATATCCTTCCAGATATGTCGGGGAACATAGGGTCTAAGGAGAGAGAGGAATTGTATGCAATCAGTATTTGAAGGGATATGGTGTTAGGGCAACTGACGACATTGAATGCCGATAAATCTGCAAATCCCCAGGGCCTGATGATCTACATCCCTGTGTACATAAGGAAGTGGCCCTAGAAATAATAGATGCATTGCTGGTCATCTTCCAAAATTATATAGACACTGGAATGGTTCCCATGGATTGGAGGATGGCTAATGTAAACTCATAATAGCAGAGCACTTGGAAAACAGTGAAAGAATCGGACAACGTCAACATGGATTTACAAAAAGTAAATCATGCTTGACTAATCCACTGGAATTTTTTGAGGATGTAGCTGATAGAATAGATAAGGGAGAACAAGTGGATATGGTGTATTTGGACTTCCAGAAGGCTTTCGATATGGTCCCACATAAGAGATTATCCTGCAAAGTTAAAGCACATGGGATTGGTGGTGTGGTACTGACTTGGACAGGGAACTGGTTGTCAGACAGGAAGCAAAGAGTTGCATAAACGGATCTTTTTTCCGAGTGGGAGGCAGTGAATAGTGGGGTACCGCAGAGATCAGTTCTAGGACCCCAGCTATTCACAATAATATTAATAATCTTGACGAGTGAACTAGATGTAATATCTCCAAGTTTGCAGAAGACACAAAGCTGCATGTGCGTGCCTGCTGTGTGGAGGAAGCAGAGAAACTCCACTATGATTTGGGCAGGTCGAGTGATTGGGAAGGTGCATGGCAGATGCAGTATACTGTGGGTAAACGCGAGGTTTTCCCCTTTGGTGGCAAAAACAGGAATACAGATTATTATCTGAACGGTAATAAATTGGGAAAAGGGGAAGTGCAACGAGAGCTGGATGTCTGGTTGCTGTCGTACGGGGCTTGTTGAGACAACACCTTGAGTATTGCTTGCAGTTTTGTTCACCTTATCAGAAGAAGGATGTTCTTGCCATGGAGAGACTCCAGCGAACATTCACCAGACTGATACCTGGGATGGCAGGAATGATGTATGAGGAGAGATTGGGTCGATTAGGCTTATGTTCGCTAGATTCTAGAAGAATGAGAGGGCATCTCATTGAAACTTATAAAGGAAGGATATTCCCGATGGCCGGGGACTCAACAACCAGGGGTAACAGTCTAAGGATAAGAGGTAAGCCATTTGGGACTGAGCTAAAGAGAAATTTCTTCACCCAGTGAGTGGTCAACCTGTGGAATTCACTACTACAGAAGGCAGTTGAGGCCAATTCATTAAATATATTCAACAAGGAGTTAGATATTTTTCTTAAGGCTAAAGGGATCAAGGGATAGGGAGAGAAAGTAGGGACAGGGTACTGAATTTGGATGATCAGCCATGATCTCATTAAATGGCGGAACAGGCGCGAGGGGCCGAATTGCCTACTCCTGCTGCTATCTTCTAAGTTTCAATGTATATTAGAGTGCTACAGTGAGGTGTGTCGGGTATGTCAGAGTGTTACAATGAGGGATATCAGAGTGTTATAATGAAGGGTGTGTTGCATATCAGTGTGTTACAGTTCGGGCTATAGTTTATATCAGAGCATGACAGTGAGGGCTGTGTGATATAAGAGTGTGTTACAATGATGGGTTTTTGGAATATAAACGTATTGCAGTGAGTCTTGTGGGATATATCAGATTGTTACTGTAAATGTTTGTGGATAAATCAGTGTGTTAGTATATCAGAGCTGTACAATGAGGGGTGTGCTATATCCGTGTGTTACAGTGAGTGGTGTGGGGTATATGTGAGCAATACAGCGAGGGTTGTGAGGTCGTCGTTGTACGTGTCTTCATACTGTTCCCTTTGGGGAAACATATGAAGTGGTGGAAGGATTTCTGGCCGCGATTAACGCTCCTTCCGTGACCGTAACCATCTTCACACCAGCCATTATGGTGGTTAGCCCTATGGTGGGATGGTTTTACGGGCTCCCACAACCCATATGAGGGGTGGGGGGCACCCACACCCATGGACGCAAGTATCCCGCTGGATGTCAACCCAGAATATCTAGCCGGAGCTCCGACTCCACTTGCCGTGACTGTCTGGAGCGGGGTTCGAAACTCTACGCCTTCTGGCTCAGCGGCGGGGATGCTACAGCTATGCCAAAGGCCAACTCCTGGTTGTGAGGTATATCAGCATGTTACAATGAGGCTTGTGTGGCATATCAGTTTTTTACAATGAGGGGTGTAGATTATATCAGTGCGAAACAGCAAGGGGTGTGGGGTATAAGTCTGTGTTATAGTGAAAGGATTAGGAGTTGTCAGAGCACTACAGTGAGTTGTTTGGGGCATATTAGTTAGTTACAGGGAGGGGAGTGTGTTATATCAAAGTGTCACAGTGAGGGATGTGGGGTTTATCAGAGCATTACAGTGATCGGTGAGAGATGTATCAGAGCGTTACAATGAAGGGTGTGGTGTGTGTCAGAAAGTTACTGTGAGGGTGTGGGGTATATCAGTTTGTTACAGTGAATGGTGTAATGTATATCAGAGCGTTACAGTGAGGGGTGTGTCTAAAACAGAGTCTCACAATGAGCGGTGTGGACTATATCAGAGTGTTACAGTGAGTGGTGAGGGGTACATCAGAGTGAACAAGTGAGGGGCGTGGCGTACAACAGGGTGTTACAGTGTGGAGATACGGATATTTCAGAGCCTTGCAGTGATGAGTATCGGGGATATTAGAGTTTTACAATGAGGGGTGTTGGGTATATCAGAGTGTTACTATGGGTGGTGGAGTATATCAGAGTGCCACAGTGAGGAGTGTGGTTATGTCACAGCATTACAGTGAGGGGTGTGGATATACCATAGTGCTACAGTGGGGGTGGGGGATATATCCGTGTGTTGCTATGGGGGGATGGCGTATATTAGTGTGTTCCAATGAGGCGTGTGGTGTATATCAATGTTGCAATGTGGGGTGTGGAGTATGACACAGTTTTACAGTGAGGAGTGTGGGTATATCACAGCGTTTCAGAGAGGGGTGTGGGTATACCATAGGGCAACAGTGTGTGGTGTGGTGCATATCAGAGTGTTACTGTGAGGGGTGTGGGGTATATAAGTGTATTCCAGTGATGGGTGTTCGGTATATAAGCGAATTACACTGAGTGGTGTGGGGTATATCAGCGTGTTACGGTGAGGGATGTGGATATATCAGGGTGTTGCAGTGAGGTGTGTGCGGTATATCAGTGTGTTAAATTGAGTGGTGAGCAGCAAATCAGAGCTATAATGTGAGGGGTGTGGGGTATAAAAGAGTGTTACAGTGAGGGTTGTGGTTTATAGCAGATTGCTGCAGTGAGTGGTGTGGGTGATATCAGTGTGTTACATGAGGGGTGTCGGGTATATGGGGGCACTACAGTAAGGATGTGGGATGTAGCAGAATGCTACAATGAGGGGTGTGGCATATATCAGAGTGTTGCAGTGACGTGTGCAGTGTATATCAGAGCGTTACAATGAGTGGTGTTGGGTACATCAGAGTGTGAAAGTGAGGTGTGTGGGGCGTATGAGTGTGTTACAGTGAGGTGAGTAGGGTATTTCAGAGCTTTACTGTGAGGGGTGTAGGGTGTATCAGCATGTTACATTGAGATGTTTAATGTTTACCAGAGCGTTGCAGTGAGTTGTTTGGAGTAAATCAGAGCATTACAGTGAGGGGTGTGGGGTACATCTGAGTGTTAGAGTGAGGGTGTGGGGTATATCAGTGTTACAGTGAGTGGTGTGGGGTATATCAGTGCATTACAATGAGGGGTGTGATGTATAGCAGTGTGCTACCATGAAGGATGTGTTATATTGGAGTGTTACAGTGAGGGGTGTGTGGTATATGACAGCGTTACAGTGAGGTGTTTGGCGTATATCAGAGCGTTGCAGCGAGGGGGATATCAGTTTTAAAGTGAGGGATGTGGGGTATATCAGTGATACAGTGTGGGGAGTGGGGTATATCTGAGTGTTACAGTGAGATGTGTCGGGTATATCAGAGTGTTACAGTGAGGGGTTTGGTGTGATTCAGAGCGTTAGAGTGAGGGGTGTGGTGCTTAGCAGTGTGTTACCTTGAATGTAGATATTAACTCAAAGGCTTTCAGTGAGTGGTGTGGGGTTTATCAGTGTTTCACTGAGATGTGTGGGGTAGATTTGATAGTTACTGTGAGAGTTGTGGGATATATCAGTGTTAAACTGAGGGGTTGTTGTGTATATCACTGTTACAGCAAGGGGTGTGGGTTATTTGAGAGTTTTACAGTGTGGGTTTTGGTTTATAGCAATATTTTACAGTGAGGGGTGTGGATTATATCAGTGTTACATTGAGGGGCATGGAGTACATCAGATTATTACAGTGAGGTGTGTGGTGTATATCAGTGTTACAGTGGGGGTGTGGAACCGGGTGTTACAATGAGGGATTTGGTGTATATCAGAGAGTTACATTGAGGGTTGTGGAAATAGCAGAGTGTTGCATTGAGTGGTGTGGGGTATATCCGACCGTTCCAATGAGTGTTGTGTATTGTATCAGAGGGCTACATTGAGGTGTGTGCTGTATATCAGTGTTACAGTGAGTGGTGTGGGGCATATCACTGTTTTACAGTGAGGGGTTTATGGTATAACTCAGCGTTACAATGATGGTTGTGGGTTATATCAGTGTATTACAGTCAGGGGTTTAGTGTATATCGGAGCATTACAGTGAGTTCTTTGGGGTATATCATAGTGTTAGAGTGTGAGGTATATCTGAGTGTTTTAGAGGGGGTGTGGGGTATATCTGAGCGTTAAAATGAAGGGTGTGGTGTGTATCGCAGCTTTACAACGAGGGGTGTGGTGTATATCAGTGTGTAAACATGAAGGGAGTTGTTATATCGAAGTGTTACAGTGAGGCGTGTTGGGCATATGAGAGCGTTACAGTGAGTGGTATGGGGCTTATCAGTGTTACAGTGATTGTTGTGCGGTATATCAGAGCGTTAAAGTGAGGGTTGTGTGATATATCAGAGCGTTACATAGAGGGGAGTGATGTATATCAGAGCGTTGCAGTGAGGGGTATTTCAGTGTTAAAGTGAGGCATCTGGGGTATATAAGTTTAAAGTGAGCGGTGTTGGGTATATCAGAGTGTTACAGTGAGGCATGTGGGTTACATCAGTGTTCCAGCGCGGGCTGTGTGATATATCAAAGTGTTGCAGTGAGGGGTGTGGTGTATGTCAGGGTGTTACAGTGAGGGATGTGGGGTATATCAGTTTGCTACAGTGAGGTCCGGGGGTATATCAGTTTTACAGTGAGGGGTGTGGGGTATATCAAAGTGTTACAGTGAGGGGTGTGGTCTATATCAGGGTGTTACAGTGAGGGATGTGAGGTATATCAGTTTCCAATGAGGGGTGTGGGGTATTTTCGTGCTACACTGAGGTGTATGTGGTAAGTCAGTGTGTTACAGTGAGCGGTGTGGGATATATCAGTGTTACATTGAGGGGTGTAGGGTATATCACACTGTTACATTGGGGCGTGGGATTTATCAGTGTGTTACAGAGAATAGTTTTAGGTATATTAGTATGTTACAGTGAACGTTGTAGGCTATATCAGAGCGCTACAGTGAGGGGTATGCAGTATATCGGAACGTTACAGTGAGGGGTGTGGGGTATGTTAGAGCGTTTTAGTGAGGGGGTGCGGTATATCAGAGCATTACAGTGAGGGGTGTGTTGTATTTCAGAATGTTACAGTGTGTGGTGTAGGGAGTATCGAAGCCTTGCATTGAGGATCTGGGGTATATCAGATTGTTTCAGTGATTGGTACGGGGAATAAAATAGTTTTACAATGAGGGGTGTGGGTCATATCAGAGCTTTGCATTGAGGGAGGTGGGCATATCAGAGCGTTACACTGACGGTTGTGCTGTGTATCAGAGCATAACAGAGAGGGTTGTGGAGTATACCAGTGTTACAGTGAGGTCTGTGTGATATACCACTGTGTCACGGTGAGGGGAGTTTATTTATCAGTGTGTTACAGTGAGGGGTGTGGGGTATATTCGTTTTTCCGTGAGGGGTGTTGTGCATATCAGTGTTACAGTGAGGAATGTGGAGTGTATCTGTGTGCTATAGTGATAGGGGTGGGATATATTAGAGTGATACAGTGAGGGGTGTGGCATAAACCAGAGTCTCTACTTGAGGGATGTGGCATATATTCGTGTTATATCCAGAGGTGTTGTTTATATCAGTGTTACAATGAGGAGTGTGGGGTATATCAGAGTGTTACAGTGAGGGGTGTTGTTTATATCAGTGAGTTACAGTGAGGTGTATAGCAGTGTTAATGTGAGCGTTGTGGGGTTTATCCGTGTTACAGTGAGGGGTGTGTGGTATATCAGAGTGTTACATTGCGTGGTGTGGGGTGTATCAGTGTTAAAATGAGTGGTGGGAGCTATAGCAGTAGTACAGTGAGCGCTGTGGGCTATATCAGAGTATTACTATGAGGGGTGTGTTGTATATCAGTGTTACAGTGAGGGTGTGGGGTATAACAAAGTGTTACAGTGAGGGCTGCTGTGTATACCAGATTGTTACAGTGAGGGGTGTTGGGTATATCTGTGTCTTACAGTGAGGGGTGTGGGGTGTATCAGTGTGTTACAGTGAGGGTGTGGGTATATTGGAGTGTTGCAGTGAGGGTTGTGGGCTATACCAGCGCGTTACATTGAGGGGTGTGTAGTATTTCAGAGCTTTATAGTGAGGGGTGTGATGTGTATCAGAGCCTTACAGTGAGGGGTGTGGAGTATATTAGTTTTAGATTGAGGTGTGTGAGGTATATCAGTGTTACAGTGAGGGGTGTGGGGTATAGCATTGTGTTACATTGTGGGGTGTAGGTTACATCAGAGTGTTACTGTGAGGGGTGTGTAGTATGTCAGTGATACAGAGATATGTTTGTGGTTAATTTGAGTATTACAGTGAGGGCTATACCAGTGTTGCAGTGAGGTGTGAGCTATATCCATGATACAGTGAGTGGTGTGTGCTATATTAGAGTGTTACAGCGAGGGCTATGTCAGTGTTACATTGAGGGGTGTGGGGTATATCAGTATTACAGTTAGGTTTGTGAGGTATGTCAGAGTGCTACAGGCGGGATGTGGGATGTATCAGAGTTACATTGAGGGATGTGGTGTAGATCAGTGCTACAGTGAGGGGTGTGTGCTATATCAGTGATACAGTGAATAGTGTGTGGTATGTCAGAGCATTAGAGTGAGGGCTATATCAGTGTTACATTAAGGGCTGTGGGGTATATCAGTCTTACAGTGAGGGCTGTGATGTATATCAGATTAAAACTGTAAGGGGTGTACAGTGTTACAGTGAGGTGTGTGGGGTATTTCAGTTTTACAATGAGGGGTTTGGGGTATAACAGTGTTAGAGTGAGGGGTGTGGGGTAAATCAATGCTACAGTGAGGGGTGTGGGTTGTATCAAAATGTTGCAGTGAGGATGGTGGGGTTTATCAGCGAGTTACAGTGACGGGTGTGGTGTATATCAGATTCTTACAGTGAGGGGTGTGGGTTGTATAAGTGTGTCACAGTGAAGTGTGTGTGGTACATCAGTGTTACGGTGAGGGGTGTGGGATATATTAGTGTTACAGTGAGATATGTGGCCTATATAAGTGTTACACTGAGGGGTGTGAGTTTTATCAGTGTGTTACATTGAGCGGTGTGGGTTATATCAGTGTTACAGTGAGGTGTGTGGGATATATCAGTTTTACAATGAGGGGTTTGTGATATAATCAGTGTTAGCGTGAGGGATGTGGTGTAAATCAGTGTTACAGTGAGGGCTTTGGGCTATATCATATTGTTAATGTCTGAGGTGTTGGGTATATCAGTTTGTTACAGTGAGGTGTATATCAGTATTACAAAGAAGGGTGTGATGCATATCTGCGTTAAAGTGAGGGCTGTGGGCTATATCAGATTGTTACAGTGAGCGATGCGTGTATAAAAGCGTTACAGTGAGTGGTGTGGGGTATAGCAGAATGTTACTGTGAGGTGTGTGGTGTATACCAGACTGTTACATTAAATTGAACAAACCACTAACTACACATACTTGGGCTTAAAAATCAGTTCTACGGGAAACTTCAAACTGGCTGTGAATGAACTGAAAGAGAAAGCAAGAAGGGCTTTCCATGCCATCAAAAAATCAATCCAAATAGAAATCCCAATTAACATTTGGCTCAAAATTTTCAAATCAGTAATTGAACCAATTGCACTCTATGGCAGTGAGGTATGGGGACCGCTAACAGAACAAGAATTTGAAAAATGGGACAAACACCCAATTGAGATCCTACATGCAGAATTCTGTAAAAGTATCCTCCGGACTCAAAGGAAAACAGTAAACAATGCATGCAGGGCAGAACTAGGCCAATATCCATTAATAATCACTATCCAAAAAAGAGCCACCAAATTTTGGAATCACCTACAAATGAGCAACCCCCAATGCTATCACTACGACGCCCTGAAATGCCAAGAGCTGACCATAAAGAAGAATACCCTCAGTCAACTAGTCCTGGGACTCAGTGAAGTAACTACTAACAATATTAACAATAACCAGCCCCAGGACAGTGACAGGGTAACACAAAGAATTCGACCCAACACAATCGTCGCTAAGCAAAAGGAAAAATATCTCACATATTGGGCAGAAACAACAATAACCCAAAGCAAACTCGATTGCTACTTGGCCCTAAACAGACAATACAACATAGCTGATTACCTGACCATGGTAAAGGATAACAAACTGAGAAGGACCTTGACAAGGTACAGACTTAGCGAACATAGCCTAGCGATCGAAAAAGGCAGACACAGGCAGACCAGGCTGCCAAGAGAAGACAGGATATGCTCTCACTGCAGTCAGGGAGTAGTGGAGACAGAGATGCACTTCCTCACAGCCTGTGGAAAATATCGGGGCATCAGGGAGAATTTCTACCAAAAATTCTCACAAATATGCCCTGAATTCAGAAATCTGAATGACAACCAAAAACTCCCATTCCTACTGGGGGAGGAGAGAAGCTGTGTAACACTGGCGGCACACTATGTTACAGGTTGCCATGAACAGAGGGACAACCAGTAAACTAAGAAAAGAGTATATATAAACAATGCGAATGCATATTTATACACTCAGGGATATACCTGTTTATACACTGTATGAATAGAACTGCGTTTATGTGTTCAACCATAAATGTATTTTGATGCTTTGGCAACATAAGATGTACCTTATCATGCCAATAAAGCGATTTGAATTTGAATTTGAAATTTGATACAGTGAGGGGTGTTGGCTATACCAGAGTCTCTTAGTGAGCGGTGTCGGTTATATCAATGTTAAAGTAAGGAGTGTGCGGTATATCAGTGTGTTACAGTGAGGGGTGTGGGGTATATCTGAATGTTACAGGGAGGGGTGTGGGGTATATCAGAGAGTGACAGTGAGAGGTGTGGTGTATATAAGTGTGTTACAGTGAGCGAAGTGTGGTATTTTAGTCTGTATCAGTGAATGGTGTGGGAAATATCAGTGTGTTACTGTGAGGGTTGTGGGTTAGAGTCATAGAGTCATAGAGTTATGCAGCACGGATAGAGGCCCTTCGGCCCATCGTGTCCGCGCCGGCCATCAAGCCCTGTCTAATCTAATCCCATATTCCAGCATTTGGTCCGTAGCCTTGTATGCTATGGCATTTCAAGTGCTCATCCAAATGCTTCTTAAATGTTGTGAGGGTTCCTGCCTCCACAACCCTTTCAGGCAGTGAGTTCCAGACTCCAACCACCCTCTGGGTGAAAAAGTTCTTTCTCAAATCCCCTCTAAACCTCCCGCCCTTTACCTTGAATCTATGCCCCCTAGTTATTGACCCCTCTACTAAGGGAAAAAGCTCCTCAGCATCCATCCTATCTATGCCCCTCATAATTTTGTACACCTCAATCATGTCCCCCCTCAGCCTCCTCTGCTCCAAGGAAAACAAACCCAATCTGTCAGTCTCTCTTCATAGCTGAAGCGCTCCAGCCCTGGTAACATCCTGGTGAACCTCCTCTGCACCCTCTGTAACGCGATCACTTCCTTCCTGTAGTGTGGCGACCAGAACTGCACACAGTATTCCAGCTGTGGCCTAACCAGTGGTTTATACAGCTCCATCATAACCTCCTTGCTCTTATATTCAATGCCTCGGCTAATGAAGGCAAGTATCGCATATGCCTTTTCTACCATCTTATCCACCTGTTCAGCCGCCTTCAGGGATCTGTGTACTTGCACACCCAGATCCCTCTGACCCTCCGTCTTGCCTAGGGTCTTTCCATTCATTGTGTATTCCCTTGCCTTGTTAGTCCCCCCAACGTGCATCACCTCGCACTTTTCCGGGTTGAATTCCATTTGCCACTGTTCCGCCCTTCTGACCAACCCATCTATATCGTCCTGCAGACTGAGGCTACCCTCCTCGCTATTTACCACCCTACCAATGTTTGTATCATCCACGAACTTACTGATCATACCTTTTACATTCATAGCCAAGTCATTAATGTAGACCACAAACAGCAAGGGACCCAGCACCGATCCCTGTGGTGCCCACTGGCCACAGGCTTCCAGTCACAAAAGCAACCTTCGACCATCACCCTCTGCCTTCTGCCACTTAGCCAGTTTTGTATCCAATGTGCCAAGGCACCCTGGATTCCATGGGCTCTTACCTTCTTGACCAGTCTCCTGTGCGGGGCTTTATCGAAGGCCTTACTGAGATCCATGTATACCACATCCACTGCGTTACCCTCATCTACACACCTAGTCACCCCCTCAAAAAATTCAATCAAATTAGTCAGACATGATCTTCCCTTGACAAAGCCATGTTGACTATCCCTGATTAATCCTTGCCTCTCCAAGTGGAGACAAATTTTGTCCCTCAGAATTTTTTCCAATAATTTTCCTACCACTGATGATAGGCTCACTGGCCTGTAGTTCCCCGGTTTTTCCCTACTACCCTTCTTGAATAATGGTACTACATTAGCGGTTCTCCAGTCCTCTGGCACATCCCCTGTGGCCAGGGAGGTCCTGAATATATGTGTTAGAGCCCCCGCAATCTCTTCCTTTGCCTCACACAGCAGCCTGGGATACATTTCATCCGGGCCTGGGAATTTATCCATTTTAAGGCCAGCTAAAACCGCCAATACCTCCTCCCTCTCGATGTTAATATGTTCGAGCATATCACAGTCCCCCCGCCCTATTTCTATGTCTACATCGTCCTTCTCCATAGTGAAAACAGATGCAAAAAATTCATTTAGAACCCCTCCTACATCTTCCGGCTCCACACACAGATTGCCACTTTTGTCCCTAATGAGCCCTATTTTTTCCCTAGTTATCCTCTTACCCTTAATATACTTAAAAAACATCTTAGGATTTTCCTTTATTTTGCTCGCCAGTGTTATTTCATGGCCCCTCCTGGATCTCCTAATTTCTTTTTTAAGTATCCCCCTGCACTTTTCGTACTCCTCTAGGGCTTCCTCCGTCTTTAGCCTTTTGTGTCTGCCAAAAGCCCTCCTTTTTTTCCTAATCCATTCTCGTATATCCCCTGACATCCAAGGTTCCCTGTGGTTTTTGGAACCACCCTTGACCTTTGCGGGAACATGATGCCATTGTATGATCTCAATCTCCCTTCTGAAAGCCTCCCATTGCTCCGATGCGGATTTTCCTACAAGTAGCTGATCACAATCCATTTTGGCCAGATCCTGCCTTATCCTATTTAAATCGGCCTTCCCCCAATTTAGAACCTTTATTTCCGGCCCATCCCTGTCCATTTCCATGACCACCTCAAATCTTACCATACTATGGTCACTATCACCAAAGTGCTCACCTACTAGCACTTTTTCCACTTGGCCGGCCACATTCCCTAGAATTAGGTCCAGTACCGCCCCCTCTCTTGTAGGACTTTCTACATGCTGGCTCAAAAAGCTCTCCTGGATGCACTTTAAGAATTCTACACCCTCTGAGCCTTTCACACTCTGACTATCCCAGTTAATATTGGGGAAGTTGAAATCCCCCATTATTATTACCATATTATTTGCACATTTCTCTGAGATTTGCCGACATATCTGTTCCTCTATCTCCCCCTGACTGTTTGGAGGCCTATAGTACACTCCCAGCAAAGTGCTTGCCCCCTTTTTGTTTTTAAGCTCCACCCATATGGCCTCATTAGAGGAACCTGATAATATATCATCCCTCCTTACTGCAGTAATTGACTCCTTAATTAATATTGCGACACCCCCTCCTCTTATACCTCCCCCTCTGTCTCGCCTGAAGATTCTGTACCCCGGAATATTGAGCTGCCAGTCTTGCCCCTCCCTCAACCATGTCTCCGTGATAGCAACAATATCATACTCCCATGTGTTTATCAACACCTTCAGTTCATCCACCTTATTTGCAAGACTCCTTGCATTAAAATAAATGCCATCCAGCCTTGCCCTTATATATTTGCCCTGTCTACCAAGCTGACTTGTTTTTTTCTCTATAATTGGCAGCACATCACCCCCTATTTCAGCTCCCCTCTGTATCCCATCCCCCTGCCAAGTTAGTTTAACACCCCCCAACAGTGCTAGCAAACCTCCCTGCAAGGATATTTGTCCCGCTCTGGTTCAGTTGCAACCCGTTCGACTTGTACAAGTCCCACCTTTCCCAGAAGCAGGCCCAGTGATCCAGGAAAGTAAAACCCTCCCCCCTACACCAACTCTTTAGCCAGGCATTCATCTGCTCTATCCTCCCATTCCTATACTCACTAGCACGTGGCACTGGGAGTAATCCAGAGATTACAACCTTCGAGGTCCTGCTCTTTAATCTGTTACCTAGCTCCCTAAACTCTTGATGCAGGACCTCATCCCCCTTCCTTCCTATGTCGTTGGTCCCAATCTGGACCACGACCTCTGCCTGCTCACCCTCCCCCTTAAGAATGCCCTGTAGCCGCTCAGTGACATCCCTGACCCTGGCCCCAGGGAGGCAACAAACCATCCTGGAGTCATGTTTGCGGCCACAGAAACGCCTATCTGTTCCCCTTACGATAGAATCTCCTACCACTATTGCTCTCCCACTCTTTTTCCTCCCTTCCTGAGCAGCAGAAGCGTCCCTGGTGCCAGGAAGCTGGCTGCTGCTGCCTTCCCCTGGTGAGTCATCCCCCTCAACAGTATCCAACTTGGTATACCTGTTTGAAAGGGGGATGTCCGCAGGGGTTCCCTGCACTTCCTGCCTGCCTCTGTTGCTCCACCTGATGGTCACCCCCTGTGCAGCCCTACCCTGAGGCGTGAACAACTCGCTAAACGTGCTATCCACGACCCTCTCAGCATCGCGCATGCTCCAAAATTCATCCACCCGCAGCTCGAGCGCCGCAATGCGGTCTGCAAGTAGCTGCAGCTGGATGCATTTCCCGCACACATGGTCGTCAGGGACACTGGCAGCGTCCCTGACTTCCCACATGGAGCAAGAGGAGCAGAACACAGGTCTGAACTCTCCTGCCATGACTTACTCCTTTAATTAATTAAAACATTTATTCAATACCCCAGTTACTGGTATACTCTGGGGCGCTTTATTTACCAACTGTCCCCACTACACCAGAGACCCTAGAAATTTAACACCACAGAAGTCAAGCTTGTATTGAAAAGAGAGAAATACTCACCAACCAATCACTTACCTGCTCCGTGGTGACGTCACACTCTGATTACTTTTTACCTCTCTCCCCGCTGCTGAGTTGGTAAGCCTCGCTGCTCTCCAGTTTTTATACCGGGCTCCTCACCTCCCAGGCACCGTGCTCCGACTGCTCTCGGGCCTCGCTGCTCTCTGGTTTTTATACTGGGCTCCTCACCTCCCAGGCTCCGTGCTCCGACTGCTCTCGGGCCTCGCTGCTCTCCGGTTTCTATAGCGGGCTCCTCACCTCCCAGGCTCCGTGCTCCGACTATACCAGTGTCTCGAAGTGTTCGGTGTCGGTTATATCAATGTTAAAATAAGGAGTGTGCGGTATATCAGAGTGTTACACTGAGGGGTGTGGGGTAAATTAGAGTGTTATAATGAGGGTTGTGGGATATATGAGAGTGTTACAGTGAGGAATGTCGTTTTTATCGGACTTACCGTGTGGGATGTGGGTATATCAGAGTGTCACAGTGAGGGGTATGGGATCTAACAGAGTGTCACAGTGAGGGGTTTGGGATATATCAGCGCATTATGGTGAGGCGTGTGGTGTGCATCAGTGCGTTACAGTGAGGGGTGTGTGGTATATCAGAGTGTATCAGTGAGGTTTGTGTGGTATAGCAGAGTGATACAGTGAGGAATATTTGTGCATCAGAGAGTTACAGTGAGAGATGTGGAAAACATCAGAGTTAGAGTGACGGGTGTGGGGTATATCAATGTGTCACCCTGAGCATAGTCAGTATATTAGTGTGCTAGAGCGAGAGGTGTGGGATGTATTAGCGATACAGTGAGGGGTGTTGGTTATACCAGAGTCTCTAAGTGAAACAAAGAAACATAGAACATAGGAGCAGGAGTAGGCCATTCGGCCATTTGAGCCTGCTCCGCCATTCAATGAGATCATGGCTGATCATCCAAATTCAGTACCCTGTCCCTGCCTTCTCCCCATATCCCTTGATCCCTTTAGCCTTAAGAAATATATCCAATTCTTTCTTGAATATATTTAATGTACTGGCCTCCACCGCCCTCTGTGGCCAAGAATTCCACAAGTTCACCACTCTCTGGGTGAAGAAAGTCCTCCTCATTTCAGTCCTAAATGGCTTACTCCTTATCCTTAGACTATGACCCCTGGTTCTGGACTCCCCAGCCATCAGAAACATCCTTCCCGAATCTAGTCTGTCCAGGCCTGACATAATTTTACATGTTTCGATGAGACCCCCTCACAATCTTCTAAGCACCAGTTAGTATAAGCCCAATCGACACAATCTCTCCTCATACGTCATTCTTGCCATCCCAGGTATCAGCCTGGTGAATCTTCGCTGCACTCCTTCCATGGTAAGATCGTCCTTCCTCAGGTAAGGCGACCAAAACTGCACACAATACTCAAGGTGCGGTTTCAACAAGGCCCTGTCCAACTGTAGCAAGACATCCTTGTTCCTGTACTCAAACCCTGTAGCTACGAAGGCCAACATACAATTTGCCTTCTTAACAGCCTGCTGCACCTGCATGCTTACCTTCAGCGACTGGTGCACAAGAACATGCAGGTCTCTTTGCACTTCCCCTTCTCCCAATCTATTGCCATTCAAATAATAATCTGCCTTCCTGTTTTTGCCACCAAAGTGGATAACCTCACATTTATCCACATTATAGTACATTTGCCATGTTTCTGCCCAGCCACCAGACCTGTCCAAATCGTACTGGAGTTACACGACATACTCCTCACAGCATACCCTCTCACCCAGCTTTGTGTCTTCTGCAAATTTGGAGATATTACATCCAATTCCCTCGTCCAGATCACTAATATATATTGTGAACAGCTGGGGTCCTAGGACCGATCCTTGTGGTATCCCACTAGTCACTGCCTGCCAGTCGGAAAATGACCCATTTATTCCAACTCTTTGCTTTATGTCCGCCAACTAGTTCTCTATCCAAGTAAATACATAGCCCCCAATCCCATGTGCCTTAATTTTGCAGGCTAATCTCTTATGTGGGACCTTATCGAAAGCCTTCTGAAAGTCCAAATACACCACATCCACTTGTTCTCCCTTCGCTATTTTACTAGTTACATCCTCAAAAAATTCGAGTAGATTAGTCAAACATGATTTACCTTTTGTAAATCCATGATGACTTTGTTCGATTCTGTCACCTCTTTCCAAGTGCTCTGCTATTAGATCAGTTATAATGGAATCTAACATTTTCCCCACTACCGATGTCAGGCTTACTGGTCTATAATTCCCCGCTTTTTCTCCACCGTCTTTTTTGAATAGTGGGGTAACATTAGCTACCCTCCAATCCATGGGTACTGTTCCCGAGTCTATCGAGCTCTGGAAGATGTCCAGCAATGCATCTACTATATCTAGGGCCACTTCCTTAATTACCCTGGAATGTAGAATATCAGGCCCTGGGGATTTATCGGCCTTCTGTCCCATCAAATTTCCTAACAACCTATCCCTACGAATACTGATTTCTTTCAGTTCCACCCTTTCATCAGACCCTATGTTCCCCAGCATCTCTGGGAGGTTATTTGCATCCTGCTTTGTAAAGACAGAACCGAAATAGATATTTAGTTGGTCAACCATTTCTTTGTTCCCCATTATTAATTCCCCGGATTCTGACTGCAAGGGACCTAAGCTTGAGTTCACCAATATTTTTCTCTTCACATATCTATAAAAGCTTTTACAGTCAGTTGTTATTATCCCTGCAAGCTTACGCTCATATTCCATTTTCCCTTTCTTAATTAATCCCTTTGTCCTCGTTTGTTGAAACCTAAACTGCTCCCAATCTTCAGGATTATTGCTTTTTCTGGCCAATTTATATGTCCTCTCTTTGGATCTTATGCGATCCCTAATTTCCCTTGTTAGCCACGGTTGAGTTACCTGTTTTGTTTTATTTTTATGCCAAACTGGGATGAACAAATTCTGTAGCACATCCATTCGGTCTTTGAATGTTTGCCAATGCCTATCCACCGTCACGCCTTTGAGTGCCATTCCCCAATCAATACTGCCCAACTCGCTCCTCAGACCATCGTAGTTTCCTTTATTTAAATTGAGGACCCTAGTCTCTGATTCAACTACTTCATTCTCCATCTTAATGAAGAATTCGATCATATTATGATCGCTCCGACACAAGGGGCCTCGTACAAGAAGATTGCTAATTAATCCTTTCTCGTTACATTATACCCAGTCTAAGATGGCCTGATTTCTGGTTGGTTCCTCGACATATTGGTCCAGGAAACCATCCCGTTAACACTCCAGGAATTCCTTCTCCACAGTATTGTTACTAATTTGGTTAGCCCAATCTATATGTAGATTAAAGTCACCCATGATGTCCGCTGTGCCTTATTACACGCTTCTTTATTTTCCCTTTTAATGCCTTCCCCAACCTTCGCCTTACTGTTTGGATGTCTTTTCACCACTCCCACTGACGTTTTTTCCCCTTAATATTCCACAATTCTACCCATACAGATTCCACATCATCAGAGCTAATATCCTTCTTTACAATTGTGTTAATCCCTTCTTTAACCAGTAATGATTCCCCCCCTCCCGTTCCTTTCTGCCTATCTTTCCTGAATATCGAATACCCCTGAATGTTGAGTACCCAGTCTTGGCCATCCTTGAGCCACGTTTCCGTTATCCCAACCAAATCGTAATCGTTTACCTCTACTTGCGCAGCCAATTCATCCACCTTATTACAAATGCTCCTTGCATTAAGACACAACGCCTTCAGGTGTCGGTAATAACAATGTTACAGTAAGGAGTTTGGAGTATATCAGAGTGATACAGTGAGGGGTGTGGGCACATCAGAGTGTTATAGTGCGGGGTGTGAGGTATATTAGTGTTAAACTAAGGTGAGTGTGGTATATTCTAGTGTTACAGAGAGGGGTGTCGTTTTTATCAGTGTTAAAGTGAGGGGTGTGGGTTATATCAGAGTGTTACAGTGAGAAATGTGGTGTGTATCAGAGAGTTACAGTGAGCGGTGTGCCCTATATCAGAGTTACAGTGAGAGGTGTGGGGTATATCAGTGTGTCACAGTGAGAGAAGTGGTGTATTTCAGTGTGTTACAGTGAGGGGTATGGGTTATATCAGAATTACAGAAACCCCACAGTGCAGATAGAGGCCATTTCGGCCCATCGAGCCTGCACCGACACATATCCCACCCGATCCCCGTAACCCCTACACCAACACATGTCCCACCCTATCCCCGTAACCCCACGTATTTAATCCCCCTAACACTAAGGGTCAATTTATCATAGCCAATCAACCTAAAGCGCACATCTTTGGACTGTGGGAGGAAACCGGAGCGCCTGGAGGAAACCCACGCAAACACGGGGAAAATGTGCAAACTCCACACAGACAGTCACCCAAGGCCGGATTCGAACCCGGGTCCCTGGCGCTGTGAGGGAGCAGTGCTAACCACTATGCCACCGTGCTGCCATAGTGGATGGATGTGGGGCATATCAGAGTGTGACACTGAGGGGTGTGGGCTATATCAGCGCATTACAGTGAGGCGTGTGGGGTGCATCAGTGCATTGCAGTATGGGGTGTGTGGTATATCACAGTGTTACAGTGAGGGGTGTGGGTATATCAGATTGTTACACTGAGTGGTGTGAAGTGTATGATTTTTAGCGTGAGAGGTGTTGGGTATATCAGAGTGTTACAGTGAGGTGTGAGGAGCATATTAGTGATAGAATGAGATGCGTGGGTTATATCAGTGTTACAGTTAGGTGTGAGGAGCATATGAGTGTCAGAATGAGATGCATGGGATATAGCAGTGTTAAAGTGATGTGCATGGGGTATATTAGTGTGTCACAGTGAGCGTAGAGGTTATATCAGTATTTTACAGTGAGGGTGTTGGGTACTTCACTGTTACAATGAGGGATATGGGGTATATCAGTGTTACAGTGAGAGGTGTCAGTTATATCAGAGTGTTGCAGTGAGAGGTGTGGGGTATATCAGAGTTTTACAGTGAGAAATGGGGTGTGTATCAGTGAGTTACAGTGAGGGGTGTGGACGACATCAGAGTTACAGTGAGGGGTGTGGGTTATATCAGTGTGTCAAAGTTAGCGAAGTGGGGTATATCAGTGTGTTACAGTGAGAGGTGTGGGGTGTATCGTTGTTACAGTGAGGGCTATGAGGCATATCTGTGTTACCGTGAGCGGTGTGGAGTATACCATTGTGTTAGAGAGAGAGGTGTGAGATATATCACAGTGATATCGTGAGGGGTGTGGGTTATACCAGAGCCTCTAAGTGAGCGGTGTCCGTTATATAAAGGAGTGTGGGGAATATCAGTGTTAAAGTGAGAGGTGTGGGATAAAGCAGAGTGTTACAGTGAGAGGTGTGGGGCAGATAAGTGTTAAAGTGAGAGGTGTTGGGTTTATCACCGGGTTACAGAGAAGGGTGTGGGTATATCAGAGCGTTACCATGAGGCGTGTGTTCTGTATCAGTGCGTTACAGTGAGGGGTGTGGCGTAAATCAACGAGTTACCTTGAGGCGTGTGTTGTGTATCAGAGCGTTACAGTTGAGGGTGTGGGGTATATCAGAGTTTTACAGTTGAGGCTGTGGGGTATATCAGAGTGTTACAGTGAGAGGTGTGGGGTATATCAGAGCGTTACAGTGAGGGGAGTGGGGTATATTAGAGTGTTACAGTTAGGTGTGAGGAGCATATGAGTATCTCAGAATCTTACAGTGAGCGGTGTCGAGTATATTGCTGTTACAGTAAACATAGAAACATAGAGGATAGGACCAGGAGTTGGCCATTCGGCTCCTCGAGTCTGCTCCGCCATTCAATGAGATCATGGTTGAGCTTTCAAATTCAGTACCCAGTCCCTGTCATCTCCCCATATCCATTGATCCTTTTAGCCTTAAGAAATATACCTACTCATTCTTGAATATATTTAATGAATTGGCCTAAATTGCCATCTGTGTTAGAGAATTCCACAGGATCACCACTCTCTCGGTGAAAATATTCCTCCTCATCTCTGTCCTAAATGGCATTCCCCTTATCTTTAGACTGTGACCCCTGGATCTGGACTCACCCATCAGCGGGAACATCCTTCCTGCATCTAGTCTGTCTAGTCCTGCTAGAATTTTATAAAAGAGATCCATCCTCATTCTTTTAAACACCAGAGAGTATAAGCCCAATCATCCCAATCTCTCCTCATACGTCATTCCTGCCATCCCATGTATCAGTCTGGTGAATCTTCGCTGCTCTCCCTCCATGGCAAGAACATCCTTCCTCAGATAAGCCAGCTTAAACTGCACGCAATACTCAAGGGGTGTTCGCAACAAGGCCCTGCACAACTGCAGCAAGACATCCTTGTTGCTGAACTGGAATCCTCTCGCTACGAAGGCCAACATACCATTTGCCTTCTGAACCGCCTGCTGCACCTGCATGCTTACCTTCAGCGACTGGTGCACAAGGACACCCATGTCTCGTTGAACTTCCCTTTCTCCCAACATATTGCCATACAGATAATAAACTGTCATCCTGTTTTTGCCACCAAAGTGGATAACCTCGCATTTATCCACATTGGGCTGATGCATGGCACATGCAATATAATCACCCAACCTGTTCAAATCATACTGGAGATTCTAGGCATCCTCCTCACAGCACACACGCCCAACCAGCTTTGTGTCATCTGCAAACTTGGAGATATTACATCTAGTTCCCTCCTCTAGATCATTAATATAAATTGTGAATAGTTCGGGTCCTAGCACCGAACCCTGCGGATCCCCACTTGTCACTGCATGCCACTCAGAAAAAGACCCGTTTATTCCAACTCTTGCTTCCTATCTGCCAACCAGTTCTCTCTCCAAGTCAGTACCTTGCCCCCAATCCCAGGTGCTTTAACTGTACACGCTAATCCCTTATACGGGACCTTATCGAAAGCCTTTTAAAGTCCAAATACACCACATCCACTGGTTCTCCCTTACCTATTCTACCAGTTACATCCTCAAAAAATTCCAGTAGAGTAGTTAAGCACGATTAAGCTTTTGTAAATCCATTTTGACTTTGTCCGATCCTGTCTCTGTTTTCCAAGTGCTCTGCTATTAACACTTTTATTGTGGACTCTAGCATTTTCCCAACTACCAATGCCAGCCCCCCAGTCTATAATTCCCCATTTTCTCTATACCATATTTTTTGAATAGTGGGGTAACATTAGCTATTCCAGAGACTTTAGAATTTTGGAAGATGACAAGCAATACATCTACTAGTTGTAGGGCCACTTCCTTATGTACCATGGATGTAGATTATCAGGCCCTGGGGATTTATCGGCCATCAATCCCGTCAATTTCCCTTAGATCATTTCCCTACAAATTCTGATTTCATTCAGTTCCACCCTCTCATTAGACCCGAGGTTTCCCGACATCTTTGGGAAGTTAATTGTGTCCTCATTTGTGAAGACAGAATCAAAGTAAGTAATTAATTGGTCTATCATTTCTTTGTTCGCCATTATAAATTCCGCTGATCCTGACTGCAACAGACCTACGCTTCACTTCACCAATCGTTTGCTCTTCACATATCTATAGAAGCTTTTACAGTTAGTTTCTATTCTCCCTGAAAGCTTACACACATACTCTATTTCCCCCCTCTTAATTAATCTCTTTGTCCTTCTTTGCTGAATCCTAACTTGCTCCGATTCCTCAGGTTTGCTGCTTTTGCCTGGCCAATTTATATGTCCTCACCTTGGATCTTATGCTATCCCTAATTTCCCTTGTTAGCCACGGTTGAGTCACATTGTTTTGTTTTATTTTCAATTCAATTCAATTCAATTCAATTTTATTTGTCATATATGCAGCAGACGTGTGTACTGCACAATGAAATGTTGATTTTTACGAGTCCTCCCAACATTGGAATAAATATGGCATAACGATAAAATACTAACAGAAATACGAATAGAAAGACATTCATAATAAATAAAACAACAGTAATTAATAATAAATTAATCGTTCATGAGTCTTATGGCCTGGGGGTAGAAGCTGTTTCGAACCTGTTGGTACGAGACCGTATGCTTCCGTATCTCTTACCGGACGGGAGCAGGGCGAACAGGTTGTGGCTGGGGTAACTTGCGTCTTTAATGATTCTCAGGGCCATCCCCCGGCACCTCTCGGGGTAGATATCCTGCACAGCAGGTAGTTTAATTCCTATAGTGTGTTGTGCAGCTTTCACTACCATCTGTAGAGCCTTGCAGTCTGTGGCAGTGCAGTTGCCATACCAGGTAGTGATACAGCCGGACAGGATACACTCGATGGTGCACCGGTAGAAGTTGGTGAGAATCTGGGGGGCCATTCCAAATTTCTTCAGTCGTCTGAGGAAGAACAGGCGTTGGCATGCCTTCTTGGTTACAACGTCGATGTGATTGGACCACGTTAAGTCCTCCGTAATGAATACACCCAGTAATTTGAAGCTGCTGACCCTCTCCAACTCAGCCCCTTCGATGTAGATTGTGGTGTGTCCCTCCCCCTGCCGCTTCCTGTAGTCCACGATCATCTCCTTTGTTTGCTGATGCTCAGGGAGAGGTTGTTGTACTTGCACCATTGTCCTAGGGCTCTTACCTCCTCCCTGCAGCCTGTCTCGTTGCCATCTGTGATCAGGCCTACAACGGTAGTGTCATCAGCAAACTTGATGATGGAGTTGAAGTTGTGCGTTGTTGTGTCCGTGTGTTAATAGGGACACTGAAGACAGCAGTTGGTTTTAAAGGTGTTTACTGAACAAAGCCTGGAGGGGAACTAACTGATACAACACAATATACAGGCTAATATAGCCCGATTGGCCATTACCAGCATTACAGTACACAGGGTGCTCTTAAAGGCACATACACTGCAATTCCTCCCCTTTTAGTCAACCAGTACATAATATTTTTAAGTAATCATTAATTACATGTTACAAGAAAAATAATCTACACATTGCTGTAGTTAATTAATTATACGTCAGTCTGTCTGGAGGCTTCCTGACTCGGTCCAGATAACGCCTCGGTGGTGCAGTAGTTTCTGGTGGTGTAGTAGGTTCTTTTGGCAAGGCTGATTCGGCTTGAATGCCAGTGTCGGGTTCATCGGGTTCCAGTATCACCGGATCGGAGGTAGATATGGGTATCTCTACTTCCTCATTAGGCGTGTAGAGTTGTGGTGTAGGTTGTCCCTTTTCGATTGACTCTATGATTTGGTCAGCATGGCGCCCTATTATGCTTTCTCCGATGTCCACGGTATACATCAGTGGTCCTAGTCGTGTGCAGCTAGTTCCAGGCTGCCATTTCTCGGTACGGTAGTCCCGGGACAAAACATGTTGACCTATCTGGAAGGTTCTAGTTGGCCTTTCATTCATGCCTTGAAATTGCTGGTTCTCCACGTCCCTTCTGATGTTTGGCTTGATCAAATCCAGCCGGCATCTTAGGCTTCTATTGAAGAACATCATGGCAGGAGTTTGGTTTGGAACCATATGTGTTGCATTCCTGTATGCAAACAAGAAGTTATCCACCTTGTGCTGAAGTTTTATGTCTTCATTACCCATGGCCTTTGTGGCCTTCTTGAAGGTCTGGACAAACCTTTCAGACAATCCATTGGTGGCGGGATGGTATGGGGCAGACGTGTAGTACTTACCCCCATTCTTTTTAAAGAACTTCCTGAATTCTTCGGAAACAAATTGTGGTCCATTATCAGATCAGATCTGTTCAGGCAGTCCATTCCAGGCAAATATGGTCCTTAATACTGTGATGATTTTTTTCCGTGGCGGTGGAGGACATCTTTATTACCTCCGACCACTTGGAGAGTGCATCAACCGCGATTAAGAACATTGAGTCCATAAATGGACCAGCAAAGTCGATGTGTACCCTTTGCCAGGGAGATGAGAGCCACTCCCATGGATGTAGAGGGGCTTGTGGTGGAGCGTTTTGGACCTTCTGGCATCCTAGGCAGCTCTTGGTCATTTCTTCGATGTCTCCATCGATACCTGGCCACCATACAAACGCCCTGGCTAGGTTCTTCATTTACACTCCACCCAGATGCCCCTCGTGAAGCTCCTTTAGAACTTTATCCAGGAGTTTGGGTGGAATCACCACTCTGGATTCACATATCAAGGTTCCTTGGCACACTGACAGATGTTCTCTTCTTTGCGAGAGTGCTGGCAACAGTGGTTCGTCATGTGCTGGCCATCCCTTCACTGTTAAATCGTAGACTCGTGAGAGAGCCGGGTCATTTCTAGTTTCCCTTTCAATGGCAGAATTTGTTACTGGTAGACATTCGACTATGGTAGTGTGAAAAATCTCCACTGGGACTACGGTAGGTGCTTCTTCTACCGTTGGCAATGGTAGATGCGATAAACCGTCAGCATTCCCATGCCATTTTGATCCTTTGTATTCTATGTTGTATTGGTGTGCCCCTAGAAAAAGGGACCACCTCTGTAGCCTTTGCGCTGTCATAATGGGAACACCCTTTTTAGGGTTGAATATTGAGATGAGGGGTTGCTGGTCAGTCAAAAAGGGAAATTTTTTTCCGTGTAGGTAATGGTTGAATTTCTTCACTCCCCATACCAGGCTGAGTGCTTCCCTGTCGATTTGGGCATAGTTATTCACAGCTGATTTCAATGAGCGTGACGCAAAAGCTATAGGCCATTCCGAGCCATCGGAATTTATGCAATAACACTGCTCCTACGCTGTAAGGGGATGCATCGCACACCAGTCTGATTGGCAGTGATGGGTTGTAATGAACCAAAACTTATTTGGACGTGATTAAGTCTTTGCATTTATGGAAGGCATGTTTACAGTCTTCGCTGCATTTCCAAATTACGCCTGTTTGTAGCAGTTCATTAAGTGAGTGCAGAAGAGTTGATAAGTTCGGTAAAAATTTATGATAGTAATTTATTAATCCCAGGAACGACCTTAATTGTGAAACATTTTCAGGTGCTGGGGCTTTTATGACAGCTTCAATTCTTTCAGGTGACTTATGCAACCCTTCCTTATTAATTATGTGGCCACAATATGATATTTGATTCTGGAAAAATGCGCACATGGGGCGATTTGCTCGTAGGCCCCGTTCTCTCAGCCTAGTGAGCACCTGCTCCAAATTGGCAAGGTGCTCGTTGTCGTTTTCTCCTGTTACAAGGATGTCGTCCAGGTAGCATTGAGTCCCCGGAATCCCTTGGAGGACTTGCTCCATAGCTCTTTGCCAGGTAGCTGGTGCGGATGCTAATTCGAAAACCAGTCGATTGTACTGGTACAGACCTTTGTGTGTATTTATTGTGAGATATTTTTTAGAGGCCTCTTCAACCTCCATCTGTAGATATGCCTGTGCCAAGTCAATTTTGGTGAAATATTTCCCTCCGGATAGTGAGGCGAAAATATCTTCTATCCTCGGAAGAGGATACTGTACCGTGTGAAGGACAGGGTTTACCGTCACCTTGAATTCTCCACAGATGCGAATTTTTCTCTGTTGTTCAGATTTATCATTATTCAACGCTTTTTTCATGACTGGGACGATGGGTGTTGCCCACTCGCTCCAATCTATTTTGGATAATACGGCTGCCTTTTCCAAATTCTCCAGCTCTGCCTTGACAGCTGGACGAATTGCATATGGCACCGGTCTTGCCATAAAAAACTTGGGAATTGCCGGATCTTCCACTTATATTGAGGTGGTGATGCCTTTCAAGGTTCCTAGTTTCTCTTGAAACATTTTTTTGGCGTTGGCCAAGATGTCTTTTAATCGTTCAGGTATGACGTCATCATCGTTTTTTTCCTTACTGGTCACCGTCAGTGCCTGAATGGAGTGCCAGTCTAAACGTATTTTCCTGATCCATTCACGTCCCAACAGCAGTGGACCACCATCTTGTAGAACGTATAAATAAAACTTCTGTATTTCCTTGCCGTTGTATACAACAGGCAACCTTATTTTTCCTTTGGGGTATGTTTTCAAGATAATGGATCTGTCTTTTAAAGATATATGCGGAAATAGAAGCTCGTAATCCCGTCGATTTATGACGGTGAGAGCTGATCCTGTATCTAGCTCCATTTTAACTGGGGACCCTGCTATCGTGAGGGTAACCCAAATGGTCTGGTAATCTTCATTAGCAATTAAATTATGTAATTTGAGACGGCTTAGTCTCTTGTTTTCGGAGTCGCTATCGCTCTTCTGGTCTTCGGAGCTACTGTCCGTCATCATTTGTACCTTTCTGTACTTTTCTTTATTGATTATTTTTCCTGTCCGTGGATTTTTTTTCTCCAGATCGGCATACCCGTGCAATGTGTCCAATCTTTCCGCATTGCCTGCATGCTTTGACCTTGAACCAGCAGTCCATCTGGTCATGGGTGGATCTCCTGCAGCAATAACATCTCTCGAAACCCTGTGTCATTTCATGGGTGCCGAAGTCCTGTGTCTTCTGTTGTATCTCTGCAGCTCCTCTTGCGGCTGCTTCGTATGATACAGCCATACTGAAAGCCTTGTCCAGTGTTAAATCTTTTTCAGAAAGCAGCCTTTTCTGTGTTCCTTCACTTAGGAGACCGCAGACGAATTTGTCTCGAAGATAATCTGCTAGTCTTGCCCCGAATTGACAGTGCTTTGATAGCTTTCTTAATTCGGTGAGGTAATCAGCATTACTTTCATTCTTGTGTTGATTTCTCTTGAAGAATTTGAATCGTTCCACTATCAGCAGCGGTGTTGTGTTTAAGTGCTCCTGTAGGGTATCAACAATTTCTTTAAAATTCTTGTATTTTGGTTTGGCTGGAGTGATAATGTTTCGTAACAGCCCGTATGCCATTGCGCCCATTAGATTTAGAAGTACTGACACATTTTTTCATTTTCTCTTCCATTTGCGGTGCAATATACCTCCACTCTTTCCACATATGTGGTCCAATCCTCTATCGCGTTATCAAAAGCATCAATATTGCCAGACTTAGGCATCCTAGAAAAAAAATGGTTTTCTTTCTTTTCTGCAGAAAAGATATTGCGCTTCCCCGCCGCTGCTGTCGATGACAACGCTGTTTCCCGCGGGTTTCCCTTTTTATTTATTTGTTTACAGGTGGAGGCTCGTTCCCGCCGGACTCTCTCTGCTAGGCCTGAACGCCGACCTGCTTGCAGCGCCGGCCGTCTCCCGAGTGCTCCCTCCCCGTCTGTTACTGCTTGCCTCCGCCTTCGCTGCTTGGCCTAGCTGCAGAGCTAGCCACTGGAGCCCCAGCCCGACGCCCAGGAAGGATTATTGCAGTACCTGCCACCAGCTCGGCCAGCTGGTGAAACCACAGCTTTTTCTTTTACTTGATTTTCCTTGACTTTGTCCACCAGAGGAATCGATGTCCTTGAGATGCTGCCGAATTGCAGGTAAGTCCGTTTCCAATTCGTCGCCACTGTTGTGTCCGTGTGTTAACAGAGACACTGTAGACAGGAGTTGGTTTTATAGGTTTTCACTGAACAAAGTCTGGAGGGGAACTAACTGATACAACACAATATACAGGCTTTTATAGCCCGAGTGGCCATTACCGGCATTACAGTACACAGGGGGTTCTTAAAGGCACATACACTACATGCGTGGCCATGCAGACGTGAGGAAGCAGGGAGTACAGAAGGGGGCTGAGCACACAACCCTGGGGAGCTCCCGTGTTCAGGATCTGTGTGCAGGAGGTGTCTCTGCCTATTTTCACCACCTGGGGTCTTCCCGTCAGGAAGTCCAGGATCCAGTTTCATAGGGATGTGTTAAGTCCTAGCTCACTGAGCTTGTTGACAAGCTTGGAGGCGATAATGGTATTAAATGCTGAACTATAATCAATGAACAACATTCTCACATAGGTGTTCCTCTTATCCAGGTGTGATAAGGCAGTGTACAGTACAGTGGCGATGGCATCACCCCTAGATCTGTTTGGGCGGTAGGCAAATTGGAGTGGGTGCAGTGTGTCAGGTAGTAACGAGTTGATGTGGGTTTTGACCAGCCTCTCAAAGCACTTCATGATGACAGAAGTGAGTGCTATGGGGCGGTAGTCAGGTTTAAACAGGTTACTTTTGTTTTTTTGGGGACTGGAAAATTCGATGTCATCTTGAAGCGGGTGGGGACTACAGACTGGTACAGTGAATGGTTAATATATCCGTAAACACAGCTGCCAGCTGGTCAGCGCATGCTCTAAGGACACGCCCAGGGATTCCATCTGGACTGGGTGATTTGTGGGTGTTCACTCTCTTAAAGGTCTTGCTCACGTCAGCCACAGAGATTGAGAAGACCCAGTCGTCCTGAGCCGTGGGCGCCCTTGTAACAGGACTGTTGTTGTTGGCCTCAAACCGGGCATAAAAAGTGTTAAGCTCATCCGGGAGAGAGGCATTGCTGGGCATGACACAGTTGAGTTTCCCTTTGTAGTCCGTAATAGATTGTAGTCCACTCCACATCCTTTGCGAATCTGAGCTATGATAGTGTGACTCCACTTTGTCCGTGTGTTGTCTTTTTGCATTTTTGATGGTTTTTCTGAGGTCGTACCTTGATTTCTTGTACTCATCCATGTTATGCCTAACAGGGATGAACAAAGTCTGTAGTTCATCCATCTGATCTTTAAATGTTTGCCATTGCCTACCCACCGACAACCCTTTAAGTAACTTTCTCCAATCCATCCTACCCAACTCACACCTAATACAATCGTAGTTTCCTTTATTTACATTTAGGACCTTAGTCTCTGAGTCAAATAATTCACTCTCCATCTTAATGAAGAATTCTCTCATAATATGATCGCCCTGACACAACGGGCCTCGTACAACAAGATTGATAATTTATAGCCAGTGTAAGATGGCCTGATCTCTAGCTGGTTCCTATACATATTGGTCAAGGAAACCATCCCGTATACACTCCAGGAATTCCTCCCCCACAGTACTGTTACTAATTTGGTTAGCCCAATCTATATGTAAATTTAAATCACACATGATAACTGCTGTGCCCTTATTGCATGCATCTCTATTTTCCCCATTTACTGCCATCCCCAACCTCCACATTACTGTTTGGGGGTCTGTATATAACTCCTACTAAGCTTTTCTGTCCCTTGGTATTTCTCAGGTCTACCCATACACATTCCACATCATCAGAGCTAATATCCATCCGAACTATTGTCTTAATCTCCTCTTTAACCGTCAATGCTACCCCACCTCTTTTTCATTGATGCATGTCTTTCCTGAATATAGCATATGCCTGGATGTTGAGTTCCCAGCATTGGTCACCCTGGAGCCATGTTTCCGTAATCCCAATATTATCATATCCGTTTACATCCATTTGCACAGCTAATTAATCCACCGTATTATGAATGCTCCTCGCATTAAGACACAAAGACTTCAGGCTTGTTTTATAACACTATTAGACCTTTTAAAATTATTACTTACTGTGGCTATGTTTGATTTAAACCCTTGATTTCTCTCACTGCCGCTTTTGCTTTTCTCCTTCCTGTCTTTTGCTTCTATCCTTGTTTCCCTTTCCTCTGTCTCCTGCACAGCATCCCTACCCACTGCCATTTTAGTTTAAATCCTCCGCAGCAGCACTAGCAAACATTCCCCCTAAGACATCGGTCCTTGTCCTGCCCAGGTGCAAACCGTCCAGTTTGTAATGGTCCCACCTCCCCCAGAACCGGTTCCAATATCCCAGGAATTTGAATTCCTCCCCCTTGCATCATTCCTCTAGTCACGTATTCATCTTTGTTATCCTTCTATTTCTACACGGACTAGCACGTGGCACTGGTAGTAATCCTGAGATTACCACCGTTGAGGTCCTATTTTTTAACTTACCCCCAAACTCCCTATATTCAGCTTTTAGGACCTCATCCCGGTTTTTACCTATATCCTTGGTACCTATTTGCACCACGACAACTGGATGTGCACCCTCCCCCTTCAGAATGCCCTGCAGCCACTCTGAGACAACCTTGACCCTTGCACCAGGGAGGCAACATACCATCATGGAGTCTCGTTTGCGACAGCAGAAATGCCTATCTATTACTCTTACAATATAATCCCCTATTACCACAGCTCTCCCACACTTTTTCCTCCAATCCTGTGCAGCGGAACGATCCACGGTGTCATGAAATTGTCTGCTGCTGCCTTCCCCCGATAAGCCATCGCCCCCAACAATATCCAAAGCGGTATATCTGTTTGAGAGGGGAATGGCCACAGGGGACCCTTGCACTACCTGCCTATAAGGAACGTGGGCTATATTAGAGTGTTACAATGAAGGTTGTGGGACATATTAGAGTGTTTCAGTGAGGTGTGTCGTTTTTAACAGTTTTACAGTGAGGGCTGTGCAGTAAATCACAGTGTTACAGTGAAGGAGGTGGGTATATCTGACTGTTACAGTGAGGGGTGTGGCATCTGTCAGAGTGTTACAGAGGGGTGTAGGCTACTTCAGAGTGTTACAGTGTGGCATGGGGCGTGTGTCACTGTTACACTGAGAGGTGTCAGATATATCAGTGTTACATTGAGAGGTGTGTGGTATATCAGAGTGTTAAAGTGTGGTGTATATAAGTTTACATTGAGGGGTGTGGGGTGCATCAGTTTTACAGTGAGGGGTGTGGGGTAAATGAGAGTGTTACATTGAGGGGTGTGTGGTATATCAGTTTTAAAGTGAGGGATGTGGAGTATATCCTTGTTATAGTGAGGGGTGTGGGGTATATCAGAGTGTAACTGTGATGGGAGTTGTGTATATCAGTGTTTTATAGTGAGGGATTTGTAGTATTTCAGTTTTACAGTGAGTGGGTGGGGTAAAACAGCATGTTAAAGTGAGGGGTCTGGTGTATATCAGATTTACAGTGAGAGCTGTGAGGTATATCAGATTGTTACAGTGCGGGGTTTGGGGTATATCACAGTGTTACAGTGAAATGTGTGGGGTATATCAATTTTACAGTGTAGGGAGTGGGGCATAACAGAGTATAATAGTGAGGGGAGGGGAGTATATCACAGTGTTCCAGTGAGGGATGTGGAGTATATCACAGTGTTACACTGAGAGGTGTGTTGTATATCAGAGCGTTACAGTGAGGCGTGTGATGTGTATCAGAGCGTTGCAGTGAGTTGTGTGGGGTGTATCAGAGTGATACAGTGAGGGGTTTGGTGTATTTGAGTGTTAGATTGAGATGCACTGGGGTATATTGGAGTGTTACCCTGAGGGGTGTGGGGTATAGGGAAACAAGGATAAAAGCAAAAGACAGGAAGGAGAAAAAAAAGTGGCAGGCAGAGTAATCATCGGTTTAAATCAAACATGGCCACAGTAAATAATAATTATAAAAGACCTGAGAGCATTAAAAAAACAAATCTGAAGTCTTTGTGTCTTAATGCGAGGAGCATTCGTAATAAAGTGGATGAATTAGCTGCGCAAATAAAGGTAAACGAATATGATATGATTGGGGTTACACAAACTTGGCTCCAAGGTGGCCAAGGCTAGGAAGTCAACATCCAGGGGTATTCAATATTCAGGAGAGATAGGCAGAAAGGAAAAGGATGTAGTGTAGCATTGCTGGTTAAAGAGGGGATTAACACAATTAAAAGGAAGTCTATTAGCTCTGATGATGTGGAATCTGTATGGGTAGAACTGAGAAATACCAACGGGCAGAAAACGTTAGTGTGAGTGGTGTATAGACCTCCAAACAGTAATGCGGAGGTCGGGGATGGCATTAAACGGGAAATTAGAGAAGCGTGCAATAAGGGCACAGCAGTTATCATGGGTGACTTTAATCTCCATATAGAGTGGGCAAACCAAATTAGTAACAATATTGTGGAGGATGAATTCCTGGATTGTATACAGGGTGGTTCCCTGGAACAACATGTCGAGGGACCAACTGGAGATAAGGCCATCTTAAACTGGTTATTATGTAATGAGAATGGATTCATAATCAATCTTGTTGTGCGAGGCCCCTTGGGCCAGAGCGATCATAATATGACAGAATTCTTCATTAAGATGGAGAGTGAAATAGTTGACTCAGTGACAAATGTCCTGAATTTAAATTAAGGAGACTACGATGGTATGAGGTGCGAGTTGGGTAGGATTGATTTGTGAATGTCACTCAAAGGGTTGACGGTGGATGGGCAATCGCAAATATTCAAAGATCGCATGGCTGAACTACAGAATTTGTTCATCCCAGTTTGGCATAAAAATAAAGCAGTAAATGTGGCTCAACAGTGGCTAACAAGGGATATTAGGGATCGCATAAGATCCAAGGAGAGTACATATAAATTGGCTAGAAAAAGCAGTAAAACTGAGGATTGGTAGCAGTTTAGGATCCAACAAAGGAGGACAAAGGTATTAATTAAGAGGGGGAAAATAGATTATGAGTGTAAGCTTGCAGGGAACATAAAAACTGACTGTAAAATTTTTATAGATATGTGAAGAGAAAAAGATTGGAGAAGGCAAGTGTAGGTCCCTTGCAGGCAGAATCAGGGGAATTTATAATGGGGAACAAAGAAATGGCAGTCCAATTAAATACATGCTTTCATTCTGTCTTCACAAAGGAGGACTCAAATAACCTCCCAAAGATGTCGGGGAACATAGGGTGTAATGAGAGGGAGGAATTGAGTGAAATCAGTCTTTGTAGGGAAAAGCTGTTCGTGAAATTGACGGGAATGAAGGCTGATAAATCCCCAGGGCCTGATAATCTACATCCTAGGTTACTTAAGGAAGTGGCACTAGAAATTGTATATGCATTGCTGGTCATCTTCCAAAATTCTATAGAATCTAGAACAATTCCCATGGATTGGAGGGTAGCATTTTTACCCCACTGTTCAAAAAATGTGGTAGCGAGGAAACGGGGAATTACAGACCGGTAAGCCTGACATCGGTAGTGGGGAAAATGCTAGAGTCCATTGTAAAAGAAGTAATAACAGATCACTTGGAAAACAGTTACATCATCGGACAAAATCAACATGGAATTACAAAAAGGTAAATCGTGCTTGACTAATCTACTGGAATTTTTGAGGACGTAACTGATAGAATAGATAATGGAGAACCAGTGGATGTGGTGTATTTGGATTTTCAGAATGCTTTCGATAAGGTCTCGCATAAGAGATTAAGGGGGCAAGGTATTCGCTTGGACAGAGAACTGGTTGGCAGACAGGAATCAGAGAGTTGGTCTTTTTGCGAGTAGCAGGCAGTGACCAGTGGGGTACCGCAGGGATCGGTCCTAGGACCCCAGCTATTCAACATATATATTAATGATCTATACAAGGGAACTAGATGTAATATCTCCAAATTTGCAGATGACACAAAGCTGTGTGTGTGTGTGTGCTGTGAGGAGGATGCCGAGAAACTCCAGTATGATTTGGACAGGTTGGGTGATTGGGCAGATGCATGGCAGTTGCAGTATAATGTGGATAAATGCGATGTTATCCACTTTGGTGGCAAAAACAGGAAGGCAGATTATTAACTGAACGTCAATAGATTGGGAGCAGGGGAAATGCAACGAGTGCTGGGTGTTCTTGTGCACCAGTCGCTGAAGGTAAGCATGCAGGTGCAACAGGCGGTTAAGAAGGCAAATGGTATGTTGGCCTTCGTAGCGAGAGGGTTTGAGTACAGGAACAATGATGTTTGCTGCAGTTGTACATGACCTTGTTGGGACCACACCTGGAGTATTTTGTGCAGTTTTGGTCGCAAAAGCAGGAAGACAGCTTATTATCTGAATGGTAATAAATTGATAAAAGGGGAAGTGCAACGAGAGCTGGATGTCTTGTTGCAGTAGTACAGCGCCTTGGTGAGACAACACCTTGAGTATTGCGTGCCGCTTTGTTCACCTTATCTGAAGAAGGATGTTATTGCCATGGATGGAGTGCAGCGAAGATTCACCAGACTGATACCTGGGATGGCAGGAATGACGTATGAGGAGGGATTGGGTCGATTGGGCTTATACGTGCTGGAGTTTAGAGGAATGAGCGGGGATCTCATTGAAACTTATACATTTCTAACAGGACTAGAGAGAATAGATGCAGGAAGGATGTTCCCGATGGCGGGTGAGTTCAGAACCAGGGGGTCACAGTCTAAAGATAAGGGGTACGACATTTAGGACAGAGATGACTAGGAAATTCTTCACCCAGAGAGTGGTGAACGTGTGGAAGTCTCTACCACAGAAGGCAGTTGAAGCCATGTCATTCAATATATTCAAGAAGGAGTTAGATATACTTCTTAAGCCTGAACGGATCAAGTGATATGGGGAGAAGGCAGGGACAGGGTACTGAGATTGGATGATCAGCCATGATCTAATTGAATGGTGGAACAGGCTCGAGGGGCCGAATGGCCTATTCCTGCTCCTTCTTCTATGTTTCTATGTTTCTCTTATCTAATGCAGTAACCTTTTATGTCACATCTTATCGAATGCCTTCTGGAAATCCAAATACAGCACATCCACGGGCTCACCCTTATCCACCCTGCTCGTTACATCCTCAAAGAACACGAGCAAATTTGATGAACATGATTTCCCTTTCATTAAACAATGCTGACTCTGCTTGACTGCATCAGGATTTTCCAATTGCCCTGCTAGTGCTTCCTTAATTATTGTCTCCAGCATTTTCCCAACGGCAGATGTTAGGCTAACTTATCTATAGTTTTCTGCTTTCTGTCTGCCCCCTTTCCTAATTGGGGTGTTACATTTGCGGTTTTCCAAACAACTGGGTCCTTTCCAGAGGCAAGCATATTTTGGTATATTGCAACCAATGCATCCACGAACTCTGCAGCTACTTCTTTTCGACGCTGGGATGCAGGCCATCTGGTCCAGGGGTCTTGTTGTCCTTTAGTCCCATTATTTGATCAAGTACCTTTTCCTCAGTGATAGTGATTGTCTTTAGTTCCCCCTCCCTGTGGTCCCTAGATTATCCATTATTGGAATGCTGTTAGTGTCTTCAGCTGTGAAGACAGATATAATATATTTGTTCAGAGTCTCTGCCAATTCCCTGTTCCCCATCATTAATTCCCCATTCTCATCTTCTAAGGGACCAACGTTTACTTTTGCTAATCTCTTCCTAACATATTTCTGTAGAAGCTCTTACTTTCTGTTTTAATATTTCTTGCCAGTTTATTCTCATAATTCATCTTCTCTCTCTTTATTATTTTTTTAGTCATCCTTTGCTGGTTTTTAAAAATTTCCCAATCTGCTGTCCTCCCACCAATTTTGGCAACACTGGGCCAGAAATTCCAGGCCAGAAGCGTGAGTACGGTTGCCTTACTCACGCTTCTGGCCGTTGGAAATGCCGGCGTTCAGCATGAACAGCGCATGCGGGGAACGCCGGCATTTCCAGACCTCGAGCGCGTGCGACTGCACAGGCAGTGCTTGCGCAGTGAACTTCGTGGATTTCATTCATGAAATCCGTGAGGTTAAGTCCTTAGAAGTTACACTGAAATAAAGCAAGTGTAAAGTGGTTCATTGGCTGCGGAGGAAGATATATTTTATCGTGCCTCTGTAGCAACTGTACCCATGCTTTTTTCATGTGTAAGTTGTAATGACTGGACCTCACTGAAAGCATTAATGAAAGTGGCGAATTATACTGTGCACGCGCTGCATGTGCAGTCGCACGCGTTCTGTCTCTGAACCCCTTCGTTCAGATGACAGGAAATGCCGGTTTTCCCCACATGCACTGTGCATGCTGAAAACCAGCATTTCATCCGACCAGATGCATAAGTACCCCGACCGTACTAGCGCATTTGGAAGGGAATTATTGGGCCAACATTTTACATGTCAATAAAATAAAAAAATTAACACTTGCACGACTTGCCCCCTCGCATCTGCGACTGAGGGTCCAAGGAGGTGCATTGCGCAAGAGGTCATCATCGGACTTATCCTCACACTGTTCCCTTTGGGGAACTGTATGAAGTGGTGGAAGGAATTATGGCCATGATTAATGCTCATTCCGTGACCGTAATCATCTTTGAACCAGCCATTAGGGTGGTTAGTCCTATGGCGGGAGGGTTTTACGGGCTCCCACAACCCATCTGATGGGGGGGGGCCACCAACACCCACGGACGCAAGTATCCCGCTGGATGTCCACCCAGAATTTAAAGTTGGAGCTCCGACTCCACTTGCCGGGACTGTCTGGAGTGGGGTTCAAAACCCTACTCCTTCTGGCCCAGCGGCGGGGATGCTTACTGCTACGCAAAAGGCCCACTCCACACAAAAGGTGACAACCCTACGTTTCCTGCGCCTTTTCCCTCCCCGTGACTGGAGCCCTATGCTGCCATTTCACGTTGCTAATTGGATTGGGCGTTTGTCATAGCGGTAGGATCCCCGCCGCTGGGCCAGATCAGGGTAGGGTTTCGAACCCCGTTCCAGACAGTCCCGGCAAGTGGAATCGGAGCTCCGGCTCTAAATTCTGGATTGACATCCAGTGGGATATTTGCGTCCGTGGGTGTGGGTGGCCCCCCCTTCTTGTATAGCTTGTGGGAGCCCGTAAAACCCTCCCGCCATAGGACTAACCGCCTTAATGGCTGGTTCAAAGATGGTTACGGTCACGGAATGAGCGTTAATCATGTCCATAATTCCTTCCACCACTTCATACAGTTCCCCAAAGGGAACAGTGTGAGGATACGTCCGATGATGACCTCTTGCGCAATGCACCTCCTTGGACCCTCAGTCACATATGCGAGGGGGCAAGCCGTGTAAGTGTTAGACACGTATGACGATGACATTGCTAAATAAATAAATGGAATTTAAAAAATTCTTTTAGGGCTTTTAAAAGTCTTTAAATTGCTTTAATTCTCTTTAAAACGACTTCAGATTACTCAAAATAATGTAAACATTTTAAAAAGTTTATAAAAGTTACCAAAATCTTCAAAAAACTTCCAAAAACCTATTTAAACTGCTGCTTTGCATGTAAAAAAGCAAAGCAGCTTGACAGAAACATTGGGGGCGTGTCCAGTGAAACTGAGACCTCAAGGGGCGTGTCTCACTTACACTGCATGCTCCTGGGTCCGCGCTGGCTGCACTCCTGGGCGGCGTGACGTCATACGCTGCCCGGGAATGTGCTTTCTATTTCTCCAAGTTCAGGCGTCCCAGAAGCTGATCGGCAGGAGCGCGGGGTAAGAGCAAATATGGGGCTTGCACGCGCTGCAAGCCCCGTTCTGGAATTTCTGGCCCATTGTATGCCTTCGTTTTCAATTTGATATATCCTTTTCTTCCTTATTTAGCCACGGATACATCCACATCAATGGGGCTGTGGTGGAAAGGGTGGACAGCTTTAAGTTCCTCGGAGTCCACATCACGGAAGACTCTCCTGGTCCCTCAACACCTCCTCTCTGGTGAAGAAGGCCCAGCAGCGCCTATATTTCCTAAGGAGGCTGAAGGGATGTAACCTGTCACCCCTGATCCTCTCTAACTTTTACCGCTGCACAATAGAGAGCATCCTGACAAACTGTTTCACAGTATGGTATGGCAGCTGTAGCTACTATGACCGGAAAGCCCTGCAGCGGGTAGTCAAAACTGCCCAACGCATTACCGGCACCCGTCTACCGACCATAGAGCACATATACCAGAAACGCTGTTTACGGAGGTCACGGTCCATCATCAAAGACCCTACCCACCCCAGCCACAGTCTGTTCACCCTCCTGCCATCTGGGAGATGCTACAGATGCATTTGCACCCGTACGACCAGGTTTAGGAACAGCTTCTTTCCCAGGGCTGTCATCCTACTGAACTCCACAAATAAACTCTAAAGCCTGCACATCTGCCAATGCACTTTATTATGGTTATGTTTATGTTAATGTATTACAAGCCAAATGTATGTTGAATGTTTAAATGTCTTAATCTAAATGTACACTCTCGGGAGCCGCAAGCCTAAATTTCGTTGTACTGCACTTGTGCACTAACAATGACAATAAATGTTGATTTGTTTATTGATTTGTTTAATCGATTCTACATCATGATCTTTTGAGCCTATATCACTTCTCACCACTGCACTGATCCCCTCCTTTACCACAAAGTCACCCCACCACCCTTTCCTTTCTCGCTATCCTTCCAAATTGTCAAATAGCCTGGAATATTCAGTTCCCAGCCCTGTTCATCTTGCAACCACGTCTCTGTATTGACGATCAGATCATACCCATTTGTATCTATTTGTGCTGTCAATTCATCTATATTGTTACAAATGCTGTGTGCATTCACATAGAGAGCATTTAACTTTGTCTTTTTAAAATTTCTCCTTGTTTTGGCTCCATTTTCTGTTGCACTTGTGTTTTTAAACATTCTGTCCCTTCCTGTCTCACCATGGTAATTATTTCCACCATCTCTACCCTGCTCTATTGTTTTCTCATTTCTAATTGACTTTTTAAATTCCCACTCACCGAATCATCCCGTCCACTATTTTGTTGAAAGCCCTCTCCATAGCCCTAGTTATTCGATTCGCCAGGACTCTAGCCCCAGCATGGTTCGTGAAGCCCGTCCAAATGGAACAGCTCCCTCCTGTCACACTACTGGTACCAGTGCCACACAAACCGAAACACATTTCAGCCACACCAGTCTTTAAGCCACTCCTTCATTTCTCGGATCTTATTTACCCTATGCAATTTCGCTCGTGGCTCACGTAGTAATCCAGAGATTATTACCTTTGATCTTCTACTTTATAATTTATCCCCAGCTGCTCATACTTCCTCATCAGAACTTATTACTTTGTCTTCCTAGGTCATTGGTACCTACGTGGAATCTTCTCCCTCCCACTCCAAGTTCCTCTCCAGCCCAGAGGAGATGTCCTCAACCCTGGCACCGGGCAGGCAGCACAGCCCTCAGCACTCACGCTCTCGTTTGCAGAGAACAGTATCTATCCCCGTAACTATACTGTCCCCTATCACTACAACATTTCTTTTTACTTCCCCCACTTAAATGATTCATTCTATCACGGTGCTGTCATCAGATTGATCCTCCTCCCTGCAGTCCCTGGCCTCGTCCATAGAGGGAGCAAGATTCACTTACCTGTTAGACAAGGCCAATGGCTGAGTCTCCTCCATCACTCCCTCCTGGATACCAATATCTGCCTCGTTTGTTGCCACACCCTCCTGTCCCTCACGTTTGTTGCCACACCCTCCTGTCCCTCACAATGGACACATTTGGAAGTAATTGCTCCAGTGGTTGTGACTGCCTCCTGGAACTTAAAGTCCAGGTAATGTACCCCTCCCTAACGTGTCACAGTGTTTCGAAGCTCGGACTCCAGCTCATCAACTCTGAGCTGAAGTTCCTCGAGCAGCCAACATTTGCTGTAGATGTGGTCGCCGTGGACCTCAATGGTGTCGACCAGTTCCCACATGCAACAAAAACAACACATTGCCTGGTCTCCCATCTCAATTAATTAACTAATTAATTAGTTTCTTAAAAGTTTACATTTCGAACACGTATATATTTTACTCTACACCGAGGCACTTACATTTAGACGCCCAAGTTTGGAAAAAAGCAAGAAATAGAGAAATACTCATCAAACAATCAATTAACTGGTTTCTGGTGACGTCACAATTCGATTACTTATTACTTCTTTACACTCACTGCTCTGTTGTACCTCAGCATCTCTCATTCCCAGCTGGTACCGTGCATGTCTGCAGCCTCGGCTCTCGGCTCTCCTCTGCTGCGATCTTTATCACAGCATCTCTCGTTCCCAGCTCAGGTCTCAATCAGGCCCACAGCCTCTGCTCTCGGGTCTCCCCTGCCGCGCTCTTTAGCTCTCTCTCGTTCCCAGCTCAGGTCCCGCTCAGGTCCATAGCCTCTGCTCTGTGCTCTCCTCTGCTGCGATCTTTAGCCCTCTCTTGTTCCCAGCTCGGGCCCCGCTCAAGTCCACAACTGGTCTAAAAATCCATCTCGTACACACTCCAGGAATTCATCCTCCACAGTATTATTACTAATTTGGTTTGGCCAGTCTATATTTAGATTAAAGTCACCCATGATTACTTTATTACCCTTGTTACTTGCATTACTAATTTCCTGTTTGATGCCATCCCCTACATTTCCACCACTGTTTCGAGGCCTAAAAACAACTTCCACGAAAGTTTTCTGCCCCTTGGTGCTTCTTAGCTCCACCCAGACTGATTCTACATCTCGATTTCTGAGCCAATATCCTTTCTCACTATTGATCTGATTTCACCCTTTACTATCAACGCCACCCCCTTTTCCGTTTTGCCTGTCCTTCCTAAATATCGAATATTCTTGGATATTCATCTCCCTGCCTTTGTCCCCCTGCAGCCATGTCTCCGTATCACAATTATATCGCATCCATTTACATCGATTTGCGCTGTTAATTTGTCTACCTTATTAGGAATGCTTCTGGCATTAAGATACAGTGCCTTTAAATTTGTCTTAAGATTTTTAGACATCTTTACATTTTCTACTATGGCCCTATTTGTTTTATTACCAATTTTTTCTTACCCATAACCTATTTTTTAATGTACTCCTTTGTTTGTTCCCTCTGTCCCTTCCTGACACCGTCTGGTTATTCTTACCCCAATCACATTCCTGCACTGCTTTCTTGTCTTTTCCCTTTAGCACTCTAGATTTCGTCCACCGAGAACCTCCCCACGCCCTTGTTTAGTTTAAAGCCCTATTTGCCTCCCTAGTTAATCGATTCTTTAAAACTGTGGTCCCAGCATGGTTCAGGTGTAGCTATCCCAGCGCAACAGCTCTCTCTTTCCCCAGTACTGGAACAAGTGCCCCACGAATCGAAACCCACTTCTCCCATACCAATCTTTGAGCCACGCATTCATCTCCCTGATACTATTGACCATATGCCAATTTGCTTGCGGCTCCGGCAATCCAGAGATTATGACCTTTGTGGTTCTGCTTTGTAATTTAGTCCCTAACTGCTCAAACTCTCTCAGCAGAAACTCGTTCTTTGTCCTAACTATGTCGTTGGTACCTAAGTTGAACACAACAACTGGATACACCCCCTCCCACAGGAAGTTCTTCTCCAGCCCAGAGGAGATGTCCTTAACCCTGGCACTGGATAGGCAACATAAACTTTGCGATTCACGCTCCTGGATACAGAGAACTGTGTCTATCCACCTAAATATACTGTCCCATATCATTATAAAATATCCTTTTACTCCCCCCACGTGAATGGCTTCCTGTACCACGGTAATCGGACACACCCTCGTGATCAGACAAACCCTGTGTTTGTGATAAGAAACACCTCAGGACTGGTCAAACCCCCGTGTTTAGATTGGACACATCCCCGTGACCGGGCAATGCCCCGGGTCTGTGCTCAGACAAACTCCCAAGACCGGTCAATCCCCAGGGGCTGCGATCAGACACCCCCCCAGGATATGATAAACCCAAGGGTCTGTGGTAGGACACATTGCAGGACCGGTAAAACCCCAGGGTCTGTGATTGGAGCCACCACTGGGACCGCTCAAACCCCAGGGTCTGCGATCGGACAAGCCCCCAGTACCTCTCAAACCACCGGGTCAGGGATTGAAACCCACCCCTGGACCGGGCAAACCCTGGGTTTGTGATCAGCCATAACCCCTAGACAAGAGAAACCCATGGGTCCAACATCGGACACTCCACATGACCGGTCAAACACCCGGGTCTGTGATCAGACACACCTCTGAGAAAATCAAATCCATTGGTCCGACATCGGGCACGCCACGTGAGCGGTCAAACCCTGGGGCTGTGATCAGACATAACCCCGAGACAAGTCGAACCCATGGGTCCGACATCTGACTTTCCCCATGACCAGTAAAACCCCCGGGTCTGTGATCAGGCACACTCCCGGGACAGGTGAACCCACCGGGTTTGTGATCAGACATATCCCCGTGACTGATCAGACCCCAGTCTGTGATCGGACACAACCCTGGGACGTGTCAAACCCCTATGTCTGTGATCAGACACACCCCCGGGACAGGTCATACCCTCGGGATCTGTCAAACCCCCTGGTCTGTGATTAGACCAACCACTGGGACCAGTCAAACCCCCGTGTCCGTGATCAGACCAACCCCTGGGACTGCTCAAATCCCTGATCTGTTATCGGATGCACTCCAGGGAAAGGTCAAACCCCTGGGTCTGTTATCAGACACAGACCAGGACACCGGTTTGTGATCGGACACACAACAGGGAGTAATCAAAACTCAGTCTGTGATCAGACACATGCCCGGGACTGGTCAAACCCTGAACTTTGTGATCGAAAACAACGCGTTGACTGGTCGAACCGCCGGGACTTTGATCGGGAACACCCCCAGCACTGGTCAAACCTACAGACTGTGATCAGATACAACCCCTTGGACAAGCCTATACTCCAGGTCTGTGATCGGGCTCATCCCCGGACCGAACAAAACCCAGGACCGGTCAACACCCGGGATAGATGGAACCCCCATTTCTGTGATCAGACACATTTCTCGGACAGGTCAAATCCCCGGATCTCGCAACGGACACCTCCCTGGGACTGTCCAATCCCCGAGACCAGTCAAACCCCCACAATCGGTCAAACCGCTGGGCCTGACATCAGACACACCCCCGGGACAGGTGAAACCCTCGGGTATGTGATCGGACACACCACGGAGACTGGTCAAACCCACGGGACTGTTAAACCGCTGGGTCCATGATCCAGCACACCCCCATGATTAGTCAAACCCCTGGGCCTGTAAATCGACACCTCCCCCCCATGGGACAGGACAAACCCATGGGTCTGTGATCGGACACACCACCAAGATCGATCAAACCCCCGGGTTTGTGATTGGACACAACACCAGGATCGATCAAACCCCAGGTTTGTGACTGGACACACCACCATGATCGATCAAACCGCCAGGTTTGTGATTGGACACACAACCAGGATCGATCAAATCCCCGGGATTGTGATTTGATACAGCACCAGGATCGATCAAACCCGGGTTTGTGATTGGACACAGCACCAGGATCGATCAAACCCCCAGGTTAGTGATTGGACACACCACCAGGATCGATCATACCCCCGGCGTTGTGATTGGACACACCACCAGTATCGATCAAACTCCCGGGTTTGTGATCGGACACACCTCCAGGAGCGATCAAACCCCCAGGTTTATGATCGGACACACCACCAGGATCGATCAAACACCTGGATCTGCGATCCAATACATCCCCGGGACCGGTCAAATCCCAGGACCAGTGAACCCAGCGGGATTGGTCAAAACCCCGCTTCTGTGCTCCGACACCCCCCCAGCGACTTGTCAAACTACCGGGTCTGGGATCGGACACAACCGCAGGACCGGACAAATCCCCGGTTCTGTGATTGGACATACCCCTGGGAATGGTCAAACTCCCGGGTCTGTCATTGCACGCACTCCTGGGACCGGTCAAACCCCTTGGTCTGTTATCAGACACACTCTCGTGGCTGTTCATTCCCCAGGGTCTGTGATCAGGCAAATCCCCAGGACAGGTTAAACCCCCGGGTTTGTGATCAGACACATCCCTGTGACCGATCAAATCCCCAATCTGTGATCGGACTCATCCCAGACCGGTCAAAACCCAGGATCGGTGAACCCCCTGGGATCAGATGAACCCCTGGGTCTGTTATCAAACACATGTCCGGGACTGGATAAACCCCCGGGTCTGACATCGGACAGCTCCCCGGGACCGTTCAAACCCCTGGACCAGTAAAACCCCAGGGACCAGAACAACCCCTGGGTCCATGAACCAGCACACCCCCAGGATTGGTCAAACCCTGCGTTTAGAAACATAGAAACATAGAAGGAGCAGGAGTAGGCCATTCAGCCCTTCGAGTCTGCTTCGCCATTCAATGAGATAATGGCTGATCATCCAAATTCAGTACCCTGTCCCTGCCTTCTCCCCATATCCCTTGATCCCTTAAGCCTTAAGAAATATATCCAACTCTTTTTTGAATATATTTAATGAACTGGCCTCCAACGCCCTCTGTGGCAGAGAATTCCACAGGTTCACCACTCTCTTGGTGAAGAAATCCCTGCTCATTTCTGTCCTAAATGGCTTACCCATTATCCTTAGACTATGACCCCTGGTTCTAGACTCCCCGGCCATCATAAACATCCTTCCTGCATCTAGTCTGTCCAGGCCTGACAGAATTTTATAGGTTTTGATGA
The DNA here is from genome assembly GCF_052327205.1 of Somniosus microcephalus. Classification (NCBI taxonomy): domain Eukaryota; kingdom Metazoa; phylum Chordata; class Chondrichthyes; order Squaliformes; family Somniosidae; genus Somniosus; species Somniosus microcephalus. The sequence continues at coordinate 168,861 of NW_028225389.1, read as the reverse complement.
GATCCGCTCTCTACCTTCTAAACTCCAGTGAGTATAAGCCCAATCCCCACAATCTCTCCTCATACGTCATTCCTGCCATCCCAGGTATCAGCCTAGTGAATCTTCGCTGCACTCCTTCCATGGCAAGAACGTCCTTCCTCAGGTAAGGCTACCAAAACTGCACACAATACAAAAGGTGTGGTCTCACCAAGGCCCTGTACAACTGTCGCAAGGCATCCTTGTTCCTGTACTCGAACCCTGTGATCGAACACAACCAAGAGACAAGTCAAACCCCCAGGATTGTGATCAGACAAAACCACGGGACCAGTCAAACTCCCGGGTCTGTGATTGGACACATCTCCAGGACCAGTCAAATCGCAGGACTGGTGAAACCACTGGAATCGGTCAAACCTCCGTTTCTGTGCTCAGACACCTTACCGGGACTGGACAAACCAACGGGTCTGGTATCAGACACACTCCCGTTACCGGTCAAACCCCCGGGTCTGTAAACAGGCACACCCCCGGAACTGGTGAAACCACCGGGTTTGTGCTCAGACACACCCCATGACCGATCAAACACCCAGTCTGTGATCGGACACAACCGTGGGAATTGAAAACCTCTGGGATTGGTCAAATCCCCGGGTCTCTGGTCAGACACAACCCCGGGACTGTGTAAAACCTCGGGTCTGATATGCGATGATTGGGTTTGTGATCAGATACACACCCGGGACTCCAGGTAAGTGATTGGAGATACCCCCCGGGAATGATAATATCCCCAGTCGGTGATCAGACACACCCCGGGAATGGTCAAATCCCTGGGTCTGTGATCGGACATACCCCTGTGTCTGGTCAAACCCCTGGCTTTGTGATCATAAAACGTACAAGGGACTGGTCAAAAGCTCGGAACTTTGGTAGGAAACAACCTCGGGTCCAGTCAAACCCCCGGGTCCTTGAACGGACACACCCCCAGGACCGGACAATCCCCCGGGTCTGTGATCAGAAACAGCCCTACTACAGGTCAAACACATGGGACCGATCAAAACCCAGGACTGTGATTGGACAGACGCCAGGGACCGGTCAAATGCCCATGTCGCTGATCCGACACACGCCAAGGATCAGTCAAAACACTGAGTGCTAAAAATTGGGTGACCAGTGCCACATTTTAGCAACTAAACAGGCAGTCAGTGGCTGTATCGCCACTGGCTGCGCCTCCCACGATATTCAGCGGGGACGCTAATGGTGGCGTTAGCCTGTTGGCTGCAACTCCACCGATGACGTCTTCGGTGTGTGCAGCGCCCCATTAGCGCCGCGATCGCGGAATTTGTTCGCAAACGCCGCTGTAGCACCATTCGCAAACATCGCCAGGTTCCCGGGGCCTTGCTGCGCCGGCAGAGGCGCAATTTAAGGTGGAGGTGCGGGGCGGCAGCTTTTTTCGGTGGCCGCCTGCCAACACCTCCCTCCCCGGCCTCCTGGCACCACCCTCGCGGCAATGCCGGCTGTTTCCCGAGAGCCGGCTATTGTCCTTGGTGCCGCGCACTTCTGCCGGCACCCACGATCGGGGATCGCGCTGTTGCAGGCCCCTCCCCTTAACAGTAGGTGGAAGGCCTGCAGTACCACAGTGCACCGTGCCGCAGCATCTGGCGCTGTGGCATGTTGCGCTGCGAAATTCAGTTTCAGCATCCTAAGAGGGACACGGAGCACTTCGAGCCTCGCATGGTGTCTCTCTTGGGGTGCTCAAGCTGAATTTGCGGTGATCGCTAATGTGGCGATCGTGGCGCAAATTCCAGCTCCCAGGTGAATTCGTGCCACTTGGGTGCCTCAAGCCAATTTTTAGCCCTGGGTCTTTGTTTGGGCACACCCCAGGGACCGGCCAAATCCCCGGGTGTGTGATCAGACACACCCCCAGTAGAAGTTGAACAAGATGGTCTGTGATCAGACACAACTCCGGGACCAGTGAAACACCGGGTCTGTGACCAAACACACCCCCGGGTCTGTGCTCTGACATGCCCCAGGGACCGGTGAAGCCCCCGGGTTTAGATCGGACAAACCCCATGACCAGTCAATGCCACGGGGCTGTGATCTGTCACACCCCAGGGATTGTTCAATCGCACAGTTCTATGATCGGACGCACCCATGGGACCGGTCAATCCCCCGGTACTGTGATCATACACAGCTCCAGCAGAGGTAAAAAACCTGGGTCTGTGACCGGATATCATTTGGAATGGTCGAAGCCCGGAGTCCGTGAGCAGGCACGCACGAAGGACTGGTCAAACCCCAGATCAGTGATCGAACACACCTCCGGGACATGTCAAATCCCTGGGTCCATGAGCGGACACATCATCAGGTCCATTCAATCCCATGGTTACGAGATCGGCACACCCCCGAGACAGGTCAAAACCCCAGGTCTGTGATTGGACACCCAGCCCCGGATCGGTCAAACCCTTGGTTTCCGATCGGACACAATCCCGACATCGGCCGAACACCCATGTCTGAGATCGGCCACATACCCGGGACCGGTCATTCCCGAGTGTTTGTGATCAGACACAAACCTGGGACCAGTCAAATACCCGGGTGTATGATCGAACACCCATCCAGGACCTATCAAACACTTCAGATCTGTGAGTGGACGCACCCCCAGGACCAGTCAAACCCGAGGGTCCATGATCAGACACAACACTGGGACAAGTCAAAACCCTGGGTCTGTGAGCAGGCACAAACCCGGGACTGGTCAATACCCCAATCTGTGAACAAACACATCCCAGGGACCGGTCAAACCAACGGGTGTGTGATCGGACACACCACCGGGACCTGTCAAACTTCCGGGACCATGATTGGATACACCCCCGGGAGTAGTCAAACCCCCAGTCTGTGATTGGGCACAGCCCTGGGACCAGACAAACAACTGGGTCTGTGATCAGACACATGGCCGGGACCATTCAAAACCCCGTGACCTGTCAAACCTCCAGGATCACTCAATCCCACTTTATCTTTGAAACCCCCGGGTCTGTGATCGGACACACGCCCGGGACCAGTCAAACGCACAATCAGTGATCGACAAACCCACGTGACTGATCAATGCCCCAGGTCTGTGATCAGACACACTCCTGGGACCATATGATCGTACATACCCCAGGGACTGGTCAATCGCACGTGTCTGTGATCGGTCAGCACCACCCTCCAGGGGACCAGTCAAACCCCCGGGTCTGTGATCGGAATCATAATGGGACTGGAGTAAAACCCGTGTCTGTGATTGGAGACACCCCTGGGATGTGTCAAACCCCCAGTCTGTGACCAGATATTTGTTTAGGACGGGTGAAAACCCCGGGTGTGTGATTCGACTCACCCCTGGTACCTGTGAAACGCCCGGCTCCATGAGCGGGCACACTTTTGGGTCCGGTCAAACACATGGGTCTGTGATTCAACACACCATGGCACCGGCAAACCCCAGCACCTGTGATCGGGCACGCCCCGTGACTGGTCAATCCCCCGGGTCTCTGAATGGTCTCACACTCGAGATCGGTAAAACCACCGGGACTGTGTACAGACACAACTCTGGTACTGGTCAAACCACCGAGTCAGTGATTGGACTCACCCACATTTCATGTCAAACCCCCGGGACTGTGATCAGACACACAGCACCGGGACCGGTCAAATCCCCGGATGTTTGTTCGGACACACTCCCGGGATCTGTCTAACCCCCGGGTCCATGAGTGGAAACACCCTCGGGACCGGCCTAACCCCTGGTCTGTGATCGGGCAGCTGCCTGGCACCAGTCAAACCCCCGGGAGCTGGAAAGCCTCCTGGTTTGTGATTGCACGGAAAACCTGGACCGCTCGAACTCACAGTTCTCTGATCGGACACAAAACCGCGATCGCTCAAACCCCTGGGAAAGGTCAGAACAATTGGTCCTTGATCCGACACCCCTCCAGAATCATTCAATTCCCCGAATCTGTGATTTGTGCACCGCCCGGACTGGTCAAACCACCGGTTCTGTTATCGGACACATTCACAGGACTGGACAAACCCCAGGACTGGACAAACCACCGAGATCTGTCAAACCGCGGGTCTATGATGAGACACATACCTGGGATTGGTAAAACCTACGGGTCTGTGTTCGGACAGTCGTCCGGAACTGGTCAAACCAACGGGTCTGTGATCACACATACACTCTCAGGACAAGTCAATCCCCCGAGTTTGTGATCAGACGCACCTCCACGAATGGTCAAACCCCCATGTCTCTGATAGGACACAACCGCAGGACCGATCAAACCCACGGGACTGGGGAAAGGTGTGGGATTGTGATCAGACAGAACCCCGGGCTGGTAGAACCCCCGGTGATCAGATACAACCCAGGGAATGGTTAATCACCCGCAAGTGGTCAAACAAATGGGGCCATGTTATGACACGCCCCCAGTATCAGTCAAATCCTTGAGTGTGTGACTGGACAAACTCCTTGGGACCAGTCAAACCCTGTGTTTTGTGATTGGACAAATCCCGAGTCCGGTCGAACCACGGGGACTTGATTGCACAACACCAGGACCAATCCAACCAACGGGACCTGTGAAACCCCCGGGTCTGTGATCAGACACACCCCCGGGGGCGGTCAAAACTCTGGGTCTGGGATCTGACAAACGCCTGGGACTGGTCAATCCTCTGGGGTTGTGATCGGACGCAACCAGAGGACCGGTGAATCTCAGGGTCTGTGATCTGATACACCCCGGGACTGGTCAAATCCCCGGGATGGTGATCCGACACACTCCTGAGTCCGGTGCAACCCCCGGGAATGGTCAAAGCCCCGTGTCTCTGATCGGAGAGAGGCCCCAGACCTTTCAAGCCACCGGGACCGGTAAACCCCTGCGTTTGTGACCAAACACAACGCCAGTACAGGTCGAATCACCAGGTCTGTGATCCCGACCGCTCACAAACCGGGACTGGTCAAACCAATTGGAACGTGTTCCAACACGCCCCTGGGACCAGTCAAAGCCCCGTGTCTGTGATCGGACAAAGCACTTTGAATGGTCAAATCCCGGGATCTGTGATCAGACACATCCTTGAGCAATCAATCCCCTGGGTCTGAGATTGGACAAACACCTGCGAACGATCAGACCCCTGGGACCGGTCAAACACCCGGGTCTGTGATCAGAGAGACACCCGGGACCTGTCAACCCCCGGGACCTGTCATACCCCGGGTTTGTTATCGAAAACAATCCCGGAACAGGGCGACCCTCCAGGTATATGATTGGACACAAACCCCCGACCGCTCACAACCGCTGGACCAGTCAAGCCAATTGGTCTATGATGCAACACGCCACCGGGACCGGTCAAAACCTCGGGTTTGTGATCGGACACCGCCCCGAGACCTGTCAAATACCTTGGTCTGTGATCGGACACACCCCCAGCACTGGTGATCGCCTTGGGATTGTGATTGGAAAGAACCCTGAGTCTGGTCAAAACCCCAGGTGTGCGATCGGACTCAATCCCAGGTATAGTTAAAATCCCGGGTCCGCGATCGGACACACCCCTGGGACCGGACAAACCCCCAGGTCTCTGAGTGGACACACCCCCGGGACCGGTCAAACCACAGGGTAGAAACATAGAAACACAGGAACAGAGAAACATAGAAGATGGGAGCAGGAGTAGGCCATTCGGCACCTCGAGCCTGCTCCGCCATTCAATGAGATCATGGCTGATCATCCGAATTCAGTACCCTGTCCCTGCTTTCTCCCCATACCCCTTGATCCCTTTAGCTTTAAGAAATATATACAACTCCTTCTTGAATATATTTAATGAATTGGCCCCTACTGCCTTCTGGAGTAGTGAATTCCACAGATTCACCAATCTCTGGGTGAATAAATTCCTCCTCATTTCTGTCCTAAATGGCTTACCCCTTATCCTTAGATTGTGACCCCAGGTCCTGGACTCCTCGACCATCGGGAACATCCTTCCTGCATCTAGTCTGTCCAGTCCTGTAAGAATTTTATAAGTTTCAATGAGATCCCCTCTCATTCTTCTAAACTCCAGCGAGTATAAGCCCAATCGATCCAATCTCTCCTCATACATCATTCCTGCCTTCTCAGGCATCATGCTGTTGAATCTTCGCTGAAATCCTTCCATGGCAAGAACATCCTTCCTTAGAGAAGGCGACCAAAACTGCACACAATATTCAAGATGTGGTTTCATCAAGGCCCTGTACAACTGCAGCAAGACATCCTTGTTCCTGCACTCAAACCCTCTCGCTATGAAGGCTAACAGACCATATAGCTTTTCAACCGCCTGCTGCACCTGCATGCTTACCTTCAGCGAATGGTACACAAGGACAACCAGGTCTCATTGCAGTTCACCTTCTCCCAATCTATTGCCATTCAGATAATCATCTGCCTTCCTGTTTTTGCCACCCAAGTGGATAACCTCGCCTTTATCCACGTTATATTGCATCTGCCATGCTTCTGCCCAATCACCCAACCTGTCCAAATCATCCTGGAGTTTGTCAGCATTATCCGCACATCACACACGCCCACCCAGCTTTGTGTCGTCTGCAAACTTGGAGATATTACATCTAGATCCCTTGTCTAGATCATTAATATATATTGTGAATAGCTGGGGTCCAAGGACCAATCCCTGTGGTACCACACTAGTTTCTGCCTGCCACTCAGAAAAAGACCTGTTTATTCCAACTCTTTGCTTTCTGTCTGCCAACCAGTTCTCCATACAATTTTAAACCTTGCCCCCAATCCCATGGGCCTTAACTTTTCACGCTAATCTCTTATGCGGGACCTTATCAAAAGCCTACTGAAAGTCCAAATACACCACATCCACTGGTTCTCCCTTATCTATTTTACCTGTTACGTCCTCAAAAATTAAAGTAGATTAGTCGAGCACAATTTACCGTTTGTAAATCCATGTTGACATTGTCCGGTCCTGTCACTGTTTTCCAATTGCTCTGCTATTAAATCTGACATAATGCACTCTAGCATTTTCCCCATTACTGATGTCAGGCTTACCAGTCAGTAATTCCCCGTTTTCTCTCTAACACCTTTTTTGAATAGTTTGTGATTATACACAAACTCGGGACCGGTCAAACCCCCTCGACCTGTCAAACCACAGGGTTTGTGTTCGGACACAAACCCCGGACCGTTAGATACCCCAGGTCAGTGATCGAACATATCCCCAGGATCGGTCAAATGTCAGGATCAGTCAAACACCCGGGGTTGGTCAAAAACACGGGTGTCTAATCAGACACATCCCTGGGATGGATCGAACGACCGGTTCCATGATCTAAAACACCCCCGGGATTTGTCAAAATATTGGGTCTGTGATTGGATACATCCCCGCGACTGGTAAATGTCCCGAGTATGGTAAAACCAACGTGTTATGATCCAACAACCCTCAAGAGTCGGCCAAATCCCTAGGTCTGTGACCGGCACACCCCTGGGAATGGTCAAACGCATGGGTTTGTGATCGGCCAGAACGCCAGGACAGGTCAAAGCCCTGCATCTGTGATCGGACACAAACCCAGGACTGTTCACACATTCAGTCTGTGATTGGACGCAACCTTCGGGCTGGTCAAACCCCGGGACCAGTGAAACCAATGGGTCCATGATCCGCCACGCCCAAGGAATCGGTCAAATCCCCAGGTCTGTGATCGGACAAATCCCGGCACTTGTCAAACCCCGGGCTTTGTGATCGGACGCAACCCCGGGGCTGATGAAAGCTCCGGGACCCATCAAACCTACGGGTCTGTGTTTTGATAGACTTCCGGGAGTGGTCAAACCAACGGGTCTGTGATCACACACATTCACGGGACCGGTCAAACCGCCGGGCTTGCGATCAGACACCCCCCCACGAATGGTCAAACCCTCATGTCTCTGATCAGACACAACCACAGGACCAATCAAACTTACGGGACTGGAGCAAACTTTGGGATAGTGATCATACAGAACCCCACGTCTGGTCGAACCCAGGGGTCTGTGATCAGATACAACACAGGGAATGGTCAATCCCCCGGAACTGGTCAAACCAATGGGTCCATGATACGACCCCCCCCCCCAGTATCAGTCAAATCCTCGGGCCTTTGTCCATACACACCCCTGGGACCGGTCAAACCCTCGTGTTTGTGATCGGACACAACCCCGGGAACTGTTGAACCACGGGGTTTGTGATCGGATAAGCACACAGAATCGGTCTAATCCCCGGGTCTGTGCTAGGACAAACCCCCGTGAATGTTGAATTTTCACGATCTGTGATCCGATACACCCGGGGACCGGTCAAAATCCCGAGTTTGTGATCGAACACAATCCCAGGACCTGTTGGCCCACCATTATAATGATTGGATATGCACACAGAATCTGTCAAATCCCCGGGTCTGTGCTAGGACAAACCCCCGGGATCAGTCATACCCTGCTTTTTTGCGATTGGACACAACCCCGAGGCCGGTTGAACCACGGGGGACTGTGATTGGACACAACAGCAGAGCCAATCCAAACCCCAGCAATTGTTAAACCCCCGTGTCTGTGATTGGACATATTCCCGGGACTGGTAAAATGTCAGTATCTGTTATCTGATACACCCCGGGACTGGTCAACCCCGCGGCTATGCGATCCGACATGCCCCCGGGTCCGGTGAAAACCACAGGAACGGTCAAACCCCCGTGTCTATAATCAAAGAGATACCTGGGACCTGTCAAACGCCCGAGACTGATAATGCCCCTGGGTTTGTGATCGAATACAACCCCAGAACAGGTCGAACCCCAGGTCTGTGTTCGGATACAAACCCCCGAACGCTCACAACCCCGGGACAAGTCAAACTAATTGGTCCATGTTCGGACATGCCCCTGGGAATAGACAACCCCCCGGGCTTGTGACCAGACATGCCCCCGGGACCAGTCAAATCCCTTGGTCTGTGATTGGACGCACCCGCGGGAATGGTGAAACACTCGGGATTGTGATCAGTCAGAACCCTGAGTCTGATCAAACCCCCGGGACCAGAGATACTTTCGGATTGTGATCGGACAGAATCCTGAATCTGGTCAAACCCTCGGGTCTGTGATCAGACACAACACTGGGAGCAGTCGAAATCCCGGGTCCATGATCGGACACACCACTGGGACCAGTATATCCCCAGGGTCTGTGATCGGACACAGCACCGAGACCTGTCAAACCCCGGGATCTGTGATGAGACACAACTGTGAGCGGTCAATTCCCCAGGCCTGTGATCGGACAGACACCCGCAACCGCTCAGATCCCTGGGACCATTCAAACGCCGGGGTTTGTGATCGGACAAAGCCCTGGGACTGATCAAACCCCTAGGATTGGAGAAACATTCGGGACTGTGATCGGGCACAACACCAGGACTTGGCAAACCCCTGCGTCCGTGATCGGGCACACCTCTGGGACCGATGAAAGACAGGGGCCAGTGATCGGTAACAGCTCTGAGACTGGTCAAACCCCCAGGTCTGTGATCAAACACAGACCTGAGACCGGTCAAAATCCAGGTCTGTGATCGGACACGACCGGGACTGGTCATTCCCCCGGCTCTGTGACCAAACACCCCTGGGACTGGTCATACACCCGGAACTGTGAGTCAAAACATCCCTGTGTCTGTTGCACCCCCTGGGACCAGTCAAACCCCCAGATCTGTGAACGGACACACACACGCGACGGCTCAGTCCCCCGGGACCAGACAATCCAATGCCTCCATGTGCTGATGCGCTCCCGGGGCCGGTCAAACCACGTGCTGTGTAATCGGACACACCCCAAGAACTGATTAAACTCCAGGGACCGGAGAAACCTTCGGGATTATGATCGATAAGAACACTGGATCTGTGATTGGATACAACCGGGACTGGTCAAACCCCGGGTCTGTGATCAGACACACCCCCGGGACTGGTCAAACTTCCGGGTATGTGATCCGAAACACCCTCAGGACTGGAGATGTCCCTGGTGATGGTTAATTCCCGGGTACTGTGATCGGGCAGACATCTGGAATCAGTCAAACTCCGGGGGCGGGAAAAGCCCCCGGGGTGGTGAACCCCGGGACCCGTCGAACCCCACATTTGTGATCGGACAAAAACCCACGATCGCTCAAACCCCCAAGACCTGTCAATCTAATGGGTCCATTATCTGACACCTCTGGAATCATTCAAATCCCCATGTCTGTGATCGGATACTCCACTGAGGCCAGTCAAACCACAGGGTTTGTGATTGGCACAAACTCGGAACCTGTCAAACCCCCCAGACCATTCAAGCAAGCGGGTTTGTGATAGTACACAACCCCGGGATTGGTCGCTACCCCAGGTCTGTGTTCGAACACATCACCAGGACCAGTCAAAGCCCAGGACCTGTCAAATCCCCGGGATCAGACAACCCGCCAGGTCTGTGATCAAACACAACCCTGTAACTGGTCAAACCCTCGGGTCTGTGATCAGACAAATGCCCAATACTGGTCGAACCGCCGGTTGTGGTCAAATCCCCAGCTGTGTGATTGGAAACACCCCTGGAAATGGTCAAGCCCCTGGTTTTGTGATCGGGCACAACCCCGGGACAGGGCAAACCCTGACATCTGTGATTGGACACAAACCCAGGACCAGCCAGACAACAACCTGTGAATGGACACAACCCTGGGACTGGTGAAGCCGCCCGGACTGGTCAAACAAATCACTCCGTGATCCAACACTTTCACGGAATCGGTCTAAAACCTGGATCTGAGATCGGACAAACCCCTGGGACCATTCAAACCCCCAGGTTTGTGATTGGACAGAACACCGTGACCAGTCAAACCATGGTGTCTGTGATCGGACACAACACCAGGGCCAGTCAAACCCCCGGGACTTGTCAAACCTACGGTTCTGTCATTGTACAGACCACCGAGACTGGTCAAATCCCCATGTCTGTGATCCGACACTCGGGACTGGTGAAACCCCCAGGACCGTCAAACCCCCGGGTCTGTGATTGGACAGGTGCCCGGGAATGCTCAATCCCCCGGGACCTGTCAAAACCTCGGGTTTGTGATCAGACACAACCCCGGGATGGGTCAAACACCCGGGTCTGTGATCGGACACAACTCCGCGACCAGTCAAATCCACAGGACCGGTGAAATCAATGTTCCGTGATCCAACACCACCCCAGAATCATTCAAATCCCGGGTCTTTGATGTAAACACACCCCCTTGACCAGTTAAACCACAGGGTTTGTGATCAGACAAAACTCCAGGACCGATTAAACCAACGGTATCGGAGAAATATTCGGGTTTGTGATCAGACACATATCGTAGACCTATCAACACCCGTTCTGTGATCAGACGCCCCCGGTACCGCTCAGTCCCACGGGTCTTCAACCAGACACACCCCCGGGACCAGACAATCCCCCAGGTCTGTGATCAGACACAGCCAGGACTGGTAATACCATGGGTCTCTGATTGGACACACCCTCGGGACTGGACAAAACCAATGGCCCATGAATGGACACACTTACAGGACCAGTCAAACTCTCGGGTCTGTGATCAGACACACCCCCGGAATATGTCAAATCCTAGTTCCATGATTGGACTCACCACCGGGACTGGTCTAACCCCCGGGCCCATGACCAGACAGATCTGGGACCGGTCAAACCCCTGGGAATGGTCAAACACCCCAGGACCGGTGAAATTCCCGGAACCGGTCGAAAGCCCTGCTCCATCATCGGACAACCACCCAGGACTGGTCAAACACCCAGTGACCGTTGAATCCCCGGGTACATGATCGGACTCAGACGGGACCAGTCTAACCCATGGAACAGTTCAAAAACCCAGCTCTGTGATTGGACACACCACGGGGATGGCCAAACACCCTGATTTGTGATTGAACACAACACCGAGAACGATCAATCCCCCTGGTCTGTTATCAGACACCCCCCCGGGGCAGTCAAATGCCCGGGACTGCGATCGGATACAACCCCAGGACATGTCAAACCCCCGGGTCTGTGATGGGACACACCCACGGGGACGCTGAAATCCCAGGGTTTGTGATCAGATGCACCACTGGGAACAGTCAAAGCCCCGGGACAGTGATCGGCCTCAACCCCGGTACAGGTCAAACCTCGGCTTCTGTGATAGGACACAAACCCAGGACCGGCCAGACACCCAGTCTGTGATCGAACACAATCCTGGGTTTGGTCAAACCCCCCGGACTGGTCAAACCAATGGGTCAATGATCTGACACGCCCACAGAATTGGTAATGTCCCCGGGCCTGTGATCGGACAAACCCACAGGACTGTTCAAACACCAGGGTTTGTGATAGAACAGAACACCGGGACCAGGACCCGTCAAACCCCTAGGATCCACCAAACCTGCGGTTCTGTGTACAGACAGACCCCCGGGACAGATCAAAACCCCGGTCTGTGATCTGAGACTCCCCCAGGACTGATGAATCCCGCAGAACTGGTGAAGCAGCCGGGTCTGTGATCGGAGAGGTGCCCGGGACTGGTCAATCCCCCGGGACTTGTCAAACACCCGGATTGTGATTGGACACAATCCCGGGATGGGTCGAACCACTGGGTTTGTGATTGGACACAACTCTGCGACGAGTCAAATCCCCGGGACCAGTAAAACCAATGGGTCCGTAATCTGACACACCTCCGGAATCATTCAAATTCCTGGGTCTGTGATCGGACACAGCCCCCGCACCGGTCAAACCAACAGGTTTGAGATCGGACGAACCCCAGGACTGATAAATCCACCGGGACCGGACATATATTCGTGTTTGTGATTGGGCAGAACCCCGGGACCGGTCAAACCTCCGAATCCATGACCAGCCATAGTCCCGGGACCGATCAAAGCCCCAGGTCTGTGATCAGACACACCCGGGACCGCTAATTTCCAGGGTCTTTGATCAGCCACAGCCCCAGGACTGGTCAATCACCCAGGTCTGTGATGAGACACACCCAGGACCAGTAAAAGTGCGGGTCTCTGATTGCACACACTCCTAGGACTGGTCAAACCCCCAGGTCTGTGATCGGACAAGCTTCGGGAATGGACAAATCCCATGGCACATGAACGGACGCACCTGCAGGACCAGTCAAACTCCCGGGTCTGTGATCAGACATGCCCCCGGGACGTGTCAGACCCTAGGTCCGTGTTTGGACACACCACCGAGACTGGTCGAGCCCCCGAGCCCGTGATCAGGCAGATGGGGGACTGGTCAAACCCTGGGTCTGCTCAAACCCCCCAGGACTGGTGAAATTCCAGAGACGGTCAAAACCCCGGTCCATCATCGGACGAACACCCAGTACCGGTCAAAACCCTGGTGCCAGTCCAACCCCCGGGTATGTGATCGGACACACCTCAGTACCTGTCAAAACCGTGGGCCAGGTCAAAACCCCGGTTCTGTGATCAGACACACTCCCGGGGCCAGTCAAACCCTGGGCCTGTGATCGGACACACCCACGGGGCCACGCAAATCCCAGGGTCTGTGATCAGACGCACCCCTGGGAACAGTCAAACCCCCGGGACTGTGATCGGCCAGAATCCCGTTACAGATCAAACCTCGGCTTCTGTGATTGGACACAAAGCCAGGACTGGCCAGACACCCAGACTGTTATCGAACACAACCCTGGAATTTGTCAAACCCTTTGGACTGGTCAATCCAATGGGTCAATGATCTGACACGCACACGTGATTGGTTATGTATGCGGGCATGTGATCGGTCAAACACCCTGGACTGTTCAAACACCCGGGCTTGTGATAGAACAGAACACCGGGACCAGGACCGGTCAAACATCTAGGATCCACCAAACCTGCGGTTCTGTGTACAGACAGACCCCCGGGACAGGTCAAGCCCCCGGGTCTGTGATCTGACACTTCCCCGGGACTGGTGAATACTGCGGGACTGGTGAAGCAGCCAGGTCTGTGATCGGAGAGATGACCGGGACTAGTCAATTCCCTGGGACTGGCCAAACCCCCTAATTGTGATTGGACACAACCCCTGGATGGGTCGAACCCCCGGGTTTGTGATTGGACACCCCCTGTGACGAGTCAAACCCCCGGGACCAGTAAAACCAATGTGTCCACGATCCAACACCCCTCCAGAATCATTCAAATTCCTGGGGCTGTGATCGGACACCCCTCCCGCACCGGTCAAACCAACGGGTTTGTGATCGGACGAACCCCAGGACCGATAAAAATCCCGGGACCGGATATATATTGAAGTTTGTGATTGGACAGAACCCCGGGAATGGTCAAAGTTCCGAATCCATGACCAGGCACAGCCCCGGGACCGATCAAAGCCCCAGGTCTGTGATAAGGCACACCCGGGACCGCTAATTTCCCGGGTCTTTGATCAGACACAGCTCCAGGACTGGTCAATCCCCCAGGTCTGTGATGAGACACACCCCGGACCGGCAAAAGTGCGGGTCTGTGATTGCACACACTCCTAGGACTGGTAAAACCCCCGGGTCTGTGATCAGACAATCTTCGGGAATAGACAAATCCCATGGCCCATGAACGGACGCACCTGCAGGACCAGTCAAACTCCCGGGTCTGTGATCAGACACACCCCCGGGATGTGTCAGATCCTAGGTCCGTGATTGGACGCAGCACCGGGAATGGTCAAGCCCCCGAGCCCGTGATCAGGCAGATGCGGGACTGGTCAAACCCTGGGTCTGCTCAAACCCCCCCGGACTGGTGAAATTCCCGGGATGGTCAAAACCCCGGTCCATCATCGGACGAACACCCAGTACCGTTCAAAACCCTGGTGCCGGTCCAACTCCCGGGTATGTGATCGGACACACCTCAGTACCAGTCAAAACCGTGGGCCAGGTCAAAACCCCGGTTCTGTGATCAAACTCACCCGCAGGGCAAGTCAAACCCTGGGTCTGTGATCGGACACACCCATGGGACCCCTCAATCCCAGGGTCTGTCATCCGACACACCTCTGGAACCGGTCAAACCCATTGGTCCGAGATTGGAAAGACACCAAGGAATCGACATCCCTCAGGAAAGTGATCTGACACACCCGTGTGATCGGTCAAACCTCCGGGTTTGTGATCGGACACAACATCAGGACCAGTCAAATCACCGCATCTGAGATCGAACACAACTCCAGGAATGGTCAATCCCCTGGTTCTCTGATCGGATACACCCGTGGGACTGGTCAAATCCCCGGGTATGTGATCAGACACACCCCGGGGCCGCTCAACCACCTGCATCTGTGATTGGACTAATGCCAGTGATCGGGAAAAACTTATGTGTCTGAGATCGGGAACACCCCGGGAACGGTCATACACCCTGTTCTGCGTTCAGACACACCCCAGGAGTCGTCAACCACTACAGTTCAGGTCAGACACATCCCCATGTTCGGTCCATCCCGCGGCTCTGTGATCAGACAAACCCTCGGGAATGGTGAAACACCTGGGATCGGTAAAACCCCGGGACTGTGATCGGACACAGCACTGGGACAGGAAAAAGCCCCGGGTCTGTAATTGGACATCACCAGGACCGTTCAAATCCCCTTTTCTGTGACCAAGCACACACAGGTACTGGTCAAAACCCGGTTCTTTGATCAAACACAACCCTCAGTTCTGTAAGGGAACTCACGCCTGGGCAGGTCAAACCCACGCATCTGTTATCGGACAGACACGTGGGAAAACACCATGTCTGTGACTGGACATCAGCCGGGTTTCCGACCAAGCACACCCCAGGGATCTGTAATCGGACACAACCGCGGGACAGGTCAAATGCCCGGGTCTGTGATCGGACCTCACCAGGAATGTTCACTCACCGGGGTCTGTCAAGAAGCACACCCGAGGTGGCGTTCAAACCCCAAAGTCTGTGATCAGAAACAACCCCGGTACCGGTCACACCCCAGGGTCTGTAAATGAACACACGCCTGGGCAGGTCAAACCCATCGGACTGTGATCGGACATCACCACAGATTAATCCTTGCCTCTCCAAGTGGAGACTTATTGTGTCCCTCAGTATGTTTTCCAACAATTTCCATAACACTGATGTTAGGCTCACTGGCCTGTAATTCACTGGTTTATCCCTACTACCCTTCTTGAATAATGTTACCACATTAGTTATTCTCCAGTCCTCCGGCACCTCCCCTGTGGCCAAAGAGTTACTGAAAATTTGTACCACAGCCCCTGCAATCTCCTCCCTTGCGCCACATAGCAGCTTGGGATACACCTCATCAGGGCCTGGCCTGGGCATTTATCCACTTTGAAGCCCGCTAAGACCACGAGAACCTCCTCCCTCCCAATACTAATTTGTTCAAGTATATCACCATCCCTTTGGCTGATTTCTATGCCAATATTTTCCTTCTCCATAGTGAACACAGATGCAAAATATTCCTTTAAATCCTCACCTACATCTTCCAGCGATAAACACAGCTTGCAACTTTGGTCCCTAAAGGGAACCACCATTCCACTGGATATCCTCTTGCCCTTAATATGCTTATAAAACACCTTGGGACTTCCCTTTCTTTTGCCTGTCAGTGTTTTTTCATGCCCACTCTTCGCCCTCCTCATTTCTTTTTAAGTACACCCCTGCATTTCTATATTCCTCTAGGGCTCCACTGTTTTCAGTCCTTTGTATGTGCCAAAAGCCTCAATTTTTTACCTAATCCATTCTTGTATATCCCTTGACAACCAGGGTTCACTGGGTTTGTTGTTCGCACCCTTGACGCTTAAGGGAACATATTAGCATTGTACTCTCTCTATTTCCTTTCTGAATGCCTCCTACTGCTCTGATGTTGCATTTCCTACAAGTTGCTGATCCCAGTCCACTTTGGCCAGATCCTGACTTATCATATTAAAAGCGGCCTTCTCCCACTGGAGCGGTCAATCAATGGGTCCGAAATCAGACACACCGGTGAGACCAGTTGAAACCCCGGGTCTGTAATTGGATACACCACCGGGACCAGTCAAACCCCCGGGTCTGTGATCAGACACACGACTGGGACTGGTAAAACCCCAGGTCCGTTATCAGACACACACCCAGGACCGGTCAAACCCCCGCATCTGTGATTGGACACACGGCCAGTACCGGTCAAACCCCCGGGTCTGTGATTGTACACACCCCCAGGACCGGTCAAACCCCCGGGTCTGTGGTCGGACACACGGCCAGGACTGGTCAAACCCCCGGGTCTCTGATCAGACACATGACTGGGACTGGTAAAAACCAAGGTCTGTTATCAGACACACACCCGGGACAGGTCAAACCCCCGGATCTGTGATCTTACACGCACCCGGGACTGGTCAAACCCCCGAGTCTGTGATCGGACACACGGCCGGGACCGGTCAAAACCCCGGGTGTGTGATTAGACACACGACTGAGACTGGTTAAACCCCAGGGCTGTTATCAGGCACACACCCGGGACCGGTCAGTCACCCGGGTCCATGATCGAAAACACCCTTTGAATGGGTCAAACACATGGGTCCGTGATTGGACACGGCACCGGGCTCGGACAAACTCCGGGTCAATGATTGGACAAAACCCCAGGACAGGTCAAACTACCCGTGTTCGTGATGGAACACATCGCCCGCAATCTTTCAAACCCATGGGTCCATGATCGAACACATGCATGTGCCCAAGCAAACCCCTGGGTCCGCGATCGAGCACACCCGGACCAGTCAAGTGCACGGATCTCTGAATGGACACACCCCATTGACAGATCAAGTCCCCGGTTCAGTGATCAGACACACCCCCAAGACCGGTCAATCCCTCAGGACAGGAACAGTTAGAAAATTCGGTTCCGTAAACTAATACAACCGCGCGTCTGGTCAAACTCCGGGGACCGGTGAATCCCTGGGTCTGAGATCTGACACACCACAGGGACCGGTCAAACTCCCAGGACTGGTCAATGCTTGAGTTGGGAAAATCACATGGGTTCGTGATCAGACTCAGTCCCGTGACTGGTCAAACACCCAGGTCCATGATCAGAAACATCTCCAGGTACGTGATCGGACATAAACACAGGACCAGTTAAACACCTGGGTGTGTGATCAGACTCACCCCTGGGACTGGCCAAACCACGTCCATGATTAGACAGACCCCAGCTTACGTGACCGGACATAAACCCAGTCAAATTCCTTAGTCTGGTCAATCTCCACAGGACTGGTGAAATCCCCAGGAACAGTCAAAACCCCCGGTCCTTCATCTGACAAACACACAGGATCAGTCAAAGCCTTGGATCCATGATCGAATACACCTGCAGTAAAGTCAAATTCCCATGCGTATGATCCAACACACCCCCAGGGCAGGTGAAATCCCCAGTTATGTGATTGGGCACACCCACAGGACAGGTCAAACACCCTGGTCTGTGATTGGACACACCCCCTGGACCGGTTAAACCCCTGGCCTGTGATTGGAAACATCCCGGGGCAGGACAAACCACCGGGTCTGTGATCGGACACACGCCTGCGACAGGAAAAACCACCGGGTCTGTGATCGGATACACTCCTGCGACAGGAAAAACCACCGGGTCTGTGATCGGACATATACACGGGACCGCTCAAACCCCCCGGATCTGTGATCGGAAACACCCCTGGGACTAGTCAAACCAATTGATTCGAGATCGTATACATATCCAGGCCAGTCAAACCCCGCATCTCTGATCAGACACACGCCTGGGACCACGCAAAACCTTTGTGTCTGTGACCGGACACACCCCCGGGAACGTTCCTACATCCGTGTCTGAAAACAGAAGCCACCCCGGGACTGATTCGTCCCGTGGGTCCTTGATCAGTGACACCCATGGGAATGGCCAAAAACCTGGGTCCGTGATTGAAAACACCCCTGGGACCATTCAAATCCATAAGTGCGTGATTGCACATGCCCGTGGGCCGGTCAAACGCTGGGTCCATGATCGGACAAAACCCCAGGACTGGTCAAGCTTCCTGGGTTCATGATCGAACACATCCCCTGGGACCAGGCAAACCCAAGTGTCCATGATCGGACACTCCCCCCGGGATCAGTCAAACCCCCGAGTTCATGATCAAACACACACCCCGGGAATGGTCATACACTTGGGTTCGATCAAACCCCCTGGTCTGTGATTTGACACAACCCCTGGACAGGTCGGACTGCAGGGTCTGTGATGAGACACACCCCTGGGACCGGTCAAATCCTCGGGTCTGTGATCAGACTCACCGCCGGGACCGGTCAAACCCCCGGGTCGGTGATCAGACACAACCCCGGGTCCGGTCAATCACTCGGGGCTGTGATTAGACACAACCCCGGGACAGGTCGGACTGCCGGGTCTGTGATCGAACACACCCCTGGGACCAATCGAAAACCCAGTTCTGTAAACAAATTCTCCCCCCCACGTCTGGGAAACACCCAGGAATGGTGAAACCTCTGGGTCTGAGATCAGACACACCCCAAGGACCGGACAATTCCCAGGACCAGCCAAACCCGAGTCAGGACAAATTCCTGGGTCCTTGATCAGACACACCCCCAGGACTGGTCAAACCCCCGGATCACAGACCCGGGGGTTTGCTCGGTACTGTGTTTATGTCCACTCACGTACTTGGGTACAGGCACACTCCCATGACTGGTCAAATCCCCGTGACCAGCCATATCCCCAGGTACAAGATTGGATAAACACAGGGACTGGTCAAAGCCCCGGGTCCATGAACGGCCACACAGCGGAACTGGTCAAACGCCCGGGACCGGTAAAACACTCGGAACTGTGATCACATACATCCAGGATTGTCTTATGCCCGGTATTGGTCATAACCCCGGTCCGTGATAGGACACACATTCAGGACGGGTGAGCCCCCGGGTCTGTGATCGTACACACCACCGGGATCAGTCTCTTCCCCGGGTCTGTGATGAGACACACACAAATGACCGGTCAAACCCGTGGGTCTGTGATTGGACAAACCATCGGAACCGGTCAAACCCCGGGCCCATGTGCTGACACACTCCCAGGGACCGGTCAAATGCCTGGCAGCAGTCAAACACAGAGGTCTGTGATCGATCACAGCCACAAGACCGTACAAACCCTCGTGTCTGTGACCGGTCACATCAATGGGAACGCACAGAAACCCGGATCTCTGATCGAACACACCCCTGGAACCAGTCAAGCCCGCGGGACTGTGATCAGTCACAGCACTGGGACCAGTCAATGCCTTGGGTCCGTGATCAGATACCCCTCCAGGAGTGGTCAAACACCGGCACCGTGACCGGACATACACACGGACCAGTCAAGCCCCCAGTTCTGTGATCAGAAACAGACCTGGGACAAGTCAAATCTCTGGGTCGTGATTGGACACACATAAGATCATATGAACATAAGATATAGCAGCAGGAATAGACCACTTGGTCCCTCGAGCCTGCAATACCATTCAATATGTTCATGGCTAATCTTGGACTCAAAGCCACTTCCCTGCCCACTCCCCATAACCTTGCCCTCCCTTATCTATATTGAGCGCCTCCCTCCCACGTTGTTGCTGCTGAGTCGCCTCTTCATCCTCCACTTCCTCCTCCTGCTCCCCCTCTTCCTGCTCCTGAGATGGTGCACCAATCCCTAGTGGCAATGGCTGGGTCCTCATAATTGCAAGGTTGTGAAGCATGCAGACCACAACAAGGAAAAGTGAGACTCCCTTGGGAGGGTACGGCAGGGCTCCTCCAGTGAGGGCAAGACACTGGGACATTTTTTTCAAGACACCGGTTGTCTGCTCAAGGAGGCTCCTGGTTGCCCTCTGGCTTTCATTGTATTGGAGGTCAGCAGGAGTGTTGGGGTTACGTAGAAGATAGGAGCAGGAGTAAGCAATTCGGGCCCTCAAGCCTGTTCTGCCATTTACTGAGACCATGGCTGTTCATCCAAGTTCAGTAACCTGTCCCTGCTTTCTCCACATATCCCTTGATCCCTTTAGCCTTAAGAAATATGTCTAACTCCTTCTTGAATATTGTGCTGTCTCTCGGTAGCAATTTATGTTAGTTTTCCAGTTAATTCAGGGGTTTGAGTAAGTTGGGTCGATTCCCATTGTGTGCTGCCACCTAATGGCTATTTGGTACCTAGCAACTGCAGTAAAAGTGCAGTAAAGTGCTGTAAAGCACAGTAAGTGCGGTAAAGTAAACTACAGACCTACAGCGGCACATGCTCTGGGAAGTTGTATTGTTCCCATGCCTGAGTCTTGGATATTAATTGTCTGTAAGTACTTGAGAATGATATAGATGATTAGTGTACACTGTATGTTGCAGAAAAAGTTTAGTTTGTAACTTTTCTCTGTAAGCAAACTTACACAGCTAGCCGTGAAGTGCTCGCTCTCTGTCTAGCTGGTTAACTAGTAGCTGTATTTTGATGCACTATGTACAGGGCTAATTTAAAGAGAATGCCTTCCAGCTGATAAATGTATATTCACAGTAAGCTGTGTTTCCACGTGTTTGGTAATTTACATGCCAAATGTACTGTGTTGCTCAGGCGTACCTAAATTTGTGTATGCATATCAGTTATGCGCTTGTATACTAATGTGTGCTTCCATTTCTGCGTTGTATTTCAGTTTTACAATAAGAATTTTTCAGTAAAGCTTTACAAGAAAAGTCAAGCCTTGTGATTTTTATGGGAAGATATCAAGTTGTTAGCTATCTGTCTAGCTCTGTATAGGAACGCGCTGTGAGGGCAGAAAAGTAAAAAGACAACAGCGCAGCGGGCTCAAGCACAAGAAGATACCACTCAGCTACCATGAGTCAACGCTCAGGAAGACAATATACCATAGAGGACGTCGACCAGCCAATCGAGAAGCATGACCCTCTCCGAGCAAACGATGCCAAGTCACAGTCCTCTAAAGCATCCTCTAGATCATCTCGGCGGTCCAGCAGACCGTCGTCATCGACAGCTTCTGCAGCCGCCAAAGCACGTGCCAAGGCAAAGCTGCCCAGGCTCAATTGTCCTTCGCTGAAAACGAAGCTAGTGTGATGAAGCAGAGAGCTGACCTCGACGCCAGTCTCCACATTCTCCAAAGCCAGAGCGCTGCCGCTGCCGCTAAAGCTGAAGCCGCAGCTTATGAAGAAGGTGAGGGGAGCGAAGGTGGGGAGCCCAGCCATGAAGCATATGTTCTAGAACAGCCCCTCAGTCCAGTGCAACGTACAAGTGAGCATGTCCAACAACAGTCCAAATTGTTCTCCAAGGAAACATCCAGCTATCTCGACGCAGAACCAGCTGCTCAGCACAGTAGCAAACAGCCTGTTTTTGGAGACACTGAGCTTAAAGAAGAAGAAACAAGCAAGACTTACTTGCAGAGACCTCCACAGCACTCGGCCAATCCAGCCAAGCAGTCCTCACCCGAGCCACAAGGTGCACAAGACCTCGCAAGGTACCTTACCCGCCGAGAATTGTTAAGTTCAGACCTTCTAGAATGTGATGACCGTCCTGAAAATCATTGGTCATGGAAAGCGTCCTTACTGAGTACCACCAAGGACTTGAATCTGTCAGCCAGAGAAGAACTAGACTTGATGACAAAGTGTCTCGGAGCTGAGTCTTCAGAACAGGTGCAGAGAATTCGCTCAGCGCACGTCCACAATCCCACAGCACGCCTCAACCTGGTTTGGCAACGTCTCGAAGAATGTTATGGGACACCAAAAGTCATTGAACACGCACTGCTCAAGAAGATTGAGGACTTTCCGAAGCTAACCAACAAAGATAATGTCGAGCTCCGAGAACTGGGCGACATTCTCCTCGAACTGGAGTGTGCCAAGGGAGAAGGTTACTTGACCGGCCTCTCGTATTTGGATACAGCTCGTGGGGTAAACCCAATAGTGGAAAAGCTCCCCTACAACCTTCAAGAGAAATGGATAGCTAAGGGATCCAAGTACAAGGTGGACAATGGAGTGGCATTTACCCCCTTCTCTCTCTTCTCTAGGTTCATCCAACAACAGGCAAAGGTGAGGAATGATCCAAGTTTCACTTTCTCCACCTCCAGCAGTTACGCTCCTTCGAGAACAGAGAAACCCACAAAGTACTGCAATAAAGCCTCTGTGAGCGTGCACAAAACACATGTTCCAGCCGAACCCTCAATCAACCAATCCAGTTCTGCTGGGAATAGAGTGGATGACCCAGACCGCCAGTGTCCAATACACAAGAAGCCCCACCCACTCAAAAAGTGTCGAAGCATTAGAGACAAGCCTATTGATGAGCGCAAATCATACCTGAAAGAGAATCGCATCTGCTTCAAGTGTTGTGGGTCGATATGCACATGGCAAAAGACTGAAAGGCGACAATCAAGTGCTTCGAGTGCAACAGTGAAAAACACATCGAAGCCCTGCATCCAGGTCCTCCTCCTTCAACCACCGAGAGTGCTGCGGTTGACAAAGAGGATAGCGGGGAGCAAAGCGAAAGCACATCTTCTTCAGTCACCTCCAAGTGTACAGAGGTTTGTGGAAATGCAAGCAGCCCACGCTCAAGCTCCAAAATCTGCTTGGTTAAAGCATATCCTGCAGGGAGAAAGGAGAAGGCAATCAAAATGTACGCAGTGCTTGATGAGCAAAGTAACAAGTCTCTAGCGAAGACAGAATTCTTCAATCTTTTTCAAGTCAAGGCCAGCGCAGCTCCATACATGCTAAAAGCCTGTGCAGGGACAACAGAGACTACGGGCAGGAGAGTTGGGAACTTCATGATCGAGTCCATGGATGGGAAACTACAGCTTCCCCTCCCCACCTTAATTGAGTGTGACATGATGCCAGATGATAGGACGGAAATTCCCGCCCCAGAGGTCGCACGCCATCTGCCCCACCTACAGCCAGTTGCCAACAAGATTCCAGCTGTGGACACGGACGCTCCAATCCTCCTGCTCTTGGGAAGAGACATCTTAAGGGTGCACAAGGTGCGTGAGCAAATCAACGGGCCCCACAATGCTCCTTATGCGCATCGGCTTGACCTGGGATGGGTCCTCGTGGGTGGAGTTTGCCTGAGAACAGTCCACATACCAACAGGTGTCAACGTCTATAAAGCAAACGTGTTGCACAACGGTCGTACATCCTTTCTCAGCCCATGCCCAAACAGGATCCAGGTAAAGGAAGACTACGATGGCATGATGCAGCATCATAGGTCAACCTCCTCTGCCTGTGAGGAAGAGGCAGGCCTCACTGTGAGCACAGACAGCCTAGGATGCTCAGTGTTTGAAAGGTCCAAGGATGATGACAAGCCAGCACTATCCATGGACGACAAAGCTTTCCTAACCATCATGGATGAGGAGGTTTACCAGGACGATGGACACAGCTGGGTGGCACCCTTACCATTTCACTCTCCCAGACGCTGTCTTCCGAGTAACAGGGAACAAGCTATGAAGCGCCTCTGCTCACTCAGGAGAACACTGGAAAAAAGTTTAGAAATGAAGGGCCATTACATAGAGTTCATGCAGAAGATGCTGGACAACGACCAAGCCGAGGCTGCTCCACCTCTGGAAGAAGGTAAAGAACACTGGTACCTGCCAACATTCGGTGTGTATCACCCACAAAAGCCAGACCAGTTACGAGTTGTGTTTGATTCAAGTGCTGAATGTAAAGGAGTGTCTCTGAACGATGTACTCCTCAGCGGCCCAGACTTGAACAACACCTTGTTGGGAGTTCTTCTGCGGTTCAGGAAAGAACCTGTAGCCCTGACAGCAGATGTGCAGCAAATGTTTTATCGCTTCGTCGTCCGAGAAGACCACAGGGACTATCTCCGCTACCTGTGGCATGAGGACAACGACATCAACAAGAATGTGGTGGAGTACAGGATGAAGGTCCACGTGTTTGGAAACAGCGCTTCACCTGCTGTGGCTATCTACTGCATGAGGCGAGCCGCTCAGAAAGGTGAGCAAGAATATGGCTCTGATGCAAAGCATTTTGTTGAGAGACAGTTCTATGCTGACGATGGTCTTACCTCGGTTACCACACCTGAAGAAGCAATAGATCTCCTGACAAGAACCAGAGCGATGTTGGCAGAGTCCAACCTGAAACTACACAAGGTAGCATCGAACAGTGGACAGGTGATGGAAGCATTCCCTGCAGAGGACCGTGCCAAGGATCTGAAGGATTTGCACCTTGGAATGGATCCTCTCCCCCTTCAACGGAGCCTGGGGCTCTCCTGGAACCTGGAAACAGACAGCTTCACATTCCTGGTGTCCCGTGAAGAAAGGCCATTCACACGGAGAGGCGTCCTGTCCACAGTCAACAGTTTTTACGACCCTTTGGGGTTCGTAGCTCCCATAACAATGCAAGGAAAAGCATTAGTACGGGAACTCTCATCGGATCAGAGTGAGTGGGATGCTCCACTCCTCCCAGAAAAAGAAGCAAAATGGAACCTGTGGAAGGAGACCTTGAAGGCTCTCGAAGACCTGCACATAGAGAGGTGCTACATTCCAGGCTCGCTGTCTTCAACACAGAGAAGAGAGCTGTGCATCTTCTCAGACGCTTCCACAGTAGCAATAGGAGCTGTGGCCTACTTGAGAGCAGCTGACACCGATGGGAAATACCATGTGGGATTCGTTATGGGGAAGTCCAAGTTGGCCCCTCGGCCTGCCCACACCATTCCACGTATCGAGCTTTGTGCAGCTGTGTTGGCTGTTCAACTGTACGAGTTGATCAGAGACGAGATTGACATCGATGTGGGCACTGTCAAGTTCTTCACGGACAGCAAGATTGTACTTGGTTACATCCACAACTCCACAAGAAGGTTTTATGTGTATGTTTCCAACCGGGTGACTCGTATCAGATGATTCACTCACCCTGACCAGTGGTGCTATGTCTCCACAGACCTGAACCCGGCAGACCATGCTACCAGGTCTATACCAGCAGCACACCTACAGCAAAGCAGTTGGTTCTCGGGCCCCTCTTTCCTGTCTAATGTCAACACAGAGGAGACTCCTGAGACCAATCCCTTCACCCTTGTGGAGCCTGAAGCTGATACTGAGATTCGGCCTGAAGTTACGACCCTGGTCACCAAAGCCTCAGAATCTCAGTTGGGCTCACAACGCTTCGAGCGATTCTCCAGCTGGAGAACACCCTGCCGAAGCACAGCCCGACTCATTCATGTAGCAGCATCCTTCAAGGGGAATTCGGACAACATAGAACGCAAAGGATGGAAATGTTCTAAAGAAGTATCCAGCACAAGTGAGCTTTCAGAAGCCAAAGGTGTGATCATTCGCTCTGTCCAGCATGATGTCTTCAAGGAGGAATTCAAATGTCTTGAAGAGGGACAGACATTTCCCAAGCAAAGCCCACTTAAAAAGCTCAACCCAGTTACAGATGAAAATGGTTTGCTCCGGGTCGGAGGGCGCATATCATCCGCAGACTTGTCAAGAGAAGAAAAGCACCCTATGATCATCCCGCACACCCATCACGTTGCCACACTACTCGTGAGATAATATCATGAGCAAGTGGCTCACCAAGGACGAAAAATAACAGTAGGAGCTATCCGAGCAGCCGGAAACTGGATAATCGGGAGCAAGCGTCTGGTTTCTTCCGTTATCCACAAGTGTGTTATCTGCCGCAAGCTACGAGGGAGGTTAGAGGACCAAAAGATGGCAGACTTGCCCGCTGACAGACTCACTCCAGAGCCTCCATTCACCAGCGTGGGCCTTGACGTCTTTGGGCCATGGACCATCATGACGCATCGCACAAGAGGAGGTAGTGCAGGCAGCAAGCGCTGGGTGGTGCTCTTTACTTGCATGTCTACCAGAGCTGTGCACATTGAGCTGATCGAATCCATGTCAACAGACAGCTTTATCAATGCCCTGAGGAGGTTTTTCTCAATCCGTTGTCCAGCCAAACTTCTCCGCTCTGACAGAGGGACTAACTTCGTTGGTGACTGTAAGGAGTTGGACATCCACATGGACGATGCAGCGGTAGGAAGCTACCTCCAAAAGAAAGGATGCACGTTGGTGTTTAACCCCCCGCATTCATCCCACATGGGTGGGTCATGGGAGAGGCTCATCGGTGTTGCCAGGCGTATTCTGGATGCTTTGCTGCTTCAGACGGGACCTACTCGTCTCACATACGATGTCTTAAGCACTCTCATGGCTGAAGTCATGGCGATCATGAATGCAAGACCCCTGGTGCCGGTGTCCACCGATCCAGACATGCCTGCAGTCCTCACTCCAACGATGCTCCTGACTCAAAAGATGAGTGTTATTTCAGCCACCTCTGGAAACTTTGACATGGCTGAGCTGCACAGGAAGCAGTGGAAGCAAGTCCAGTGTCTTGCAGACACTTTTTGGAACAGATGGAGAAGAGAGTATTTGTCCACCCTACAGAGCCGTAGTAAATGGACAGAAGACAAGCCAAATGTCAAAGTGAGAGATGTTGTCTTGCTGAAAGACAGCCAAGCACACAGAAATGAATGGCCAGTGGGACTGGTTGTCAAAGCTCTGCCGAGCAGGGACAAGACGGTCCGCAAGGTGGAGGTGAAGATTGTCAAGGAGGGTACTGTCAAAGTGTTTCTGAGGCCAGTTTCAGAGATCGTAGTCCTCCTTTCTGAAGAAACCTAGAGAACGGATTCTGAGTATGTTTGCAGCCAAAGGACGTTTTCTTTATGTTTATTTTGTATCTGTAGTGGTACAATGGAATTGTACCAAGTGGGGCGTGTGCTGTCTCTCTGTAGCAATTTATGTTAGTTTTCCTGTTAATTCTGGGGTTTGAGTAAGTTGGGTCGATTCCCATTGTGTGCTGCCACCTACTGGCTATTTGGTACCTAGCAACTGCAGTAAAAGCGCAGTAAAGTGCAGTAAAGCACAGTAAGTGCAGTAAAGTAAACGACAGACCGACAGCGGCACATGCTCTGGGAAGTTATATTGTTCCCACGCCTGAGTCTTGGATATTATTGTCTGTAAGTACTTGAGAATGTTATAGATGATTAGTGTACACTGTATGTTGCAGAAAATGTTTAGTTTGTAACTTTGCTCTGTAAGCAAACTTACACAGCTAGCCATGAATTGCTCGCTCTCTGTCTAGCTGGTTAACTAGTAGCTGTATTTTGATGCACTATGTACAGGGCTAATTTAAAGAGAATGCCTTCCAGTTTGCTAAATGTATATTCACAGTAAGTTGTGTTTCCACGTGTTTGGTAATTTACATGCCAAATGTACTGTGTTGCTCAGGCGTACTTAAATTTGTGTATGCATATCAGTTATGCGCTTGTATACTAATGTGTGCTTCCATTTCTGTGTTGTATTTCAGTTTTACCATAAGAATCTTTCAGTAAAGCTTTACAAGAAAAGTCAAGCCTTGTGATTTTTATGGGAAGATATCACGTTGTTAGCTACCTGTCTAGCTCTATATAGGAACGCGCTGCGACGGCAGAAAAGGGCCCACACCTGACTCCAGTACCTCACTACCCGGTCTGGGCCCTCACCTTACTCCAGTCCCTCACTACCCACTTTGGGCCAACACCTGACCCCAGTCCCTCACTAGCCGGTCTGGGCCCTCACCTGACTCCAGTCCCTCACTACCCGGTCTGGGCCCACACCTAACTCCTGTCCCTCACTAACCAGTCTGGGCCTCACCTGACTCCAGTCGCTCGATACCCGTTCTGGGCCCACATCTGACTCGAATCCCACACTACCCGAACTTGGCCTACACCTGACTCCAGTCCCTCACTACCCGGCCTAGGCCCACACCTGACTCCAGTCCCTCTCTATCCAGTCTGTGCCTCACCTGACTCCAGTCCCTCACTACCCGGGCCTGGCACACACCTGACTCCAGTCCCTCGATACCCGGTCTGGGTCTAAACCTGATTCCAGTCCCGCACTTCATTGTCTGGGCCCACATCTGACTCCAGTTCCTCACTACCCAGTCTGGGTCTAAACCTGATTCCAGTCCCTCACTACGTGGTCTGGGCCTACACCTGAATCCAGTTCCTGGATACCTGGTCTGGGCCTACACCTGCCTTCAGTCCCTTACTGCCCAGTCTGGGCCCACACCTGATTCCAATCCCTCGATACTTGGTCTGGGCCCACACCTTACTCAGCCCCTCACTTTGTGGTCTGGGCCTACACCTGCCTCCAGTCCCTCATTATGCGGGCTGGGCATACAGCTGACTCCAGTCCCTCATAACTTGGTCTGGACACACACCTGATAACTGTCCCTCACTACCTGGTCTGGGACTGCAACTGACCCCAGTCGCTCGATATCCGGTCTGGGCCCACACCTGACTCCAGTCCCTCACTAACCTGTCTGGGCCTACACATGACTCAAGTCCCTCACTACCCAGTCTGGGCGTTGTCCTGAATCCAGTCCCTCATTACCCGGTCTGGGCCCACACCTGACTCCAGTACCTCACTACCCGATCTGGGCCCTCACCTTAATCCAGTTCCTCACTACCCACTTTGGGCCTACACCTGACTCCAGTCCCTCACTAGCCGGTCTGGGCCCTCACCTGACTCCAGTCCCTCACTAACCAGTCTGGGCCGACACCTGACTCCAGTCGCTCGATACCCGTTCTGGGCCCACATCTGACTCCAATCCCTCACTACCCGAACTTGGCCTACACCTGACTCCAGTCCATCACTTCCCGGCCTAGGCCCACATCTGACTCCAGTCCCTCACTATCCAGTCTGGGCCTCACCTGACTCCAGTCCCTCACTACCCGGGCCTGGCCTACACCTGACTCCAGTCCCTCGATACCCGGTCTGGGTCTAAACCTGATTCCAGTCCTGCACTACTTGGTCTGGGCTCACATCCGACTCCAGTTCCTCACTACCCAGTCTGGCTCTAAACCTGATTCCAGTCCTTCACTACGTGGTCTGGGCCTACACCTGAATCCAGTTCCTGGATACCTGGTCTGGGCCTACACCTGCCTCCAGTCCCTTACTACACAGTCTGGGTCCACACCTGACTCAGTCCCTCACTTTGTGGTCTGTGCCTACACCTGACTCCAGTCATTCATTATGCGGGCTGGGCATACACCTGACTCCAGTTCCTCATAACTTGGTCTGGGCCCACACCTGATAACGGTCCCTCACTACCTGGTCTGGGACTGTACCTGACCCCAGTCACTCGATACCCGGTCTGGGCCCACACCTGACTCCAGTCCTTCACTACCCTGTCTGGGCCTACACATGACTCAAGTCCCTCACTACCCAGTGTGGGCCCACACCTGACTCCAGTCCCTCACTACTCAGTTTGGGCCCACACCTCACTCCAGTCACTGACTACCCAGTCTCGGCCTTGTCCTGACTCCAGACCCTCACTACCCAGTCTGAGCCCAAACATGACTCCAGTCCCTCACTACCCAGTCTGGGCCCACACATGACTCCGGTCCCTCACTACCCAATCTGAGCCCACACCTAACTCCAGTCCCCCACTACCCAGTCTGGGCCTACACATGACTACAGTCCCTCACTACCCGGTCTGGGACCAAACCTGACTCCATTACCTCACTACCTAGTCTGGGCCCACACCTGACTCCAGTCCCTCACTACCCGGTCTGGGCGGGCACCTGACTCCAGACCCTCACTACCTGGTCTGGGCCTACACCTGACTCCAGCCCCTCAATACCATGTCTGGGACTGCAACAGACACCTGTCCCTCACCACCCAGTCTTGGCCCACACCTGACTCCAGTCCCTCACTACCTGGTCTGGGCCTACACCTGACTCCAGTCCCCCAATACCGTGTCCAGGACTACACCTGTGTCCAGTCCCTCATTACTTGGTCTGGGCTCCTGCCAGAGGTGTCACTGCAGCAGCTGGGATTACATAGGATATACGTCACAGAAAGAGGCCACCTGGCCCATCCATTCCATGCCAGAATGTATGCTCCACTCGAGCTTCCTCCTGTCTTTCCTCATCTATCTCTAATAGAGTGACCCTCTATTGCCTTTTCCCTTATATGCTAATCTAGCCTCCCAATAAATGCATCAATGCTGTTTACTTCAATTACGCCCTGTGGAAGCGAGTTCCACATTCTCACCAATCTCGGTAAAGAAGTTTCTTCTGAATTCCCTGTTTGATTTCCTGGTGACTATCTTATATTGATGGCCTGTAGTCTTGCTCTTCCCCACAATGGGAAACATTCTCTCTGTATCTACTCTATCAACCTTTATCATATTATTCACCCCTTTGGTTTCCCAGCCTGTTTATCCTTTTCTGATATGTTCACCATCACATTTCTGGTATCAACTTTTAAAATCTTCTCTGCCTCTATATTCTTTTATAAAAATGCTGACAACACCTGTACGCAGTAGTCTAAATCTGGGCTAACCATGGTTCGAATCTGGTTTAGCATAACTTAACTACTTTTCAATTCTACTCCCTAGAGATAAACCCCAGCGCTTGGTTTGCTTTTTATGGGCTCATTACCCGATGTCGCTACTTTCAGTGATTTGTGTATTCATGCTCCGAGATTTTTTGCTCCTCCATTTAGAGTCTTTTCTTCCAAGTGATATGTGGCCTCCTTATTTTTGTTACTAAAGTGTAATACCTCACGCTTATCTGTGTTAAATTTCATTTGCAATTGTATACCCATTAAAGATCTATTATAAATGCGTAATAAATAATACCATTCAATGATGCAAATATATGAATAACTATAATATTTGTGTCTCCCCATCTGCTCTCTCCCTCACTCCCTCCTCATCCCCCTCTGTGTCCCTGTCTCTCCCTCACTCAATCCGCTTTCTCTCTCCCTCTCCCTCAAAATTATAAAATGCCTCTTTGCTGATACACAAAGGCTATACGGCACTGAAACAAACCTTTCAGCGCAAGCAGTCCTTGCCTTATTGCAAGTGTCCAAGCCACTGGGATCTGCTACAGAGGTGAGGAGGGCAAACATTGCTGTTGTGTCTGGGAGGGGACAGTTCATGGGCACCCATCATTGCTGATGGTTAACTGCTGCCTCTCTCTCTCTTACAGTTAGTCTCGGAGTTCCTGACTGGTACGCTGCCGCCCGGCGGACCACAGACGTCCACGATGGACGACCTGCTGGTTGAGATGCAGGAGATTGAGAACTCAAGCCTTCGACATGCACCACAGCGAGGTAAGATCAACCCTGGAAGCAGAGGGTAGAGCAGGGTGTCAAATCAGCTCAGGCCAGGGATGGAGACAGTGCCTTTCCTGCTCTGTGTGTGTGGGGCTCAGTCCCAAACCAGGTGTGAGAACAGGTAAACTGAACACAGGCCGGCGATAGAGCCTGGGCTTTTCCTGCCCAGATTCGGGCCCTAATCTCTGGTGTTTTCCCTCCTCCATCCTCCGTTGTGGCAGACCTGGTGATGTCGTGGACCTTGGCCAAGGAGATTCTGGCCACAGAGCAGATCGTGGGCACATCGCAGGCAGATTGCTCAAATGGTTTCATTGCCGAGGTAGCTGGCACAGAAACGAGAGAGACTGCAAGAGGACGGGCCATGAGGTATTGTGGTACAGGTTCACTGACCCTGGCAATTGTAGGTACAGGTTCACTGAATCTGGGCATTGTGGGTAAAATTTCACTGAGCGTGGGCATTGTGGGTACAGGGTCACTGACACTGGGCATTGTTGTAACCGGGCCCCTGATCCTAGGCTTTGATATTACAGGGTCACTGACACTAGGCATTATCAGTACAGGGTCACTGACACTGGGCAATGTGATTAAAGTGTCACTGACACTGGGCATTGTGATTACAGGGCTACTGACTCTATGCATTATGGGTACATGGTTACTGATACTAGGCATTGGGATTAAAGGATCACTGACACTGTGCATTGTGGGTACTGGGTGAGTGACCCTGGGCATTGTGGATACAGGGTCACTGACACTGGGCATTGTTATAACCGAGCCCCTGATCCTGGGCTTTGATATTACAGGGTCACTGACACTAGGCATTATCAGTACAGGGTCACTGACACTGGGCATTGTGATTACAGGGCTACTGACTCTTTGCATTATGGGTACATGGTCACTGATACTAGGCATTGGGATTAAAGGATCACTGACACTGTGCATTGTGGGTACTGGGTGAGTGACCCTGGGCATTGTGGGTACTGGGTCACTGACACTGGGCATTGTGGGTGCAGGTCGCTGACCCTGAGCATTGTGGGTGCAGGTCACTGACACTGGGCATTATGGTTAGAGACTCACTGACCCTGGGCATTGTGGGTCCAGCATCATTGACCCTGGGCATTGTGGGTACAGAGTCACTGACGCTGGGCATTGTGGCTACAGAGTCACTGACCCCAGGCTATGTGAGTAGAGGTTCACACAGCCCGTGCATTGCGGGCACCATAGCACTTATGATGGGCATTGTGGGTACTGGTTCTCTCACCCTCGGCATTGTGGGTAGAGAGTCACACAGCTCATGCATTGTGGGTACAGGGTCAATTACAATGGGCGTTGTGGGTACAGGGTCACTGACCCTGAGCATTGTGGGTAAAGCTCACTATCTCTGGGCATTGTGGGAAACGGTTGACTGACCACGTGCATTGTGGTTACAGTTACTCACCCTGGACCTTGTGGGTACTGGGTCACTGACCCTGGGCATTGTGTGTACAAGCTCACTGCCCCTGGGAATTGTGGGTACAGCATCACTGAACCTGGGCACTGTGGGCAAATTCCTGAGGGTGATTACAGCGCCCTCTGTGTGTATATCATTAAATGATGTTTGAACACGGACCCTTCCTGTCACCCCGCAGAGTCTGCTGTGTCCTGCCCGGTGAAGTGGGCCATGGAATACCTGGAACAGATGGAAGAGAAACTGCATCTGGGGGATCATGAGCTGGAGCACAGTCTGGAACAGATTTGTCACAGAGCCGGGTGGGTGAGGTCGAAACATTGTTAATATCAGGGTAAAATAGATGGAGCTCTTTATTGTAGCTGACCCGGGAGCGCCCGATGCTGACACTGGATAAAAAGTAGGGGCACACTGTCAGGGTAAAGTAGAGGAAGCTCTTTACTGTACCTGCCCCGGGAGTGCTCGATGCAGATTCTGGGCATAAAGTGGGGGTACACTGTCGGAGTAATTTAGAGGGAGATCTATATTGTACCTGCCCCGGGAGTAATTGATGCTGACACTGGATATAAAGTTGGGAGAAACTGTCAGGGTAATGTCGAGGGAGCTCTGTATTGTACATGTCCCAGGAGCGCTCGATGTTGACACTTGGTATATAGTTTGGGGACACTGTCAGGGTAATTCAGAGGAAGCTCCTTACTGTACCTCCTTTGGGAGCGCTCGATGTCGGTTCTGGGTATAAAGTGGGGGTACAATGTCGGAGTAATGTAGAGGGAGCTCTCTATTGTACCAGCCCCGGGAGTGCTTGAAGCTGACACTGGGAATAAAATGGGGAGACACTGTCAGGGCAATATAACGGGAGCTGCTTATTATACCCTGCTGGGAGTGATCGATGCTGACACTGGGTTTAAAGTGGGGGTACACGGTCGGAGTAATGTAGAAGGAGGTCTGTATTGTACCTGCACTAGAAGCACTTGATGCTGACACAGGGTATAAAGAGGGAGTACACTGTCAGGATAATATAGAGGGATCTATTTATTGTACCTGCACTGGAAGTGCTCGATGCTCATACTGTCTATAAAGTGTGGATACACTGTCGGAGAAATGTAGAGCGATCTATTCATTGTACCTGCACTGGGAGCGCTCGGTGCTAATAATAGGTATAAAGTGGGTGTACACTGTCAGGGTAATATAGAGGGAGCTCTGTATTGTGCCTGCCCCGGGAGTGCTTGATGCTAATACTGGGTATAAAGTGGGGTTACACTGTCAGGGTAATTTAGAGGGAGCTCTGTCTTGTACCTGGGCTGGGAGTGCTCGATGCTAATACTGGGTATAAAGTGGGGTTACACTGTCAGGGTAATATAGAGAGAGCTCTGTATTGTGCCTGCCCCGGGAGTGCTTGATGGTAATACTGGGTATAAAGTGGGGTTACACTGTCAGGGTAATGTAGATGGAGCTCTGTATTGTACCTGCCCCGGGAGTGCTCGCTGCTGACACTGGGTATATAGTGGAGGTACACTGTTGGAGTAATGTAGAGGGAGCTCTGTATTGTGACTGACCCGGGAGTGGGAGCGGCTCTGGCTACTTTGTGATATCGTTGCTGCCTGCTGTATGATTGGCTACCGGTTCATTTGTGATGTCACCTGGAGTCAGGACCCCGCCCCTGGTTACGGCCCATCAGTTGCTCCCGATATAAAAGGCAAAGGAGAGAATAGATCAATTTAATATTATCTACAGTAATTCAAACACTGATTAATTGCGAATATATTCATAATAGATACAATCAACGTGACTAAAACTGTCCCACTGTAGAGATTGTGTGATTGACGTAACTTATTTCACGATTGACAGTCTCTGGGAGGGAGCAATATCTCAGGAAGGTGGACAGAGAGAATTCGAATCATCGCCACACTCACTGGGACTGGAGAAATGTCGCTGGGTTCAAAGACCAGATCTGGTGGGACCGAGACCCCCAGTGTCGAACACGGGATAAAACGAAAAGCTTCAACTATGATTGGAAAGGTGAGCAACTTTACTGAGAATCCCATCAGTCCAGCATTTTGCTGAGGAGAGATTCTAACCAGAAAATGGGAGCTGTTCAACATCTGCCAACAGGCTCAGCCTTTAATGAGACAAATTGAGCGGAGCTTAACTCGTAGATAAACCTTGCCAGTACCTCACCCGGGAACGTTTGACACCTTCATGTAGAGGGATCTTTATTCTGTATTCACCCCATGCTGTCCCCGTGCTGGTTGAGTTGAGCAACCACATTGGAGGGAGCTTTACTCTGCACCAAACCCGTGATGTAGCTGTCCTGGGATTGTTTGGTGGGGCAGTGTTGAGGGAGATTTACTTTGTATCTAACCCACTGTGTCTGCCTTATAGGTATTTGATGAGAGCTTTACTCTGTAACAGTGGA
Organism: Somniosus microcephalus; assembly: GCF_052327205.1. Taxonomy (NCBI): domain Eukaryota; kingdom Metazoa; phylum Chordata; class Chondrichthyes; order Squaliformes; family Somniosidae; genus Somniosus; species Somniosus microcephalus. Next base: position 133,093 of record NW_028225389.1, on the reverse strand, counting down.
TTACATGGGATATACAGCACAGAACCAGGCCATTCAGCCCAACCAGTCCATGCCAGCATTTATGCTCCACTTGATCCTCCTCCCATCTTACCTCATCTAATTCTATCAACATAACCCTCTATTCCCCTCTCCCTCAAATGCTTATCTAACTGGTCCTGAACTGCATCTATACTGTTCGCTTCAACCACTCCCTGTGGTAGCGGTTCTCACCACTCTCTGGGTAAAGAAGTTTCTTCTGAATTCGCTATTAGATTTCTTGTATTGATGGTCGCTAATTGTGATCTGCCCCACAAGTGGAAACACTCTCTGCACTATCAAAACATTTCCTCATTTTAACGATCTCTAGTAGGTCACTCCTCAGCGTTCCAGCGCAAGGAAACCCAGCCTGTTCATCAGTTCTAGATATGTATACCCTAGTTTTTCTGGTATCATCCTTGTAAATCTTCTCTGCACCCTCTCCAGTGCCTCTAAACCCTTTTTAGAATATAGCGACCAGAATTGTACGCAGTACTCCAGTGTGGTCTTACCAATGTTCGATACAGGTTTAGCATAAATTCACTACTTTTCAATTCTACCCATCCAGAAATAAACCCTAGTGCTTGGTTTGCTTTTTCTTATTGCCTTATTAACCTGTGTCACTTCTTCCAGTGATTTGTGTATTTGTACTCCGAGATCCCTTTGCTCCTCTACCCCATTTAGATTCTTATTTTCCAAGTAATATGTGACCTCCCTACTTTTCTTACCAAAATGTGATACATCAGATTTTTCTGTTAAATTTCATTTCCAGCTATATGCCCATTAAACAGCTATTAGAAATAAATAATAAATAATATCAATCATTAATGCAAATGTATGACTATCAATATAATATTTATGTCTCCACCTCCTCTCTCTCTCTCTCTCTCTCTCTCTCCCTCGTTCTCTACACCTCTCCCTCTCTCTCCATCCCTCAGAATTATAAAATGTCTCCCTGCCGATAACAGGCCATTCGGCCTAACCAGTCCATGCCATATTCCAGATCTCCAAGCCACTGGGATCTGCCTCAGAGTAGCAGGTTAGGAGGACCACACGGTTATTGTCTCAGCCTTTAATCCAGGCTCCATTCACCGGTTACGGATCAGGCTAATTCAGCACAGGCCGGGAATGGAGCCTGGGCATTTCCTGCTCTGTGTGTGGGGTGTCACATTTACCACTCCGGGAGGAGCATTTCAGGGTTGGGGCACCCATTATTTTGTGCGAATAATTGCCACCTCTCCCTCTATCTCTTGCAATTAGTCTTGGAATTCGTGACTGAGCATAATGGCCCGCTGCTACCCCGTGTACCCCACACGTTCAAGATGGACAATGGCGGAGATGCAGGAGATTGAGAACTCAAGTATTTCACCTGCTCAGCAGCGAGGTAAGATCACCCCTGTGAGGAGAGGGGAGAGCAGGGTGTCGACTCAGCAGAGGCCGAGGTTGGAGCCTGGGTCTTTCCTGCTCTGTGTCTGGGTGTGCATGTGTGCTTGGGGGGGGGGGATGCTCAATACCACACCAGGTGAGATCAGCCTAACTGAGCACAGGCTGGAGATGGAGCCTGGGCCATTCCTTCCCAGATTCGAGGCCTAATTTCTGGTGTTTTCCCTCCCCAAGCACACACTGTGGCAGACCAGGCAATGTCGGGGTCCTGGGCTGAGGATTTCCTTGCCAGCGAGTCGACATAGAAACATTGCAGGCCGGCAGTGAAGCCGATTGGGCAATGGAGTTCATTGCCGATTTGTGAGAATGGACCACTCTGCGTTGTTGGCACATGGTCACTGACACTGGGCATTGTGGGCACAGGGTTATTGACCCTGTGCATTGTGGCTACAGGGTCACTGACCCTGAGCATTGTGGGTACAGGGTCACTGACACTGGGCATTGTGGCTACAGAGTTATTGACACTGGGCATTGTGGCTACAGGGTCACTGACCCTGAGCATTGTGGGTACAGGGACACCCTCCGTGGGCATTGTGGCTACAGGGTCACTGACACTGGGCATTGAGGATACAGAGTCACTGACACAGGGCATTTTGGACTCAGGGTCCCTTACCCTGGTCATTATGGTCACAGATTCACTGACACTTGGCATTGTGGGTACAGGATAACACTGACACTGGGCCTTGTGGGTACAGGGTCTCTGACCCAGGTCATTGTGGGTAAAGGGTCACTAACCCTGGGTGTTTGGATACAGAGGCACTGACCCTGGGCATTGTGGGCACATGGTCAATGACGGTGCTTAAAATCTCACTGCCCCTGGGCATTGTGGATATAATGTCACTGCCCCTGGGCATTTTGGATACAGGTTCAGTGCCCGATAGGTATTGTGGGTACAGAGGCATCGCCCCGGCATGCTCAGTAAAAGCTCACTGCCCCATGGCAAACTGGGTACAAAGTCACCGACCCTGGGCATTGTGGGTACAGGGTCACTGACACTTGGCATTGTGGGTACAGTGTAACTGACCCTGGGCATTGTGGGTACAGGGTCACTGACACTGGGCATTGTGGGTACTGGGTCACTGACACTTGTCGTTGTGGGTACAGGGTCACTGACACTTGTCGTTGTGGGTACAGGGTCTCTGAACCACGGCACTGTGGGTACATGGTCACTGACACTGGACATTGTGGGTACAGAGTCTCTCACCCTGGGCATTGTGGGTACAGAATTACTGACCCTGGGACTTGTAGGCACAGGGTCAATGATGGAGGTGATTGTGGATACAAGGTCACTGCCCCTGGGCATTCTGCTTAGAATGTCACTGCCCCTGGGCATTGTGAGTATAATGTCACTGCCCATGGGCATTGTGGATACAGGTTCACTGCACTATCAGCATTTTGTTTACAGGGGCACCGCCCGGGCATTCTCAGTACAAGGTCACTGCCCCTGGGCATTGTGGGTACAAAGTCACCGACCCTGGGCATTGTGGGTACAGGGTCACTGATCATGGGCTTTGTGGTTAAGGTTCTGAGTGTGATAATGGCCCCCTATAAGTTTTTGTCTTTAAATGGTGTTTGTCCTCCGAATCTTACTCTACCCCCAGACCACACTGTGACCTGTCCAACAAAGTGGACCCTGGAACCACCAGAACAAACGGCAGTGGAACTGCAGCTGTGGAACTGGAGCTGCATCAGGAAAAGAAATGGTATGGCACGGGAGGGTTTAATAGTGGTAATGTCAGAGCAATGTACAGGGAGCTCTGTTTTATACCTGCCCTGGAAGAGCTGGATGCTGACAATGGGTATAAACTGCTGGTACAATGTCAGGGTAATGTAGAGAGCGCTCTGTATTGTACCTGACCTGGGAGTGCTGGATGCTGATACTGGGTATAAAGTTGGGGTACACTGTCAGGGTAATGTAGAGGGAGCTCTGTATTGTACCTGCCCTGGGAGTGCTGGATGCTGACACTGGGTATAAAGTGGAGGTATACTGTCAGGGTAATGCAGAAGGAGCTCTGTTTTGTACCTGCCCTGGGAGTGCTGGATGCTGACACTGGGTATAAAGTGGAGGTACACTGTCGGAGTAATGTAGAGGGAGTTCTTTATTGTACCTGTTCTGGGAGCACTCGGTGCTGACACTGGGTATAAAGTTGGGGTACAATGTTAGGGTAATGTAGCGGGAGCTCTGTACTGTCCCTGCACTGGGAGCACTCGATGCTGACACTGGGTATAAAGATGAGGTACAATATCCGGTAATGTAGAGGGAGCTCTATATTGTACCTGCCCTGGGAGCGCTCGATGCTGACACTGGGTATAAAGAGGAGGTTGAATATCCGGTAATGCAGAGGGAGCTCTGTATTGTTCCTGCCCTGGGAGCGCTCGATGCCGACACTGGGTATAAAGTGGGGGTACACTGTCAGAGTAATGTAGAGGGAGCTCTGTATTGTACCTGCCCTGGGAGTGCTCGATGCTGACACTGGGTATAAAGCGGAGGTACAAAGTCAGGGTAATGTAGAGTGAGCTCTGTATTGTACCTGCCCCGGGAGTGGGAGGAGCTGCAGCCAATTTGTGACATTTTTCCTGTCTGCGGCATGATTGGCTCCTGGTTCCTTTGTGATGTCAACTGGAGTCGGGCCGTAACCAGGGGCGTTAAACCTATCTGTGGGGTGTCAGTGTGAGAGAAGATGGAGTGACAGCTGACACTGGGAGTTTGTAGCTCCCGAGAAACAGGGCAAAGGGCAGAAAAAAACAATTTGATATTAAAGTAAGTAATTCATACACACACATTATTGCAAATGTATGCAAATTAAATGCAATCACAGTTGCAAATACTGTCCCAATCTATTCCAGGTAGAGATTCTGGGATAAATATGAATAATTTTTCTATTTACAGTCACTGGGAGTGAGCAATATCGCACGGAGAAGGAGAGATGTCGAATCATCGCCTCACTAACTGGGACTGGAGCAATGTCGGTGGCTTCACAGAGCAGGTCTGCTGGGACCAAAACCCGCAGTGTTAAAGACGGGATAAAACAGAAAGCTTCAACAATGATTGGAAAGGTGAGAACCTTTACTGAGAATCCCAACAGTCCAGGATTTTTCCATGGTGAGAGTCTAACCAGATACTGGGAGCTGCTCAAAATCTGCCATCTAGCTTGGCCTCAGATGCATCAAGTTGACCGGAGCTTAACTCGTAGATAAACCTTGCCAGTACCTCTCCTGGGAGTGTTTGAGACTTTCATGTAAAGGGATCTTTATACACCCCATGCTTTAACTCAGCTGGTTGTGCTTCATTGGGCAGTGCCAAGGGAGCTGTACGCTTCATTGAAGACTTACTGTATCTGAGTTGGTCGTGTTTGTGGGTGCAGGTTATTGACACCAGGCATTGTGGGTGCAGAATCAATGGCCCTGGAGATTTTGGGTAAAGGGCACTGACCCTGGGCATTGAGGGTAAAGTGTTATTGACCTGGGCATTGTGGGTAATGGTTGACTGACCACGGGAATATTGGTACAGGGTCACTGATCCTGGGCATTGTGGGTACAGGGTCACTGATACTGGGAATTGCGGGTACAGCATCACTGACGCTGGGCTTTGTGGGTAATGGTTGACTGACCACGGGCATTGTGGGTACAGGGTCACTGATCCTGGGATTGTGGGTACAGGGTCACTGATACTGGGCATTGTGAATACAATGTCATTGACCCTGGGATTGTGGGTACAGGTTACTGACCCCAGACATTGTGGGTTCAGAGTCAATGACCCTGGGCATTGTGGGTAAAGGTTGACTGACCACGGGCATTGTGGGTACAAGGTCACTGACCCTGGGATTGTGGGTACAGTGTCACTGAATTTGGGCATTATGGGTACAGGGTGACAGGTACTGGGCGTTGTTGGGACAGTGTCACTGACCCTGGGCTTTGTGGGTAACGGTTGATTGACCATGGGCATTATGGGTACAGTTCAGTTTCACTGATAATGGGCAGTGTGTGTACACATCACTGACTCTGGGTCTTGTGGGTAATTCGGCAGGACAGTGGCATAGTGGTTAGCACTGTTGCCTCACAGCGCCAGGGACCCGGGTTCGAATCCGGCCTCAGGTGACTGTGTGGAGTTTGCACATTCTCCCCGTGTTTGCGTGGGTTTCCTCCGGGTGCTCCGGTTTCCTCCCACAGTCCAAAAGATGTGCGGGTTAGGATGATTGGCTATGATAAAATTGACCCTTTGTGTTAGGGGGATTAAATACGTGGGGTTACGGGGATAGGGTGGGATATGTGTTGGTGTAGGGGTTACGGGGATCGGGTGGGATATGTGTCGGTGCAGGCTCGATGGGCCGAAATGGCCTCTATCTGCACTGTGGGGTTTCTCTGATTCTGTGTGATCCTGGGCCTTGTGCTATAGGGTCACTGACCCTGCGCATTGTGGAAATGGGTCATGAACCTGTGCATTGTCGGTAAGTTCACTGACCCTCAGGAATAGTGAGCAGAGGGTCACTGACACTGCGCATTGTGGGTACAGGGTCACTGCCCCTGAGAATTGTGCATACATCGTCACTGATTCTGGGCATGGTGGGTAAAGTCCTGAGAGTGATTACTGCACCCTATGTGTCTAAACGTTTTAATGGTGCTCGTCATCTGACACTTCCTGTCCCCGCGCAGAGCCTGCTATGTCCTGCCCAGCAAACTGCGCCCAGGATTACCTGGAACAGATGGAAGAGAAATTGTAGCTGAGGGAACACGAGCTGGAGCAGCGTCAGGAACAAAATTGGTATGGAGTGGGGAGGGGCTGGTAATTACAATGTTAATGTCAGGGTAATGTAGAGGGAGCTCTGTATTGTAACTGCTCCGGGAGCGCTCGATGCTGACACTGGGTATAAAGTGGGGGGACACTGTCAGGGTAATCAGGGTTGGTCAGATGGGCGGAAAAGTGGCAAATGGAATTTAACCCTGAAAAGTGCGAGGTGATGCATTTTGGACGGACAAATAAGGCAAGGGAATACACAATGAGTGGTAGGACCCTAGGAAGTACAGAGGGTCAGAGGGACCTTGGTGTACATGTACATAGATCCCTGAAGGCAGTGGAACAGGTAGATAAGGTGGTTAAAAAGGCATATGGGATACTTGCCTTCATTAGCCGAGGCATAGAATAAAATAGCAGGGAGGTTATGATGGAGCTGTACAAAACGCTGGTGAGGCCACAGCTGGGGTACTGTGTGCAGTTCTGGTCACCTCACTATAGGAAGGATGTGAATGCTTTGGAGAGGGTGCAGAGAAGATTCACCAGGATGTTACCGGGGATGGAGCGCCTCTGCTATGAAGAAGGACTAAACAGGCTGGGGTTGTTTTCCTTGGAGCAAAGAAGGCTGAGGGGGGACCTGATTGAGGTGTACAAAATGATGAGGGGCATAGATAGGGTAGACAAAGAGGAACTTTCCCCTTAGTAGGGGTGTCAATAACAAGGGGGCATAGATTCAGGGTAAGGGGCAGGAGATTTAGAGGGGATTTGAGGAGGAACTTTTTCACCCAGAGGGTCGTTGGAATGTGGAACTCAATGCCTAAAAGGGTGGTAGAGGCAGGAACCCTCACAACATTCAAGAAGCATTTGGATGAGCAATTGAAATGCCATTGCATACAAGGCTATGGACCAAATGCTGGAAAATGGGATTAGACTGGACAGGGAAGGATGGGCGGCGCAGACATGATGGGTCGAAGGGCCTCTTTCTGTGCTGTAAAACTCTATGACTCTATGACTAATGTAGAGGGAGCTCTGTACTGTACCTGCACTGGGAGTGCTCGATGCTGACACTGGGTATAAAGTGGGGGTACACTGTCAGGATAATGTAGAGGGTGCTCTCTATTGTACCAGCCTCGGGAGCACTCGATGCTGACACTGGGTATAAAGTGGGGGTACACGGTTAGGGTAATATAGAGGGAGGCCTGTATTGTACTAGTCCCGGGAGTGCTCGATGCTGACACTGGGTATAAAGTGGGGGTACACGGTTAGGGTAATGTCGAGGGAGCTCTGTATTGTAACTGCACTGTGCGCGCTCGATGCTGACACTGGGTTTAAAGTGGGGTTACACTATTGAATTAATATAGAGTGAGCTCTCTATTGTACCTACCCCGGGAGTGGGAGGAGCTATGGCCACTTTGTGATATTTTTCCTGGCTGCTGTGTGATTGGCTCCCGGTACCTGTGTGATGTCACCTGTAGTCAGGGCCCTGCCCCTGGTTACGGCCCATCAGTGGGATGTCAGTGTGGGAGGAGCTGGAGTGACAGTTGACAGTGGCAGTGAATGTAGTCCCAATAAACAGGGTAAAGGACAGAAAGGAACAATTCAGTATTAAAGTAAGTAATTCAAAAAATGTCATTAATTGCAAATATACTCAGACTAAATATAATCAGTCATAAAACAGTCCCACTCTGTTCCAGTTACAGATTCTGGGATTAATATGAATCAATTTCTCTATTGACAGTCTCTGGTAGTGAGCAATATCTCAGGAAGACGGAGAGAGAAAAGTCGAAATATCACCTCACTAACTGGACTGGAGAAATGTCGCTGGCTTCACAGAGCAGATCCAGCGGGACAGGCACTCCCGTTTTCAGAAAAGGGATAAAACGGAAAACTTGAACAATGATTGGAAAGGTGAGGAACTTTACTGTTAATACCATCGGTCCAGGATTTTGTCGAGGCGAGAGACTAACCAGATACCGGGAGCTGTTCAACATCTGCCATCAGGCTCGGCCTTTGATGCGGCAAGTTGAGCGGAGCGTAACTCGTAGAGAAAACTTGCCCGTACCTCACCTGGGAGTGTTTGACGCTTACACACGGAGGGATCTTTATTCTGTATTCACCCCACGCTGTACCAGAGCTGGTGCTGCTACATTGGGTAGTGTAAAAGGAGCTGTACGCTGCATTGAACATGTGCTATATCTGAAATGGTTGTGTTTTATGAACCAATTTAGTGGGAGCTTCACTCTGTATGTCACCCGTGCTCTGACTGCCCAGAGAGTGTTTTGGGTTGTCACTGTAGGGAAGCTTTGCTTTGTATCTCTCTATCTTACCCGTGCTGTAGCTTCCCTTGGAATGTTTGATTGGTCAGTGTAACGGGAGCTTTAAGAACATAAGAAATAGGTGCAGGAGCAGGCCATTTTTATTCGCTAATGTGATCTGGGCATCGCTGGCAATGCCAGCATTTGTTGCCCACCCCTATTTGCCCTTGAGAAGGTGGTGTTGAGCCACCTTCTTGAACCGCTGCAGTCCGTGTGGTGAAGGTACTCCCACAGTGCTATTAGGTAGGGAGTTCCAGGATTTTGAACGAGCGACAATGACGGATCGGCGATATACTTCTAAGTTAGGATTGTGTATGACTTGGTGGAGAAATTGGAGGTGGTGCTGCTCCCATGCGTCTACTGCCCTTGTCCTTCTAGGTGGAAGAGGTCACGGCTTTAGGAACAGCTGCCACAGAAGACTTGGCGAGTTGCTGCAGTGCATCTTGTAGATGGTACAGACTGCAGCCACGGTATGCCAGTGGTGGAGAGAGTGAATGTTTAAGGTGGTGGATGGGGTGCCAATCATGTGGGCTGCTTTGCCCTGGATGGTGTCGAGCTTTAGTGTTGATGGAGCTGCACTAATCCAGGGAAGGGGAGTGTATCCAATCACACGCCTTACTTTTGCCTGGTAGATGGTGGAAAGGCTTTGGGGAGTCAGGAGGGCAGACCTGCCCTTGTTGCCACAGTATTTATACCACTGGTCCAGTTAAGTTTCTGGTTAATGGTGACCCCCCAAGATGTTGATAGAGGGGGATTCGGAGATGGTAATGCAATTGAATGTCAAGGGGAGGTGGTTAGTCTTTCGCTTCTTGGAGAAAGTCATTGTCTGTCACTTCTGCGGCGCGAAAGTTACCTGCCACTTATCAGCCACAGCTTGAACGTCGTCCAGGTCTTGTTGCATGCGGGCATGGACTGCTTCATTATCTGAGGAGTTGTGAATGGTGCTGAACACTATGCAGTCCCCAGTGAACATCTACATTTCTGACCTTATGTTGGAGGGAAGGTCATTGATGAACTAGCTGACGATGGTTGGGCCAAGGAGACTGCCCTGAGTAACAACTGCAGCAATGTCCTGGGGCTGTGATGATTGACATTCAACCACCACAACCACCTTCCTTTGTGCTAGGTATGACTGCAATCAGTGGAGCATTTTCCCCCTGATTCCCATTGACTTCAGTTTCTCTCGGGCTCCTTGATGCCAGACTCTGTCAAATGCTGCCTTGATGTCGAGGGCAGTCACTCTCACCTCACCTCTGGAATTCAGCTCCTTTGTCCTTGTGTGGACCAAGGCTGTAATGAGGTCGGGTGTCTTGGCGGAACCCAAACTAGGCATCAGTGAGCAATTTATTGGTGATTAAGTGCCGCTTAATAGCACTGTCGATGACACCTTCCATCATTTTGCTGATGATTGAGAGTAGACTGATGGGGCAGTAATTGGCTGGTTTGTCACTTCGAGCCTGCTCCACAATTCAATAAGATCATGGCTGACCTTCTACCTCATCTCCACTTTCCTGAACTAGCCCCATATCCCTTGATTCCCTTAATATTCAAAAGTTTTTTGCATCTTCTTTCGTGAAGACAAACACAAAGTATTTGTTTACTTTCTCTGCCATTTCCTTATTCCCCATTATAATTTCTCCTGTCTCAGCCTGTAACGGACACACAATTACTTTTGCTAATCTTCCCCTTTTTACATACCTATAGAAGCTTTTACAGTCTGTTTTTATGTCTCTCGCTTGTTTACTCTCATTTTATTTTCCCTTTCCTTATCAATTTCTTGGTCCTCCTTTGCTCAATTCAAAAATCCTCCCAATCCGCAGGCTTACTATTCTGTTTGGCAGCTTTATAAGACTATTCCTTTGATGTAATACTATCGTTAACTTCTCTTGTTAGCCACATTGGACCACTTTTCCTGTGGGGTTTTGGTGCCATAAAGGAATGTATATTTGTTGTAAATTATATATTCTTTCTTTAAATGCCAGCCATTGCTCGTCCACTTTCATACCTTTTAACGTAGTTTCCCAACCTACCATAGTCAACTCGCTCCACATATTTACGTAGTGTGCTTTGTTTACATTTAAGACCCTAGTTTTGAATTTACTAAGTCAATTTCAAACTCAATTTTACATTCTATCATATTATGGTCACTCTTCCGTAAATGCCACTTTATTACAAGGTTATTAATTAGCACTTTCTCATTACATAATACTAGATCTAAAATAACGTGTTCTCTAGTTGGTTCCTCAACATACTGATCTAGAAAACTATCCTGCATACATTGCATGAATTCGTCCTCCACACCATTATTGCAAATTTGGTTTGTCAGTCGATATGTAGATTAAAGTCCCCCAATGATTACTGTATTACCCTTGTTACATGCACCTCTAATTTCCTGATGTATACTCTGCCCTATATGTTTGGCGGCTTTTAAACAACGCTCACCACTGCTTTCTGTTCATTGCTGTTTTTTAAGCTCCACCCAAACTGATTCTACTGCTTGATTTTTCAGAGCCAAGATCCTTTCTCTCTACTGTTGTTATCCCATTCTTTACTATCAGGTCTACCCGGCCTCCTTTTCCATTTTGCCTATCCCTTCTAAAAGTTATGCAGCCTGGAATATTTGGTTCCCAACCTTGGCCACTTTGCAACCACATCTCCGTTATGGCTAATAGATCAAACCTGTTAATTTCTATCTGTGTTATTAATTCGTCTTTTTTTTTGCAAATGCTTCGCACATTCAGAGGTAGTACCTTCAGTTTTGACTTATTTCTCTTTTACCCTGATGTCACCTTAGTCACTGATGCCTTATTACCTTTGCTACTCTCTCTGTCCCTTCCGGACACATTCTGTTTACTTTTACACAAAATCTACTCTGCTCCAGAGCCTTGACATTTCTCTTGCGGCTTTTAAATTTACTATTTCCTGAATCCCCCCTTCATTAATTTAAAGCCCTGTCTACTGCCCAGTAATTCGATTCGCCACGACACTGGTCCCACCCCGGATAAAGTGGAGCCCATCCCAATGGAAAAGCGCCCTCTTTCCCCATACTCATGCCAATGCCCCATGAACCGAAACCCCTGCCTCCCACTCCACTCTTTGAGCCACGCATTTAAACCTCTAATCAGTTTGTCCACATGACAACTTGCACGTGTCTCATGTAACAATCCAGAGATTATTAGCTTTAAGGTTCTGCTTTTGGATTGTAATATTGATCCTAGCTCCTCAAATTCCCTCAGCAGAACATCATTCCTAGTTATATCTATGTCGTTGGTTCCTTATGGGTCATGACAACTGGATCCTCCCCATCCCACACCAAATTCTGTGTATAACGCATGCTATATGCAGGAAGATATCAGTGGACGGGTCAGGTGGACAGAAAAGTGGCAAATGGAATGCAATCGGAGAAGTGTGAGGTAATGCATTGGGGGAGGGCTAAAAAGGCAAGTCATCCCCCACACACACAGTACCAGAGGCTGAATAATACAGAATGAATCCCACACTCACGCACAGTATCAGAGATTTACAGACACACAATGAATACCACACTCATACACAGTGTCAGAGACTGACAGATATATAATGAATCCCGCACTCATATACAGTACCAGAGATTGGCAGATACAGAATTAATCCCACACTCACACACAGTACCAGAGATTGACAGATACAGAATGAATCCCACACTCACACACAGTACCAGAGACTTAGAGATACAGAATGAATCCCACACTCACACACAGTACCAGAGACAGGTACAGAAATAATCCCACTCTCACATAATTCCAGCGATTGAGAGATACAGAATTAATTCCACACTCACACACAGTACCAGAGACTGAGAGATACATAATTAATCCCACATTCACACCCAGTACCAAAGACTGACAGATAAAGAATGAATCCCACTCTCGCACAGTACCAGAGACAGACAGATACAAAGAAACCCACTCTCACACAGTACCAGAGATGGATAGATACAGAATGAATCCCACACTCACACACAGTACCAGAGGCTGACAGATACCGAATGAATCCCACACTCACACACATTACCATAGACTGACAGACACAGAATGAATCCCACACTCACACACAGTACCAGAGACTGAGAGATACAGAATGAATCCCACTCTCACCCACAGTACCAGAGACTGAGAGATACAGAATGAAACCCACTCTCACACACAGTACCAGAGACTGAGAGATACAGAATGAATCCCCCACTCACACACTGTATCAGAGACTGAGAGATATCGAATGAATCCCCCACTCACACACAGCACCAGAGACTGAGAGATACCGAATCAATCCCACACTCACACACAGAACCAGAGACTGGCAGATACAGAATGAATCCCACACTCACACACAGTACCAGAGACTGAAAATTACAGAACGAATCCGACACTGCTCGAGACTGTCAGATAGCCATTGAATCTTGCTCTCATACAGTTGCACAGATGGACAGATACAAAATGAGACTGTCACTTGCGGTACCACAGACCAACAGATATAGAATAAATTACACTCTCCCACACGATACCAGAGACGGGCAGAAAGGGAATGAATTTCACTCGCACATACAAGACAACAGGCTGACTGATTTAGCCCAACATTATAACCAATGTTTGTTCTAACAAAATGCAATGATAGCCCGTCTTCCCTGCTAGTATTTCTGAATCCCTCCAGTCCAATATAATGTGAGCAATTATTGTCTGTTTTGTCACCCTGAGATCTGTAAAATCCGCTGTGCCAGAGATTGGTGACATCTATGGGCTGGAAACAGAACTGCAGCAGAGCGGCAGAAATTCACTTAATCTAATAGGGTTAAAGAGACATTGCAATGTGAGGAACAAGTGATGCGGTTTGATAGGATAGACGTCGGGGTGTTTCCATTTGTGTAGGCGTCAGAAGCAAGGTTCAGAAATATAAAATAGTCACTAATAAAACCAGTGACTAATTCATGAAAAACATCTCCACACAGAGTGGTTCCAATCAGGAACATGGAGCAGTTGAGGCGAATAACAACGGTGCATTTAAGGGGGAGCTGGATAAGTCTCTGAGGGAGAAACAAATTGAGGGCTACACATACAGCGTTATATGAAGTGGGGTGGCTGGAGGCTCGTTTGGAGCAGTTGGGACAGTCTCACTGCAGGGGCTGCATTGTGTGTGGCTGTAACCGCCCAGAACACTTGGTGTTCAGAAGCTGAGAGCTGCAGTGGAGTCAGACACTGGCACTGTGTGTATCACTGGTATTCATTGCGGCTGTTCAATGGATGTGTAGATAATGTAGTTAAGAAGGCATATGGGATAATTGTCTTCATTAGCCGAGGCATATAATATAAGAGCAGGGATATTATGATGGAGCTGTACAAAGCGCTAGTAAGTCCACAGCTGGAATACTGCACGCAGTTCTGGTCGCCACACTATAGGAAGGATATGATTGCATTAGAGAGGGTGCAGAGGAGATTTACCAGGTTGTTACCTGGGCTGGAGTGTTTCAGCTATGAAGAGAGACTGGACAGGCTGGGGTTGTTTTCCTTGGAGCAGAGAAGGCTGAGGGTGGACCTGGTTGAGGTGTACAAAATTATGAGGGGCATAGATTGGGTCGATAGAAACTAACTTTTCCCCTTAGTAGAATGGTCAATAACCAGGGGGCATAGTTTTAAGTTAAGGGGCAGGAGGTTTAGAGCGGATTTGATGAAAAACTGTTTCACCCAGAGGGTGGTTGGAATCTGGAACTCACTGCCTGAAAGGGTGGTAGAGGCAGGAACCCTCACAACTTTCTAAAAGCATTTATGAGCACTGGAAACACATAGCATACAAAGCTATGGACCAGGTGCTGGAAAATGGGATTTGAATAGATATGGCTTGAAGGCTGTTGCAGACACAATGGGCCAAAGGGTCACTTTCTGTGCTGTATAACTCTATGAATCTATGACAGAATATAATAGGAAGAGGTGTGGTGTATATCAGAGTGTTACAGTGAGGGGTACGGGGTATAACAGAGATTTACAGTGAGGGGTGTGGGGTATATCAGAGTGTTACAGTGAGGGGTGTGGGGTATATCAGAGTGTTACAGTGAGGAGTGCTGGGTATATCAATGTGTTACCGTGAGGGGTGTGGGGTATATCAGAGTGTTACAGTGAGGGCTGTGGGGTATAGCAGAGTGTTATAGTGAGGGGTGTGGGGTATATCAGAGTGTTATAGTGAGGAGTGTGGGGTAAAGCAGAGTGTTACAGTGAGGGGTGTGAGGTATATCAGTGTGTTAAAGTGAGGGGTGTAGGGTATATCAGTGTTTACAGTGAGTAGTGTGGGGTATTACAGAGTGTTACAATGAGGGGTGTGGGGTATATTAGAGAGTTACAGTGAGGGGTGTGTGGTATATCAGAGTTTTACAGTGAGGGGTGTGCGGTATATCAGAGTGTTACAGTGAGAGGTGTAGGGTATTACAGAGTGTTATAGTGAGGGGTGTGCGGTATATCAGAGTGTTACAGTGAGGGGTGTGCGGTATATCAGAGTGTTACAGTGAGGGGTGTGGGGTATATCAGAGTGTTACAGTGAGGGGTGTGTGGTATATCAGAGTGTTACAGTGAGGGGTGTGGTGCATATCAGAGTGTTACAGTGAGGGGTGTGCGCTATATCAGGGTGTTACAGTGAGGGGTGTGGGGTATATTAGGGTGTTACAGTGAGGAGTGTGGGGTATTGCAGAGTGTTACAGTGAGGGGTGTGCGGTATATCAGAGTGTTACAGTGAGAGGTGTGGGGTATATCAGAGTGTTACAATGAGGGGTGTGCGGTATATCAGGGTGTTACAGTGAGGGGTGTGGGGTATATCAGAGTGTTACAGTGGGGGGTGTGGGGTAAAGCAGAGTGTTACAGTGAGGGGTGTGGGGAATATCAGTGTGTTAAATTGAGGGGTGTGGGACATATCAGTGTTTACAGTGAGTAGTGTGGGGTATTACAGAGTGTTACAGTGAGGGGTGTGGGTTATATTAGAGTGTTACAGTGAGGGGTGTGGGGTATATCAGAGCGTTACAGTGAGGGGTGTGGGGTATATCAGAGTGTTACAGTGAGTGGTGTGCGGTATATCAGAGTGTTACAGTGAGAGGTGTGGGGTATTACAGAGTGTTACAGTGAGGGGTGTGCGGTATATCAGATTGTTACAGTGAGGGGTGTGCGGTATATCAGAGTGTTAGAGTGAGGGGTGTGGGGTATATCAGAGTGTTACAGTGAGGTGTGTGTGGTATATCAGAGTGTTACAGTGAGGGGTGTGGTGTATATCAGAGTGTTACAGTGAGGGGTGTGCGCTATATCAGGGTGTTACAGTGAGGGGTGTGGGGTATATCAGGGTGTTACAGTGAGGGGTGTGGGGTATATTAGAGTGTTACAGTGAGGGGTGTGGGGTATTACAGCGTGTTACAGTGAGGGGTGTGCGGTATATCAGAGTGTTGCAGTGAGGGGTGTGGGGTATATCAGAGTGTTACAGTGAGGTGTGTGTGGTATATCAGGGTGTTACAGTGAGGGGTGTGTGGTATATTAGAGTGTTACAGTGAGAGGTGTGGGTTATATCAGAGTGTTACAGAGAGGGGTTTCCGGTATATCAGAGTGTTACAGTGAGGGGTGTGGGGTATATCAGAGTGTTACAGTGAGGTGTGTGTGGTATATCAGGGTGTTACAGTGAGGGGTGTGCGGTATATCAGAGTGTTGCAGTGAGAGGTGTGGGTTATATCAGAGTGTTACAGAGAGGGGTTTCCGGTATATCAGAGTGTTACAGTGAGGGGTGTCGGTTATATCAGTCTTTACAGTGAGCAGCGTGGGGTATTACAGAGTGTTACAGTGAGGGGTGTGCGGTATATCAGAGTGTTACAGTGAGAGGTGTGTGGTATATCAGAGTTTTACAGTGCACGCTGTGGGTTATGTCAGAGTGTTACAGTGAGCGGTGTGCAGTATATCAGAGTGTTGCAGTGAGAGGTGTGGGGTATATCATGGTATTTCAGTAAGAGATGTGTATATGAGATTGTTATAGAGAGGATTTTGGGCTATTTCAGAGAGTATTGCATTGAGTGATGTCGGGTGTATCAGTGTTAAAGACATTGGTCTGGGGTATATGAGAGCGTTATACTGAGTGGTGTGAAGCATATCAGATTGTTACATGAAGTGTGTGGGGTATATCAGTGTGTTACCGGGAGGGGGATTAGGTGTATCTGTGTTTTACAGTGATGGGTGTGTTGTATCAATGTGTGTTACCATGAGGGATATGGGTTATCTCAGAGCGTTATGGTTAGGTGACTAACCAGAGCTCAGAGTGCCAGAGATTGAGGAGCAGCTGGAGTCACTGCAAAACATCAGGGAGGCTGAGCGTTTCATGGACCGTACGTTCCAGGCAGTGGCCACGCTACAGGCAGGAGGAGTTAAGGATAGTAAATGCGTGGGCAGCTGGAAGAGTAGGAAGAGTCAGGAAGTACAGGAGTCTTCAGATTGTGTGTCACTCTCAGACCGGTATGCAGCATTGGAGACTGCTGGGAGTGACGACACCTTGAAGGAGTGCAGTCCAGACCATGACACCAATCGGCAAGGGTTTGCACAGTGGGGAATAGCAAAGTGTCGAAATGCAGTCGTTATAGGATATTTCATAGTTAGGAGGACAGAAAGGCGTTTCTTAAACCATCACCGTGAGTCCCGCATGGTGAGTAGACTCCCTGGTGCCAGGTTGAAGGATATCACGGAGAGGATGCAGAATATTCTGCAGGGAGAA
Source organism: Somniosus microcephalus (assembly GCF_052327205.1). Lineage (NCBI taxonomy): Eukaryota > Metazoa > Chordata > Chondrichthyes > Squaliformes > Somniosidae > Somniosus > Somniosus microcephalus. The sequence goes on along the minus strand of NW_028225389.1, from coordinate 115,831 downwards.
GGGAGTGAACCAGACGTCGTGGTACACGTTGGTACGAACAACTTAGGGAGGGCAGGTATTGAGGTCCTGCAGTCAGACTTTCAGGAGCTATAGAAGATGTTAATAAGTAGGACCTCAAAGGTGGTAATCTCTGGATTACTCCCAGCGCCAATCTCTAGATTACTCCCAGTGCCACGCGCCAGTGAAAGTAGAAAAGGCTTGAGGCATGGTGCATGAGGAAGGTCATTCAAATTCTTGGGGCACTGGGACCAGTTCTGGGGCAGGAGGCACCGATTCAAAAGGGACGTGTTGCACCTCAACAGGACTAAGACCAATGTCCTCGCGGGGAGGTTCACTAGTTTGGTTGGGGAGGGTTTAAACTAAATTGGCTGTGGGGTGGGCACCAGCATATAGAATTAGAAAAGAGGAATAAGGTGCATAAAGGAGGGCGAGTGTTGTAGCATATTAGAGAAGGAAGTAGTGCCATATTAGATAGGAGCAGACTAAGAAGGATTACGAGGAATACAAAGACAGGTTTGGAATGTCTGTACATAACCGCACACAGTGTGGTGAATAAGGTTGGTGAGCTTCAAGCACAATTAACTGTGTGTTAATATGATGTAGTGGTAATAAATGAAACGTGGCTTAAAATGGTGATGGTGTGGAGATGCCGGAGTTGGACTGGGGTGGACAAATGTAAGAAATCACACAACACCAGGTTATAGTCCAAATAAAGCTGTTGGACTTTAAAATGGTGAGGACTGGACTCTTAATATTCACGGGTACAAGGTGTTCAGAAAAGATAGGGAAGGAAAAAACGGAGGTGGGTTGGCAGTGCTGACAGGGGAAGACATTTGTAGTGTTGGAAAGAGAGGATGTCCTTGAGGGGGCAAGGACAGCTTCCATTTGTTTACAGATGAGAAGCAAAAAGGGTATGATCACGCTATTGGGGGTATTCTATAGACCTCCAAATAGTGAGAAAGAGATAGAGGAGCAAATATGTAAGGAAATCACAGAGATGTGCAAGAACGACAGAGTCATGATATTGGGGGACTTTAATTACTCAAACATCAATTGGGATAATGCGAGGCTAAAGGGAGAGGAGGTGGAAGAATTTCTGAATTGTTTTCAGGAGAAACTCCTTGACCCATATGTTCTCAGCCCAACTAGGAAGGAAGCATTGCTGGATCAGGTGTTGGGGAATGAGGTGGGCCAAGTGGACCAAGTGTCTGTGGGAGAACACTTGAGTAAGATTGATCATCATATCATAAGGTTTAAATTAGTAATGGAGAAGAGCAAGGAACAATCTAACGTCGAACTTCTAAATTTAAAGATGGCTAACTTCAATGTGATGAGAGGGGATCTAGTCAGGGTAAAATGGAACCAAAGATTAACAGGAAAAATTGTAACGGAACAATGGCTGATCTTTAAGGAGGAAATGTTGCAGGTACAAGCTAGGGACATTCCAACAAGAAGGCAAGTTAGGGGAACCAAAGCCTTGGATGATGAGGGAGAGACAGAATATGATGAAACAGAAAATGGTGGATGATGCATGTGAGAACCAGAACAAATACAATAAGTTGAGAGGGGAAGTGAAGAGGAAAATAAGACTTACAAAGAGAGAATATGAGAATAGAATGGCAGTTAACATAAAAGGGAACCTAAATATCTTCTAATTGAATGTATATAGTAAGCGGGTTGTAAGAGGCGGGGTGGGGTCTATTGGGGACAAAGAAGGTGATGTACACTTAGATGCGCATGGCAAGGCTAGAATGCTTAATGCGTACAGGAAACTTTCGATTAACCGGCCCCTAAATATCCAGAAATGTTGGTTAACCGGCAAAATTCAGTAGTCGGTTCAGGGAACTTTTATTACTGGCACAGCAACAAATGGAGGAAGGCAAGGGTTTGGCTGCAGCTGTTGCTAAGCTACAGAGACGCTTGCATCTTGTGGACGTTGTTCTGAAGCTGTTGCTAAGCAACAGAGTTTGTTGCTTTATACGGAGCTCTAAGGTCCGTATCTTTTATTATAGCGTTCGGTTATCCCGAATTGTTGATGAACTGGCACCTTGTCGGTCCTGTCTGTATCGGATACCAGAAAGTTTCCTGTACTTTGTTTCGGTGTTTACTAAGGAAGAGGATGCTGACAAAATATCGGAGATGGTAGAGGTAATGGATGGGGTGTAATTGATAGGCACAACGTACAGGAAATGCTGGATATGCTTAGAGTGGATATGGCTTGCATCCAGGTTGCTCAGGGAAGTGAGGGTGGAGATAGCGGTTGGGATTGCCATAATCTTCCAAACTTCACTAGATGTGGGGGAGGTGCTAGATGATTGTAAAGTGGCAAATGTGACACCATTTTTGAAGAAAGGGTGTAAGGACAGTCCTAGTAACTAGAGGCCGGTCAGTTTAAAATCAGTGGTGGGTAAGATTTTAGCAACAATAATCTGGGGAATAAAAACAGCCACTTGGAGAAGTTTAAGCTACTTAAGGAGAGCCAACACGGGTTTGTAAAAGACAGATTTTGTTTGCCTGATCTTATTCCATTTTTTGATTAAGTAACAGAGTAGGTTGATGAAGGGAATGCACTGGATGTTGTCTCTATGGATTTTAATAATGGTTTGACACAGTACTACATAAAAGGCTGGATAACAAAATTGACGCTCATGGAATAGTTGGGTCAAAGTCAGCTTGGATAAGAAATTGTCTTAACGACAGAAAACCGTTATTTTTCAGACTGGAGGATGGTGTACAGTTGTGTTCGCCAAGAGTCAGTGCTAGGACAATAGCACAGGTTTGATGATATCGGCAAATTTTGAAATTTTACTCTGTATTCCAATATCCAAGTCATATTCATATATGGTTTTGCCGGAGTGTTACAACCATGTCTATGGGGTATATGAAAGTTTTACAGTGATTGTGTGAGATATCAAAAGTGTTAAAATGATGGGTGTATTGTGTATCAGTGCTTTAAATATAGATACGAGGTTTTTATTAGTTTGTTACAGTGAGAGTTATGGGGTATATCAGAGCATTCCAGTGAGGGGTGTGAGGTATATCCGAGCCTTACAGTGAGTGGTGTGGGGTATATCAGAGCATTACAGTGAGTGGTGTGAGGTATATCAGAGCCTTACAGTGAGGGGTGTGGGATATATCAGAGCGTTACAGTGACGGGTGTCGGGTATATCAGAGCCTTACAGTGAGGGGTGTGGGGTATATCAGAGCATTGCAGTGCGGGGTGTGAGGTATATCAGAGCGTTACAGTGAGAGTGTGGGCATTTCCCTGTGTTGTCCTGGGTTTCACATATGTCCAGGTGTTATTGAGGCGTATGGAGTATATCAAAGTGTTACAGTGAGGCGCATGGGGTATACCAGAGTCTTAGTAAGGATCTTGGGGATTATAAGATAATTTTACTTTGAGTGATGTGGGATATATCAGTCTGTTAGTGAGGGGAATGTGCTTTATCAGTGTTTTAAAGTGATGTGTGTGCTGTATCAAAGTGTGTTACTATGAGGGTTATGGATTATCTCAGACCGTTCTGGTTAGATGTTGTGGAATATATCAGAATTCTACAATTAGTGATGTGGACTATATCAGAGAGTATAACAGTGAGGTGTGCGGGGTATATCATTGTTGCAGTGAGGGTTGTGGTTGTGTGATTTACAGTATTTTATGTGAGAGGAGTGCAGTTTTTTTATCGATTTACTGTAAGGTGTGTGGGGTATGCCGGAGTGTTACAATCATGTATATGGTGTATATCAGATTCTTACTGTGAGTGTGTGAGGTATCATTAAGGGTTAAGATCATGGGTGTGTAGTGTAGCAATGCTTTACATTGAGGAATGAGGTTTATATCAGTGTGTTATAGTGATAGATGTGAGGTATATCAGAGTGTAACACTGATGGATTTGGTATATGTCCAGGTGTTACAGTGAGAGCTGGGTGGGGTCTACCAGATTGTTACAGTAAGAGGTGTGGATATATCAGTGTGTCACGGTGATGGTGTGGTGTATATTAGAGTGTCACAGTGAGGATTTGGGGTATATAGGAGAGTGTTACATTGAAGGATTTGTGATATATTAGATTGTTACAGTCCTTGGTGAGGAATATATCAGAGCGCTATAGTGATGGCTATGGGGTATATCCGGGTGTTACGTGAGTGCGTAAGTTCTCAATGTGTTAAAGTGATGAGTGTGAATTATATCAGTGCTTTACATTGAAGGGTGAGGTTTATATCTGTGTTACATTGTGGGTTTTGTGGGTTATGTGGTATATCAGAGTGTGTTACTGTGAGAGGTTTGGCGAATATAAATGAGCGTTACAATGAGAGATATTGGCTATGTGTGAGTGTTACAATGAGCGATGTGGGGATATCAGTGTTACAGTGAAGGGTGTGGGACATATCAGAGTGTTTCAGTGAAGTGTGTGGTGTATATCAGGGTGTTTCATTGCGGGCTGTGGGGCATATCAGTGTTAGTGAGGAGTGTAAGATATATCAGAGTGCTACAATGAGGGGTGTGGTGTATATCAGTTTTAAAGTGAGAGGTGAGGGCTATATCAGTGTTACAGTGAGTGTTGTGGGCTATATCAGAGCATTACAGTGATGGGTTTGGGGTATATCAGTGTTACAGTGAAGGGTGTGGGTTATAACAGTGTGTTCCAATGATGGTATTGGGCTATGTCCAGTTTGTGTCCAGATATTTCGGAGAGGGGCTGTGGCATATCAGATTGTTACAGTGAGGGGTGTGGGGTATATCAGTGTTGCAGTGAGGAGAATGGGTTTTATCAGATTGTTACAGTGAGGGCTGTGGGGTATATCAGAATGTTACAGTGAGGGGTGTGGGGTATATCAGTGTGCTACAGTGAGGGGTGTGGTGTCGATCAGTGTGTTACAGTGAGGGATGTCGTGTATTTCAGTGTGTTACCGTGAGGGGTGCGGGGTATATCAGATAATTACAGTAAGTGGTGTGTGGTATATCTGATTGTTAAAGTGAGGGGAGTGGGATATATCCGAGTGTGACAGTAAGTGGTGTGCGGTGTATCAGATTGTTGTACTGAGGGGTGTGCTGTATATCAGTGATACGGTGAGGGGGTGTGGGATATATCAGTGTGTTACAGTGACGGGTGTATTGCATATCAGTGTGTTACCGTGAGGGCTGTAGGTTAGGTCAGAGAGTTAGATGAGGGGAATGATGAGTATTAGTGTTTCAGTGATGGATGTGTTGTATCAAAGTGTGTTTCCATGACGTTATGGTTTATCTCAGAGCGTTATGGTTTGGTGCGTCGGATATATCAGAGTTCTACAATTAATGACGTGGACTATATCAGAGTGTGTTACAGAGAGGTGTGCTGGGTATATCATTGTTACAGTGAGGGTGGTGCGTATGGGATATATCAGCATTTTACGTGAGGGTTGTGTAGATTATCTATGTAGGATTATGGGGTATATCAGAGTGTTACATTGATCGGTGTGTGACATATCAGTGTTTTAGATTGAGCGGTGAGGTTTATATCAATGTGTTACAGTGAAGGGTATGGGGTTTATCAGTGTCTTACAGTGAGAGAGTGTGGTATATTGTGTGTTACAATGAGGGATGTTGAATATGTCACTGTTACATTGAGGTATGTGGGTATATCAAATTGTGAGTGATGGTTGTGAGGTATAGCAGTGTTACAGTGAGGGTTGTGGGGTATATAAGTGATGCAGTGAGGGTGTGTGGTATATCAGAGTGTTACAGTGAGAGTTGTGCGTTATATCAGTGTTACAGTGAGGGTGTGGGGTATATCAGAGTGTTACAGTGAGAGTTATGCGTTATATCCGTGTTTTAGTAGGGGTGTGGTGTTAATCAGTGATACAGTGAAGGGTGTGGGTTATACCAGATTGTTACATTGATGGGTTTGGGCTATGTCCAGTTTGTGTCCAGATATTTCGGAGAGGGGCTGAGGCATATCAGATTGTTACATTGAAGGGTGTGGGTTATATCAAAGTGTAACAATGATGTGTATGGTCTATGTTCAGTTGTTTGTGTCCAGATATTTCGGAGAGAGGCTGGGGCATATTGTTACACATTGTTACAGTGAGGGGTATTGGGTTGATCAGAATGTTACAGTGATTGGGTAGATCAGAATGTAACAGTGATGTGGGGTATATTAGAGTGGTGCTGTGAGTTTCACTCATGTCCTTTAGGGAAGGAAATCTTCCCTCTTTACCTGATCTGACTTATATGTGACTCCAGACCCACAGCAAATGGATGACTCTTAACTGTCCTCTGAATTGTTGTAACAATCCACTCAGTTGTAAGAAACCACTATGAGAAACAATAATAAGAATAAACCCAACGGAACATCTGGTATCAAACAAGGCATTGGCTTCTGTCATGAAAACAGCACTCCCAGCCCAGTCGAACCTGCAAAGTCCTCCTCGCTAACATATGGGGACTTGTGCCAAAATTGCAGAACTGTCCCACAGAATAGTCAAGCAACATCCTGACATAGTCATACTCACATAACCATAACTTTCAGCCAATGTCCCAGATTGATACCAATGACATATGTAGAAATAGGGATGAGGTCCTGCAGGTAGATTTTAGGTAGCTGGGAAAGAGATTAAAATCAGGACCTCAAAGGCAGTAATCCCTGGATTACTCTCGGTGTCACGAGCTAGTGAGTATAGAAGTAGGAGGATAGAGCAGATGGATGTGTGGCTGGAGAGAATGTGCAGGAGGCAGGGCTTCAGATTCCTGAGACATTGGGACAGGTCCTGCGGGAGGTGGTACCTGTACAGGCCGGATGGACTGCACCTCAATGGAGCTGGAACCAATACTGTCGTGTGGAAGTTTGCTGGTGCTGTTGGGGAGGGTTTAAACTAATTTGGCAGGGGGATGGGCACCAGGATGTAGCATAGGAAAGGCTAAATAAAGTGCTCAAAGGATTGGGAGAGAAGATAGCACTAGAGTTAGGAATAATAATTAGGTGGGGTCAGATTAAGTGAGAATACATGATTGCATAAGGTGGGTTTAGAGTTTGTGAACGCACAAGGCGTAGTAAACAAGGTACGTGAGCTGCAGGCACAAATAGCTACATGGAAATATGATGTTGTGGCGGAACCACCAGAGAATTACGGACAATTGTACATAATTCCTTTTACAGCAATGTAGTACAGTTGGGGGCTGCACCTTTAATGTATCTGTTAACTGTACTAGGGCTTCTTTCCTGTACTCCGCGTGATGACATCATGCCGCCGTCATGTGATCTCTCAATGGCGGGAAGAACGTCAGAGCTCGGAGCCTTCTAGCCATTGAGCTCGGAACCTTCTAGCAGTTGAGCTCAGAACCTGCTAGCAGTTGAGATTGGAACCTTCTATTAGTTCGAGAGAGGCTTTGAAGCAGACCAGACCTATTTGCATTGTATCCTACAGTTTCCTGCACAGTTTCGTTTGTGCATTAAATGTAATTGTTTTTGATTCTCTGAGTCGATCGCAATTCTTTGGCTAGGGACCCCAGTTCCAACATTGGTGACCCCGATTTCTTCGAACAATTTTCGTTGAAGTTATATCATGGACACGAACACCGTCACCCTCAAACTGCCGCAATTTTCGGAGCAACAACCGGCTGCGTGGTTTTTCCAAGCGGAAGCCCAATTTGTAATCCGGGGAGTAGCAGCAGATTCGACCTGTTATTATTACGTGGTCTCCGCCCTCGACAGTGCCATGGCCTCGCGGGTTGTCAGCCTCCTCGAAAGTCCACCGAACGGTGGCAAGTACGAAGCTTTAAAAGCAAGTTTGCTGCAGATTTTCGGTCAATCCAAGTTGGAGCCCGCTCGCAGACTTATCTCCATGCCCGGCCACGGGGATTCAAAACCCTCAGAGCTCATGAGCCAAATGCTCACGCTTTTGGGCTCGGAATCACAATGTTATCTGTTCCGCGAGCTGTTTCTCTGTCAACTACCAGAGCCAGTACAGACATCCTTGGCCAATTCCGCGATCACAGACTGTGCTGAACTCACCGTGGAAGTGGATAAAATATTCACGGTCTCAGAACAATCTTGTGCAGCCATGAGGCGCCAAAATTCTGCTGAACTCGCTGCAGAGGTGGATAAAATATGCTCCTGCACACAGCCATGTTGTGCAGCCATGAGGCGCCCATCCCCCACAAGAGCGAAGCCGACTCCTCCTCCTGCAGGCTCGTGTGCATACCACGCTCGTTTCGCCACGAAAGCCAGAAATTGCTGTCCACCCTGCAGTTTCTCACCCACGAGAAAACCTACCTCAAACCAGCAGTTTCTGAGAAGATCAATAAGGCCTAAGGGATGCGCCGGAGTTGTGATGGCCGTCGGGTCGGCAGGGAAACTCCTATACATTACAGACTCCCTGTCAGGGCAACGTTTTCTCTATGATACTGGCTCCCAGTGCAGTATCCTACCAGCGTCGAAGGTAGATCTTCAATCCGGTGGTCTAGGTCCCCCCTCGAGGCAACCAATGGTGCGGCCATTCGCACGTTCGGAAAGCGTAGGCTCCAGTTGAGTTTTGGCGGCCAACGTTTTGTTTGGGAGTTCATGACGGCGAAAGTCTCACAGGCCATCCTGGGGCAGATTTCTTCTGTGCAAATGGGTTTCTCGGCGATGTCCGATACTGCCAGTTAATCAGTGCTTCCACTTTTCACTCGGTCCCCTGCCATTGAAGCACCATGATGCCTTGGTCAGTTGCCTGTGCAGTCCCATCTCCAAATGAGTTCTCTCGTCTTCTCGGTGAGTTGCCTGAGCTCACCAGGCCCACATCTTCTTCTTCAGTCGTGAGGCACGGTGTGGCGCACCACATTACCATGACAGGTACCCCATTTATGTGAGAGCTCGAAGGCTGGAACCCAGTAAACTCGCGGCCGCCAAGGAAACGCCTAGTACAATGGAATGCCTAGGAAATATTCGACGTTCGAATAGTCCTTGGTCCTCGCCATTAGACATTGTTCCTAAGCCGGGCGGCGGATGGCGACCATGCGGCGACTACAGACGCCTGAATGAGGCTACCACACCGGATTGGTACCCAATTCCTCACATTCAGGATTTTTCGGCCCATCTGGCAGGGAATTTCATCTTTTCCAAAGTAGACCTCGTCCGAGGTTATCATCAAGTGCCCGTGCATCCACAGGACAGCCCCAAAACTGCCGTCATCACACCTTTCGGGCTCTTTGAATTCCTTCATATGCCGTTTGGGCTGAAGATTGCAGCACAAGCCTTCCAACGTCTCATGGATTCCTTGTTGCGCGATCTGCCGTTCATCTTCATCTACCTAGATGACATCGTTATTGCCAGTAACAGCGCGGAAGAACACATTACACACTTGCATACCCTTTTTTCTCGTCTCAGCCAACATGGCCTTATTATCAACCCAGCCAAGTGCCAGTTTGGGTAGCACAGCTTTGATTTTCTGGGACACAGACTCACCTCTAAAGGCGCCATCCCGCTGGCCACGGAGGTGGAAGCAGTCACCTCGTTCCCTCTTCCTCAGACCGTCAGGGCCCTCCAGGAATTTCTGGGAAGGCCAACTTTTATCATCGGTTCGTCCCCAAGGCGGCATTATTGATGCAACCTTTGTACGAGGCCCTCAGAGGTAAATCGGGCAAAGACCCGATTGATTGGACACCCCAGATGGACCCGGCTTTCCTCGACACTATGAATGCTTTGGCTGCTGCAACCATGTTGGCACATCCCCTTCCGGGTGCAACCATTGCACTTACCACTGACGCATCTGATTATGCCATCGGGACAGTACAGGAGCAGTGGGTCGATGGTACATGGCAACCACTGACTTTCTTCAGCCACCAATTGCGGAAGAATGAACGCAAGTATAGTAATTTTGATAGGGAGTTCTTGGCATTGTATCTGGCCATCCGCCAATTTTGCTTCCTACTGGAAGGACGCCCTTTCACGGCTTTTGTACACCACAAGACACTTACTTTTGTGATGGCCAAGACAGCGGAACCATGGTCGGCATGGCAACAACGCCATCTTATGTACATATTTGATTTTACAACCGACATACAAAATGTATCGGGCAAAGACAACCTGGTGACGGATTGTCTCTCCCGTGCCCAGCTCCATGCAGTGCACCTGGGAGTCGACTATGTTGGTTTGGCAAAAGAACAGAAGGCAGACCCTGAAGTGCAGGCATACCGGACCACACCTTCCAGCTTACAAGTGGCTGATGTCAGTTTCCAGGCTGCAGGGACCACACGCCTGTGTGACATCTTGATGGGCATCCCACGTCCAATCGTTCCAGTCGAAAGGTGCAGGAGAATTTTCGACAGAAACCACGGGTTGACACACCCTGGCATGAGAGCGTCACAACAAATCATGGCAAAGAAAGTCGTCTGGAAGGGCATGCATCTCGACGTCCGTGACTGGACCAATACCTGCGTGAGTTGCCAGAAGTCCAAGATACAACTCCATGTTAAGGCCCCAGTCGCCACTTTTCCAGTTCCAGAACGTCGATTCGACCATGTGCACGTAGACCTGGTTGGTCCTCTCCCTTCCTTTCGCGGGTACACTCACCTCCTCACCGTGGTAGACCGCACCACCAGGTGGCCAGAGGCAATTCCTTTGGTTGCCACCACAGCGGCAGACATCTCCAGAGCCTTCATCTCGTCGTGGGTAGCTCGGTTTGGAGTATCGGCTGACATCTCCTCCGACCGGGGGCCTCAATTTACCTCTGAGCTTTGGAACGCCGTAGCTCAAAGTTTGGGCACCAAGCTTCATCGTACCACCACCTACCATCCACAGGCAAGCGGTCTGTGTGAAAGATTCCACAGGTAGCTTAAAGCTGCACAGTGTGCTAGGCTCCCTTGGGTGCTGCTAGGTCTTCGCACGGTGCCTAAGGACGACCTGCATTCTTCCTCAGCAGAGCTGGTTTATGGCCCACCACACAGAGTGCCCGGCGTTTTTCTTCCTCCTCACAAGGAACCCTGGTCCACAGCTCAGCAGCTCATCAGCCACCAGGAAGCAGCTAGGAATTTCATCCCAGTGCCCACGTCGCATCATGACCTGCAGCGCTCCCATGTCCTGATGGATCTTAAGAGCGCAGAATACGTGTTCATTCGGCAAGATGCTCGCAGAAACCCGCTCAAAGCGCCTTACACAGGTCCGTTCCGGATCATCTTGTCAGGTGACAAGTCCTTCACAGTCGACATCGGCGGTAAGCCTGACAAAATCTCCATCGACCGGTTGAAACTGGTGCATCTGGATCTCAGCGAACCAGTCATCACCACTCAGCCGCCTCACCGTGGTCGTCCATCTTCGACTGCCAGTCCAGTACAGCCACAGTCATCCACCTAGTCGACAATGCCCGCCTCACCGGGTCGACCACAGCCGACCTCTTCTTATCCTCTGCCTGCGCCATCATCCCAACAACAGCCAACAGCCAATTCGTCTTCTAGCGCTCCGTTCCAGCTGCCAGGGTATCGCAGTCGGTCGGACAGACTCGTCAGACCCCCTTCTCCCCTTACATTCTCTGTTAAAAACTATTCTGGGGGTGGCGCATGTGGCGGAACCACCAGGGGATTATGGACAATAGTAAATAATTCCTTTTACAGCAATGTAGTACAGCTGGGGGCTGCACATTTAATGTATCTGTTAACTCTACTAGGGCTTCTTTCCTGTACTCTGTGTGATAATGTCATGCCGTCCGTCACGTGATATCTCAACGGCGGGAAGAACGTGATGACGTCATGACGTCAGAGCTCAGAACCTTCTAGCAGTTGAGCGCGGAACGTTCTAGCAGTTGAGCTCGGAACCTGCTAGCAGTTGAGCTCGGAACCTGGTCGCATTTGAGCTCGGAACCTTCTAGTAGTTCCAGAGAGGCTTTCAAGCAGACCAGACCTATTTGCATTGTATCCTACAGTCGATCTCAATTCTTCGGCGAGGAACCCCAGTTCCTATAATGTGACAATAATGGAGACATGGCTCATAAATAGGTAACATAATGGTTATGTTACTGGACTAGTAATCCAGAGGCCTGGCCTAATGATCCGGGGACATGAGTTGAAATCCCACTGCTGCAGCTGAGGGATTTAAATTCAGTTACTGTAATTAAATAGATGTGGAATAAAAAGCTAGTGTCACTAATGGTGACCAAGAAACTACCGGATTGTCGTAAAACCCCATCTGGTTCACTAATGCACTTCAGGGAGGAAATCTGCCATCCTTACCTGGTCTGGCCTATATGTGAGTCCAGACCCACAATGTGGTTGAGTCATAACTGCCCTCTGAAATGGCCTAGCAAGCCATTCAGTAACAAACTGCTTACGGTCTGCAGCAGTTCAAGAAGGCATCTAACCACCACCTTCTCAAGGACAATTAGGGATGGGCAACAAATTCAGGCCTTGTGAGTTATGACCACATCCCACTAAAGAATACATTTTTTTTTAATTGCATATTAAATATTCCTGGTTATAAAATGTTCAGGACAGTTAGGGAAGGAACGATAGGAGGTGATGTGGCAGTATTAGTTACGGAGAATAATACAGTACTGGATGGAGAGGATGTCCTGGAGGCGTCAGATACAGAGTCTATATGGCTCGAGGTAAGAAATAATAGAGGTAACATGAAACTTGGAGGAGCAAATTTGCAGAGAAATTACTGAGAGGTGCAAGAGCTATAAAGTAGTAATAATGGGGGACTCCAAATATCCTAATTTAGACTGGGAGAGCAATAGCTTTAAGAGCAGAGAGGGGGAATAATTTCTGAAGTGTGTTCAAGAGATCTTCCTTGATCAGTATATTTCCGGCCCATTGAGGAAGGAGTCATTGCTCGATCTGGTTCTAGGGAATGAGGTAGGTCAAGTAAAGCAAGTGTCAGTAGGTGACCATTTAGGGAACAGTGATAATAGTATCATAAGGTTTAGTTTAGCTATGGAAAAGGACAGGGAGCAATCGAGAATAAGAATGTTTAACTGGGGAGAAGGCCAATTTCAATGGGATAAGAACGGATCTGACCCGGTTAAACTGGAATCAACGTTAGGTAGGCAAAACTGTAGAGGAACAATGTGCTGCCTTTAAAGAGGAAACTTTCGGGTACAGTCGAGGTATATTCCCATGTGGGGGAAAGGTAGAGCAGCTCAAGTCAGAGCTCCCTGGAAGATGAAACAGGAAACCAGCTTGAAAAAGCAGAAAAGGAACTTGTATGGCAGATGTCAGGTTGCAAATACATATGATAATCAGGCTATATACGGAAATTCTGGGCAGCACGCTTTAGGAAGGCTGTGAAGGCCTTAAAGAATGTGCAGAAAAGGTTTATGAGAATGATTCCAGGAATGAGGGACTTCAGTTACGTTGATAGACTGGAGAAGCTGGGGTTGTTCTCCTTGGAGCAGAGGCGATTGAGAGGAGATTTGAAAGAGGTGTTCAAAATCATGAGGGGTCTGGACATTGTAGATAGAGCGAAACTGTTCCCATTGGCAGAAGCGTCAACAACCAGAGGACAAAGATTTATGGTAATTGGCAAAAGAACCAAAGGTGATGTAAGCAAAAACCTTTTTAAACAGCGAGTGGTTAGGATCTGGAATACACTGCCTGAAAATATGTTGGAGGCAGACTCAATCTTGTTTCTCTAAAAAGAGTTGGATAAGTATCTGAAACAAAAAATAATCGTAGGTCTACGGGGAAAGGGAGGGGAGTGGGACTAGCTGAGAGGTGGCACTGGCTCGATGGGCCGGATGGCCTTTTCCATGCTGAAACCATTCTATGATTGTATTAGGAGATATTAAGGCCGGTGATTAAAAGCTCCAGGAAAGAGATAGGTTTTAAGCAACAAGTTAAAGGAGGAGAGAGAGGTTGAGATGCAAAGAGGTTAAGGGAGGGAATTCCAGAGCTTAGGGCTCAGGCAGCTGAAGGCACAGTCACCAATTGTAGAACGATTAAAATCAGGGATGCTCAAGAGGCCAGAATTCGAGAAGCGCAGAGATCTCAGAGGGATGTGAGTTTGGAGGAGATTGCAGAGATAGGGAAGGGCGAGGCCACAAAGTGATTTGAATCATTGCAGCAATACACACAAGCGCTCATTCACACTGACGCGAACTTTAGTAACAGCCATTAAGCGGAAGGGACTTTCATCATTAGTAGAAAGTTGTGTCATATTTTTATGCTCCAAATCAAAGACTAACAGCCTCACAATTTGCTTTCTTACCAGTTTCTCGGAAGGGAAATTCTAAACACTGCGAGGCCGAGGATGTCTACGACAGTGACGAGGATCCCTTCTTCAATCGGACAGGAGCTATCGAAAAGAAGAGGCTCAACAGAATGAAGAAAGCCAGAAAAGTGGAGGAGAAAATGGAGACTTGCGACTCACTGGTAAAAGTCTAAAGTTGTTATTGAATGATGTGCACAGCCCCAGAAAGAACAGCATTCTTCAGAGAAGAGGCAGATAAGGGCTCCAGGAAAAGCAGGTGCTTCGTGTTTGGGGAGGGGGGAAAGGGAATCATGGGGCGCATTGTTCCCAGGTCATGTTGAACAACTTGTGGTACCTGGTTTATTGTGACAATAATGGGGACCCCCCGCAGGAGATAATACACCAGGTAGATAGAAATAAAGTTCATTCACCCAGAAAGAGCCGGCAATTCCTCCCCCAACCACAGCATCTACGTTTCTCCAATAATTCTGGGATGTCTGCCTTCACGACCCTACTCATTCCATTCCATTCCATTGAATTGATTACGCTTCGTGTGAATAACTTGCTGATATCCGTCCTAAATTTGACTTTCAATAGTTTCAATCTATTCTCCTGAAGTGTGAAGTGATTCATTTTGGTAGGAAGAACGAGGACACGCAATATTAACTAAAGGTACAATTTTAAATGGGCTGCAGCAACAGGGAGACCTGGGGGTGCTTTTTGAGAACAAGCACTCCCAAGTGGAGAAGACTGTTGAAAAGCTTACGGAATCATTGGCTTTGTAAATAGTGGCATAGAGTACAAAAGCAAGGAAGCTATGCTGAACCTCTATAAAACTGGTTAGGCCCCAGATGGAGTATTGTGGGCAATTCTGGGCACCGGACTTCTGGAAGGATGTCCAGGTCTTGGAGATGGTGCAAAGGAGATTTACCAGAAATGCACCAGGGATGAAAGACTTTAGCTAAGTGGAGAAGCTGGGGTTGTTCTCCTTAGAGCAGAGACGGTTAAGGGGAGATTTGATGGAGGCGTTTAAAATCAAGAAGAGTTTTGATAGAGTAAATAAGGAAAAACAGTTTCCAGTGACAGAAGGGTCAGTAACCAGAGAACACAGATTTAAGGTGATTGGCAAAAGAACCAGAGGCGAGATGAGGACATTTTTTTACGCAGGAAGATGGAAGGTGGGAATTCGGTGCAGAGGGGGGAGAGGTGCTGAGTAATTTAAACCAAGGGGCAACTGTAAATTGGAAGTAATTATAGTATTTAGTTAGATGTAAGAGGATGAATAAAATTAACCAAGTAGAGGATACCAACATAAAAAGGGCTCTGAATTACATTAAATAAAAATCTGGTATACATAAATTATTAAATAATAAATAGGAGTAAGGGTATGCTAATATAAAACATATTCATATACATAAGCAGGTAGACATTGAAGTAAAATGAAGCGTTAGCTGTAACCCGTTGCCTGCATTTCCCATGCCATGTGGGAACTCCAGGATACTTCGCCTGTCCTGGATAACCACGGGTGCAGGAAGTGCCTCCAGCTGCTCGAACTCGAGCTCAGGTTTTCTGAGCTTGAGCTGCGGCTAGAGTAACTGCAGGGCAGACGGGAGGCTGAGAATTACCTGGAACACACGATCTAGGAGTCGGTCACCCCGCAGCTACAGAGAGTTCAGGGTTTCTGATCTTGAGCTGCGGCTAGAGTAACTCCAGGGCGGACAGGAGGCTGAGAATTACCGCGAACATACGTTCTAGGAGTCGGTCACCCCGCAGCTACAGAGAGTTCAGAGTTTCTGAGCTTGAGCTGCGGCTAGAGTAACTGCAGGGCAGACGGGAGGCTGAGAATTACCTGGAACATACGTTCTAGGAGCTGGTCACCCCGCAGCTACAGAGAGTTCAGGGTTTCTGAGCTTGGGCTGCAGCTAGATCACTGCAGGTCAGACGGGAGGCTGAGAATTACCTGGAACACACGTTCTAGGAGTCGGTCACCCCGCAGCTACAGAGAGTTCAGGGTTTCTGAGCTTGAGCTGTGGCTGGAGTCACTGCTGGGCTGAAGGGAGGCTGAGAATTACCTGGAACACACGTTCTAGGAGCTGGTCACCCCGCAGCTACAGAGAGTTCAGGGTTTCTGAGCTTGAGCAGCGGCTAGAGTCACTGCAGGGCTGACGGGAGGCTGAGAATTACCTGGGACACACGTTCTAGGAGTCGGTCACCCCGCAGCTGCAGAGAGTTCATGGTTTCTGACTTTGAGCAGCGGCTGGAGTCACTGCAGGGCAGAGGGGAGGCTGAGAATTACCTGGAACACACGTTCTAGGAGTCGGTCACCCCGCAGCTACAGAGAGTTCAGGGTTTCTGACTTTGAGCAGCGGCTAGAGTCACTGCAGGTCAGACGGGAGGCTGGGAATTACCTGGAACACACGTTCTAGGAGCTGGTCACCCTGCAGCTACAGAGAGTTCAGGGTTTCTGAGCTTGAGCTGCGGCTAGATCACTGCAGGTCAGACGGGAGGCTGAGAATTACCTGGGACACACGATCTAGGAGTCGGTCACCCCGCAGCTACAGAGAGTTCAGGGTTTCTGAGCTTGAGCTGCGGCTAGAGTCACTGCAGTGCTGAAGGGAGGCTGAGAATTACCTGGAACACACGTTCTAGGAGCTGGTCACCCCGCAGCTACAGAGAGTTCAGGGTTTCTGAGCTTGAGCAGCGGCTAGATCACTGCAGGTCAGACGGGAGGCTGAGAATTACCTGGAACACACGTTCTAGGAGGTGGCCACCCCGCAGATACAGAGAGTTCAGAGTTTCTGAGTTTGAGCAGCGGCTAGAGTCACTGCAGGGCAGAGGGGAGGCTGAGAATTACCTGGAACACATGTCCTAGGAGCTGGTCACTCCGCAGCTACAGAGAGTTCAGGGTTTCTGAGCTTGAGCAGTGGCTAGAGTCACTGCAGGGCAGACTGGAGGCTGAGAATTTACTGGAAGACACGATCTAGGAGCTGGTCACCCCGCAGCTACAGAGAGTTCAGGAGAATAGTCAGTGGGTGGCCAGCTGGCAGGGTAGGAAGAGGCAGGCAATGCCAGGAGTCCTCCGGGAGTGTGGCACTCAACCCGCATTCCACTGCTGAATACCAGTGAGGGTGACAACACCTCGGGGGTCTGCAGATTACAGCACATCCATGCCACAGTGGGGCAAAAGACTGCAAAGGGGGCACTGCAAAGTGTGGAAATGCAGTGCTCATCGGGAATTCGATAGTCAGGGGAGCAGTCAGGGGTTTCAGCAACCGCTGACGTGAGTCCTGCATGGTGTGTTGCCTCCCTGCTCCCAGGGTGAAGGACGTCACTGAATAGCTGCAGAACATTTTGAGAGGGGAAGGCAACAGCCAGAATTAATGTTCCATGTTGGAAACAATGAAGTAAGCAGGAAAATGGTTGAGGTCCTTCAGGCAGAGTTGCAGGAGCTTCGGATTAAGTTAAAGAGCAGTACCTCAAAGGTAATAATCTATGGCTTATTTCGTGTACCATGTGCTAGTACATATAGGAGCAGTAAGATAAGAGAGGTTAACGCGTGGCTGGATATATTGTGCAGGAGGGAGGGCTTCAAATTCCTGGAGCACTGGGACCAGTTCTGGGGCAGGAGGGACCTGTTCACGGCGGACGGTTGCACCTCAATGGAGCTGGAACCAATGTCCTCACGGTTTCCTGGTGTTGTGGGTTAGGTTGGAACTGATTGGACAGGGAGATGGGCACCACGATGAAGCATTAGAGAGGATATACAAGATGCACAGAGAACTGGGAGAGACAACTAGCACTGCAGTAATGAGTAATTCAGAAATAGGAGGGTTTAGACTGGGGGAAATGTGAGGCAGATAAAGATAGGTTTGGAGTGAGTAAATACATGGAGTGGGGTAAATAAGGCTGCTGAGCTGCAGGCACAAGTAGTCACATGGGATTATGATATAGTGACAATAACGGAGACATGGCTCAAACATGGGGAGGAATGGGCACTTAACATTCCTGGCTACAATATATTCAGGAAAGATAGGGGAGGAATAAATGGATGGGTGGCAGTACTGATTACAGCACTAGAATGGGAAGATATACTTGAGGGTTTAAAGTCAGAATCTATTTGGTTAGAATTAATGAACAATAGAGGAGTCCTTACACTGCTGGGTATATACTATAGGCCACCAAACAGTGACATAGAGGAGCAAATTCTCAGGCAAATTGCAAGAATATTCAAGCACTTTAGAGCTGTAATAATGGGGGACTTAAATTATCCCAATATAGACTGGGATAGTAACAGTGTAAAGGAGGATGAATTCCTTAAATATGCATGATCTCCTTCAGGGTGTTTCCAGCCCAACAAGGAAGGAAGCAGGATCTAGTTCTGGGGTATGAAGTGGGGCAAGCAGAGAATGTTTCAGTGGGGGTGCATTTGGGGAACAGTGATCAAAATATCTTTAGGTTGAAAGTAGTAATATAAAAGGACAATGAAAAATCAACTGGAGTAGGGCTAATTTCAGAGAGTTGTGAAGGGATCTGGGCCATGTGGATTGGAATCAAAGATTGCCGGGTAAAACAGTAAATGATCAATGGGAGGCCTTCAAAGAGCTGATAGTTCAGGTACAGACCAGACACATTCTCACGATGGGTAAAGGAAGGGCATCCAAAGCTAGAGCTCCCTGGTCGAGTAAAGATATGGATTAAAATGAAGGAGGAAGAGGAGCTTCTGAGAATTGTAAGATTCATAGTTCAGTAGAGAACAAAGCTGAATACAAAAAGTACAGGCGAAAAGTGAAAAAGCAAATAAGAGAGGAAAAGAGACGAGATTAGTGGGTAACATAAAAGGTAATTCAAAAGTATTTCATAAACATATAAATAGTAAAAGGGATATAGTAATCTGGGATGTTATGATTAAGGTTATCCACCAGGTGGTGATGTAGCAAATGCTGCTGCTAAGGTCAGAGGTTTGTTTCCTGTTAAGGTCAGAGGTTTGCTTCCTGTCAATGTCAGCAAAGGTGAAATGCCAGGATGAAGGCATGATGTTTGTTACTCTGTTTGTTAATTAAGTACTCGTGCTAATTCTACGATATCGCCACTTCGAGTCCTTGTCTCACTACATGGAGAGCTTGTGGAGAGAGAGGGCATGGTTGAGGTATTAATGAGTACTTTGCATCTCTCTTTAATGAAGAGGATGCCAATGTCACAGTAAAGGACGAGGTAGGAGAAAAATTGTATGGGATAACATAAGAAAAGGTGGAGGTACTATAAAGGTTGGCGCACTCAAAGTAGAAAGTTCTACCAGTCCGGATGGGCTGCATCCAAGTTTGCTGTGGGAATTTAGGGTTGAAATAGTGGAGGCTCGGGCCACAATCTTCCAATCCTCCTTGAGTATGGGAGTGTTGAAAGAGGACTGGATGATTGCAAATATTACACCCCTGTTCAATAAACAGGACAGGGATAAACCCGGCAACTACAGGCCAGTCAGTGGTGGAGAAACTTTTAGGGACGTTAATCCAGGACATAATTGTTTGGCACTTAGAACATATGAGTTAATAAATGAAAGACAAGTTGCAGATGGAACTTAATACAGAGAATTATGAGGTGATGCATTTTGACAAAAGGTACAGGGAGAGGCAATATACACTTAATGGCAAAGGTTTAAAGAGTGTGCAGGGACAGAGGGAGCTGGGAGTTAATGTGCATAGGTCTTTGAAGGTGGCGGGACATATTGAGGGAATGGTTAGCAAATCATATGAGATCTTGGGCTTCCTAAATAGAGGTATACAGTACAAAAGTAGAGAAGTTATGCTGAACCTTTGTAAAACGCTGGTAGGCCACAACTGGATTAATGTGTCCCGTTCTGGTCACTGCATTTTAGGAAGGATGTGAAGGCCCTTGAGGGGGTGCAGAGAAGAATTACCAGAATGGTTCCGGGGATGAGCGATCTTAGCTACAATGAGAGATTAGAGAAGCTGGATTTGTTTTCATTCGAGCAAAGGAGGTTGAGGGGTGTTTTGAAAGAGCCATATAAGATTTTGACTGGTTTGGATAGTTTAGACGGGGAATGGCTGTTCCCACGAGTTGATGGTACAAGGAGTAGGGGAAACAGGTTTAAGGTTTTGGGCAAGAGATACAGGGGGAAGGTGAGGAAAAACTTTTTTATGCAGCGAGTGCTGAGGACCTGGAACTCACTGCCGATGGAAGTGGTGGAAGCGGAGACACTCAATGTTTTCAAGAGGAGACTGGATAGGCACTAGAGGGAAATAAACTTGCAGGGCTATGGGGATAGAGCGGGGAATGGGACTGAATTCATTGCTTTACAGAGAGCTGGCACAGAATCGATGGGCCGAATTGCCTCCTTCTGTGCTGTTATGACTCTATGAAAGCTAGCATGGATTTGTTATTGGCAAATCATGTTTGACTGACCTAACTGAGTTCTTTGATGAATTAATGAAGAAGGCGGATGAGTGTAGTGGCGTCGCTGTTGTGTATATGGACTTTCAAAAGGCGTTTGATAAAGGACCACACAATAGACTTGTTAGCATAATCCGATGGTGTTAAAGGGGCAGCGGCTGTATCGATACAACATTGGCTAAAGACAGAAAGCAGAGTCGTGGTGAACGCTTGTTTTTCAGACTAGAGTGAAGTGTGCAGTGGTGTCCCCAAGGGGTCAGTATCCAGACCACTGCTCTTTTTAATATATATTAATGAGCAAGACATACGTATACAGGCACAATTTCAAAGTTTGCAGAAGACAAGAAATTCGGAAATGTAGTAAATAGTGAGGAGAGTAGCAGACGTAAGGAGCACAAAGACAGACTGGTGAATTGGGCAGACAGAAGCCAAATGAAATTTAACACAGAGATGTGTGAAATGTTTCATTTTGGTAGGAAGAATAAAGAGAGGCAATAAAAACTAAATGGTATAATTTTAAAAAGAGTGCCAGAACAGAGACCTGCGGTGTAGGGTTCTCAAAATTCCCACATGCCCCAGAGTTATTAAAAAAGGGACCCTGAAGAACGAAGTTATAAGAGTACCACAAACAAAATGGCTTCTGGGCCTCGTGGCAGAAGCCTGCAAGATAGAAAAAAACCAAGGCCCTGCAAAACGGCAGGTCAGGTGGCATGCCTGGGTCTGTGAGGGACTTGATATTTCTGAAGCCAGACATTAGATAATGCAGAATATGCATTCTTCATTTTTGAAACCAATCAACTCATCAAACCTTTTGCATAAATAATTGGTGACTGTTCGAAGTAGCCACCAAGCCAGGAAAACGACGATTAATCATTATGAGTAACAATGCCGAGACATTAAGGAACATTTAACAGCGGGGCAGCCACCCAAAAAGCAGTTAAAGTGAACGCCAAAATTAGAAAAAGAACTATCCCGGATTTGGCGCGCAGATAAGGAACCTCTGAAGCAGTATAATTGTAGGCCCACTGGTAACTGAAAAGAAGACGGGACTCAACACAGGACTCAAAACACACAGGACGCACAGGTCAGCAAGCGGGCTGGCGACATGAGGTGAATGGCAAGGCCCATAAGCAGAGAAAGGCAGCATAGAGAAGCATTGGGGACGAGCGGGCACACACCTCATTCCAGGTATAAGCTGATGTATGAAGCAGGGGTAGAAGAAGAAGCCGACGACCACGAGCACCACGGTAACAAAAGGGCCAGGTGAACTAAATGTTCGGATCATTACCACTGCACAGGTAATGATCTAGGCCACCGCAACCACGCCAACACCAAAGATCGCCAACCGAACCCCAACCGCTACAAAACTTCGACGACCAAACCACTACCAGAAGAACAAAGCCCGAAGTTTCCACTCTGCAAGGTAAAGTCCCCAACAAAGACTTTACTCGCTATCTCTAACGGAGGAAAAGAGGGTACTTTTCTCAGATGACTCCACCACGCGACCTGGGACCACGTGAGGATGGCAGGCCCCAAAGGACACCAAGAGCGAATCCCAAAACCACAACCGGCTCAATCGACAGGATTCGACCTGTCCAGACACCCTTATTGGTGAGCATAATCCCTGGCCCCTCACAGCATAATTAGTTAGATATTGGGGGTAGGACAAGTGTAAGGGGATCAATACAGCGATTTCTCTCTCGATATGCTGTGTCTTCCCCAGTCCTAATTAAGTGTACTCTTGTAAGCCTGTAACTATACCAGTAATATTCAGTGTTGTAACGTTTATTGTGCCTTTTTAATAAAGAATACAGTTTTCTTGTACCAAACAAGTTGTCTACTCCAATTCTGTGTCGTCGCCTGTACCTAAGTCCGTTGTCTAGAACCAAGGGGTGTGGGAGCGATTCGAACCACTCAGAGACCCAACCAGATGCAAGCTGACTGCGCACACGCCACCTCCTACAGGGGGTGTATGTACACAACTGTTTCAATGTGGCAGGACAGGTTGATCCTTAGCTTTATATATAAAGTCAGAATACAAAAGAAAGGAAGTTATGCTAAACTTTTTTAAATCACTGTTTAGGCCACAGCCGTAGTATTGTGTCCAATTCTGGGCACCAATTTAGGAAGGATGTCAAGTCCCTGGAGAGGGTGCAGAGGAGATTCACTGGAATGGTACCAGGGATGAGGAACTTCAGTTATGTGGAGAGACGAGAGAAACTGGTTTCCTTGAAGCAAAGACTTGAGGGGAGATTTGATAGAGTTGCTCAAAATCCTGAGTAGATAAGGAGAAACTGTTTCCTGTGGCACATGATTCGACTTCTGGGTGAGTAACCAGAGGACACAGATTTAAGGTAACTGACAAAAGGGCTGACATGAGGCAAACATTATTTACGCAGCAAGTTGTTGTGATCTGGAATGCACTGCCTGAAAGGGTGGTGGAAGCAGATTCAACAGTAACTTTCAAAAGGTGAAAAAGTTGCAAGGCTATGGGGAAAGGGCAGGGGAGTGGGACTAATTGGATAGCTCTTTAAAGGAGCTGGCACAGACACGGTGGGCCGAATGGGCTCCTCCTGGGCTGCATCATTCTATGAGGGGAGCGGGGTCGGAGACAGGGCTGATTGTACACCCTGTGTTCATGCCGAGTGAGCATGCACACCAGGAGCAGGATCTGGTCAATGTGACCCTGCGACACCTCGAGTGGAAGGGGCTGCGTGCGGCCGCTTTGTGACATCACTCCTGGATGATGTGATCTCACGTGGAGACAGCGCCCCGCCCCCAGTTACGGACCATCAGTGGGATGTGACTGTGGGAGGAGCTGGAGTGACAGAGGCATTGTGTTTATTCCAAATAAAGAGGGCAAATGGCAGAAAAGAACAAGTTAATACTTAGTTAAGTAACAAAACACACTCATTCTTTGGAAACATATTCAAATTAATTATAATCACAGTCACAAAAGCAGCCCCAATGTATTCCAGTTACAGATTCTTCGATTGAAATGAATTATTTTCTTTTCAATGTCTCTCGGAGAAGTCAAATCATCACCACACTGACTGGGACTGGAGAATTGTTGCTGGGTTCACAGAACAGATGTGGTGGGATCATGACCACCAGTTTCTGAGATGGGATAAAACCAGAAACTTCAACAATGATTGAAATATTGAGGAACTTTGCTGAGAATCCCATTAGTCATAGAGTCATAGAGTCATAGAGTTATACAGCACAGATAGAGGCCCTTCGGCCCATCGTGTCCGCGCCGGCCATCAAGCCCTGTCTAATCTAATCACATATTCCAGCATTTGGTCCACAGCCTTGTATGCTATGGCATTTCAAGTGCTCATCCAAATGCTTCTTAAATGTTGTGAGGGTTCCTGCCTCCACAACCCTTTCAGGCAGTGAGTTCCAGACTCCTACCACCCTCTGGGTGAAAAAGTTCTTTCTCAAATCCCCTCTAAACCTCCCGCCCTTTACCTTGAATCTATGCCCCCTAGTTATTGACCCCTCTACTAAGGGAAAAAGCTCCACAGCATCCATCCTATCTATGCCCCTCATAATTTTGTACACCTCAATCATGTCCCCCCTCAGCCTCCTCTGCTCCAAGGAAAACAAACCCAATCTGCCCAGTCTCTCTTCATAGCTGAAGCGCTCCAGCCCTGGTAACATCCTGGTGAACCTCCTCTGCACCCTCTCCAACGCGATCACATCCTTCCTCTAGTGTGGCGACCAGAACTGCACACAGTATTCCAGCTGTGGCCTAACCAGTGGTTTATACAGCTCCATGATAACCTCCTTGCTCTTATATTCAATGCCTCGGCTAATGAAGGCAAGTATCCTATATGCCTTTTTTACCACCTTATCCACCTGTTCCGTCGCCTTCAGGGAACAGTGTACTTGCACACCCAGATCCCTCTGACCCTCCGTCTTGCCTAGGGTCTTACCGTTCATTGTGTATTCCCTTGCCTTGTTAGTCCCCCCAAAGTGCATCACCTTGCACTTTTCTGGGTTAAATTCCATTTGCCACTGTTCCGCCCATCTGACCAACCCATCTATATCGTCCTGCAGACTGAGGCTACCCTCCTCGCTATTTAGCACCCTACCAATTTTTGTTTCATCCGCGAACTTACTGATCATACCTTTTACATTCATATCCAAGTCATTAATGTAGACCACAAACAGCAAGGGACCCAGCACCGATCCCTGTGGTACACCACTGGCCACAGGCTTCCAATCACAAAAACAACCTTCGACCATTACCCTCTGCCTTCTGACACTAAGCCAGTTTTGTATCCAATGTGCCAAGGCACCCTGGATTCCATGGGCAATTACCTTCTTGACCAGTCTCCTGTGAGGGACTTTATCGAAGGCCTTACTGATATCCATGTATACCACATCCACTGCGTTACCCTCATCCACACACCTAGTCACCCCCTCAAAAAATTCAATCAAATTAGTCAGACATGATCTTCCCTTGACAAAGACATGTTGACTATCCCTGGTTAATCCAAGTGGAGACAAATTTTGTCCCTCAGAATTTGTTCCAATAATTTTCCTACCACTGATGTTAGGCTCACTGGCCTGTAGTTCCCCGGTTTTTCCCTACTTCCCTTCTTGAATAATGGTACTACATTAGCGGTTCTCCAGTCCTCTGGCACATCCCCTGTGGCCAGAGAGGTTCTGAATATATGTGTTAGAGCCCCCGCAATCTCTTCCTTTGCCTCACACAGCAGCCTGGGATACAATTCATCCGGGCCTGGGGATTTATCCATTTTTAGGCCAGCTAAAACCGACAATACCTCCTCCCTCTCGATGTTAATATCTTCGAGCATATCACAGTCCCCCCGCCCTATTTCTATGTCTACATCATCCTTCTCCATAGTGAAAACAGATGCATAAAATTCATTTAGAACCCCTCCATCATCTTCCAGCTCCACACACAGATTGCCACTTTTGTCTCTAATGGGCCGTATTTTTTCCCTAGTTATCCTCTTACCCTTAATCTATATATATAAAGCGGCTCTTCTGTCTGTCCCGATGTCTGTCCCGATGTCTGTCTGTCTGTCCGTTCTCTATAGGTTTGAAAGTTACAGAGCGTACCGACGCGCGCGTCGCCTCAAAAGAAAGCTTGCGATTCCGGACCGGTCATAGGCGTATTTACGTTTCGGCCGCACAAAAATCCCGCCCGCGGTATCTGAAAAACGTTCAGCCTTCCGCTCATTAGCATCTCATTAGCGACCGTGTAACGTCGAGGTCGACCAATCGGACGGCGTGTTCCTGGCGCGTGCCATCCTACAGTTCAGTGTCGAGTGACTCGACGATTCACCAATCCTACGCTTCGGTGACCTGACCGGTCGACCAATCGGTGCGTGTGTGGGCGGGCCTTATCCTTCTGAACCAAGGTGAGTGGCCGCCATCTTGATTTTTCACAATTTTTTCCCCACACTTTCTGTGTGTTAGGGAACTAAGGTAAATATTTGAATTATGTGTTAAGGTATTAATTAACAAATAATTTCAGTTTTATATTGTGTTTAGCAACCCCCCCCTCCTCCTCACCCTTGCACAGAGGGGGACTCGGTGCTGGTCTCCAGGCCCGCTGCAGGCAGGCCTGAAGCTCCAAAAATTTCTCCCTCTCTCTCTCTTCCCTCTCTCTCGCTCCTTCTCCTCTTCCCTCTCTCTCCTTCTCCTCTTCCCTCTCTGTCTCTCTCTACTTCCCCCTCTCAGGTTTGACGGTGTCGGGGCCCGAAGTGAGCCGCTCTAACGGCCGCCAGCCCGCGGGGTTTCCCTGCCTACTCCCCGCTCTAACGGCCGCCAGCCCGCGGGGTTTCCCTACCTAATCCCCGCGGGCCGCCTCGCTCCGCTGGCACTGACCGCGCATGCGCCGCCCGCCCGCGAGAGCCCACTCTGGCTTTTTTTAAACGGCAAACACGCATGCGCATGGCCCGCCACCCCGTGATGCCAGCACGCATCAGTTTTAAAAAAATGAAGAGGCCGCCAGTTGCGCAGCCGCCTTGACGCCGGCACGCATGCGCACTGCCCCCATGACGCCAGCACACAGCATCGGGAGATCGCGGGGGGTGCGAGGCTCGGGAAATCGCGGGGGGGGGAGAACCTTGGGAAATCGCGGGGCGGGGGGGGAGAACCTTGGGAAATCGCGGGGCGGGGGGGGAGAGCCTCGGGAAATTGCGGGAGGGGGAGAGACTCGGGAAATCGCAGGGGGGAGAGACTCGGGAAATCGCGGGGGGGGGAGAGCCTCGGGAAATCGCGGGGGGGGAGAGCCTCGGGAAATCGCGGGGGGGGGGAGAGCCTCAGGAAAATGCGGGGGGGGAGAGCCTCGGGAAATCGCGGGGGTGGAGAGCCTCGGGAAATCGCGGGGGGGGGGGAGAGCCCCGGGAAATCGCGGGGGGGAGTGCTTCGGGAAATCGCAGGGGGGGGAAGAGCCTCGGGAAATCACGGGGGGTGGAGAGCCTCGGGAAATCGCGGGGGGGAGAGCCTCGGGAAATCGCGGGGGGGCGGCGAGAGCCTCGGGATATCGGGGGGGAGGGAGAGTCTCGGGAAATCGCGGTGGGGGGAAAGCCTCGGGAAATCGCGCGGGGGGGAGAGCCTCGGGAAATCGCGGGGAGGGGGGGAGAGACTCGGGAAATCGCGGGGGGGGAGAGCCTCGGGAATTCGCGGGGGTGGGAGAGCCTCGGGAAATCGCGGGGGGGGGAGCCTCGGGAATTCGCGGGAGGGGGGAGAGCCTCGGGAATTCGCGGGGGGGGAGAGCCTCGGGAAATCTCGGGGGGGGACAGCCTCGGGAAATCGCGGGGGGGGAGAGCATCGGGAAATCGCGGGGGGGGGGAGAGCTTCGGGAAATCGCGGGGGGGGAGAGTCTCGGGAAATCGCGGGGGGTGCGGGGAGAGCCTCGGGAATTCGCGGGGGGGGAGAGCCTCGGGAATTCGCGGGGGGAAGAGCCTTGGGAAATCGCGGGAGGTGGAGAGCCTTGGTAAATCGCGGGGGGGTGGGGAGAGCCTCGGGAAATCGCGGGCGGGCAGAGCCTCGGGAAATCGCGGGGGGGGGAGAGCCTCGGGAAATCGCGGGGGGAGAGGGAGAGCCTCGGGAAATCGCCGGGGGTGGGGAGAGCCTCGGGAAATCGCGGGGGGGAGAGCCTCGGGAAATCGCGGGAGGGGGGAGCCTCGGGAAATCGCGGGGGGGCGAGCCTCGGGAAATCGCGGGGGGGGGGGGAGAGCCTCGGGAAATCGCGGGGGGTGAGATCCTCGAGAAATCGCGGTGGGGGGAGAATCTCGGGAAATCGCGGGGGGGGGGAGAGCCTCGGGAAATCGCGGGGTGTGAGAGCTTCTCTGTTCCCCACCCCCAGTCTCTCTCTGTTCCCCCCCCAGTCTCTCTCTGATCCCCCCCGTCTCTCTCTGTTCCCCCCTCCCCCCAGTCTCTCTCTGTTCCCCCCCCCAGTCTCTCTCTGTTCCCCCTCAGTCTCTCTCTGTTCCCCCCCAGTCTCTCTCTGTTCCCCCCCCAGTCTCTCTCTGTTCCCCCCCACCCCCCCCAGTCGCTCTCTGTTCCCCCCCACCCCCCCAGCCGCTCTCTCTTTCTCTTCCAACAACAACATGCCCTCGAAAAATCGTCGGCAACGCCGGGCTCACCCCAGCTAGTATACTTATAAAACATCTTAGGATTTTCCTTTATTTTGCTCGCCAGTGTTATTTCATGGCCCCTCCTTGATCTCCTAATTTCTTTTTTAAGTAACCCCCTGCACTTTTTGTATTCCTCTAGGGCTTCCTCCGTCTTTAGCCTTTTGTATCTGCCAAAAGCCCTCCTTTTTTTCCTAATCCATTCTCGTATATCCCCTGACATCCAAGGTTCCCTGTGGTTTTTGGAACCACCCTTGACCTTTACGGGAACATGTTGCCATTGTATGATCTCAATCTCCCTTCTGAAAGCCTCCCATTGCTCCGATGCGGATTTTCCTACAAGTAGCTGATCCCAGTCCATTTTGGCCAGATCCTGCCTTATCCTATTAAAATCGGCCTTCCCTCAATTTAGAACCTTTATATCCGGCCCATCCCTGTCCTTTTCCATGACCACCTTAAATTTCATCATATTATGGTCACTGTCACCAAAGTGCTCACCTACTAGCACTTTTTCCACTTGGCCGGCCACATTCCCTAGAATTAGGTCCAGTACCGCCCCCTCTCTTGTAGGACTTTCTACATGCTGGCTCAAAAAGCTCTCCTGGATGCACTTTAAGAATTCTACACCCTCTGAGCCTTTCACAATCTGAATATCCCAGTTAATATTGGGGAAGTTGAAATCCCCCATTATTATTACCCCATTATTTGCACATTTCTCTGAGATTTGCCTACATATCTGTTCCTCTATCTCCCCCTGACTGTTTGGAGGCCTATAGTACACTCGCAGCAAAGTGCTTGCCCCCTTTTTGTTTTTAAGCTCCACCCATATGGCCTCATTAGAGGAACCTGATAATATATCATCCCTCCTTACTGCAGTAATTGACTCCTTAATTAATATTGCGGCACCCCCTCCTCTTATACCTCCCCCTCTGTCTCGCCTGAAGATTCTGTACCCTGTAATATTGAGCTGCCAGTCTTGCCCCTCCCTCAACCATGTCTCCGTGATAGCAACAATATCATACTCCCATGTGTTTATCAACACCTTCAGTTCATCCACCTTATTTGCAAGACTCCTTGCATTAAAATAGATGCCATCCAGTCTTGCCCTTATATGTTTGCCCTGTCTACCAAGCTGACTTGTTTTTTTCTCTATAATTGGCAGCACATCACCCCCTATTTCAGCTCCCCTCTGTAACCCCCCCCCAACCGTGCTAGCAAAACTCCCTGCAAGGATATTTGTCCCGCTCTGGTTCAGGTGCAACCCGTCCGTCTTGTTACAGTCCCATCTTTCCCAGAAGCAGGCTCAGTGATCCAGGAAAGTAAAACCCCTCCCCCCTACACCAACTCTTTAGCCACGCATTCATCTGCTCTATCCTCCCATTCCTATACTCACTAGCACGTGGCACTGGGAGTAATCCAGAGATTACAACCTTTGAGGTCCTGCTCTTTAATCTGTTACCTAGCTCCATAAATTCTTGATGCAGGACCTCATCCCCCTTCCTACGGCTATGTCGTTGGTCCCAATGTGGACCACGACCTCTGCCTGCTCACCCTCCCCTTAAGAATGCCCTGTAGCCGCACAGTGACAACCATGACCCTGGCCCCAAGGAGGCAACAAACCATCCTGGAGTCAAACTTGCGGCCACAGAAACGCCTATCTGTTCCCTTACGATAGAACCCCCTATC
Organism: Somniosus microcephalus; assembly: GCF_052327205.1. Classification (NCBI taxonomy): domain Eukaryota; kingdom Metazoa; phylum Chordata; class Chondrichthyes; order Squaliformes; family Somniosidae; genus Somniosus; species Somniosus microcephalus. Next base: position 85,982 of record NW_028225389.1, on the reverse strand, counting down.
ACTATTGCTCTCCCACTCTTTTTCCTCCCTTTCTGAGCAGCAGAAGCGTCCCTGGTGCAAGGAAGCTGGCTGCTGCTGCCTTCCCCTGGTGAGTCATCCCCCTCAACAGTATCAACTTGGTATACCTGTTTGAAAGGGGGATGTCCGCAGGAGTTCCCTGCACTTCCTGCTTGCCTCTGTTAACTCGCCTAAACATGCTATCCATGACCCTCTCAGCATCGCGCATGCTCCAAAATTCATCCACCCGCAGCTCGAGCGCCGCAATGCGGTCTACAAGTAGCTGCAGCTGGATGCATTTCCCGCACACATGGTCGTCAGGGACACTGGCAGCGTCGCTGACTTCCCACATGGAGCAAGAGGAGCAGAACACGGGTCTGAACTCTCCTGCAATGAATTACTCCTTTAATTAATTTAAAAATGTATTCAATACCCCAGTTACAGGTACACTCTAGGGCGCTTTATTCACCAACTGTCCCCCACTACACCACAGAGACCCTAGAAATTTAACACCACAGAATTCAAGGTTGTATTGATTTTGCCGAGGTGAGCATCTAACCGGGTACTAGGAGTTGTTCAACATCTGCCGACAGTCTCGGCTTTTGATGCAACAAGTTGCAGGGAGCTTAACACGTAGATAAACCTTGCCCGTGCCTCACATGGGAGTGCGTGATGGCACAGTGTAGAGGGACGCATTACTCTGTATCTAATCCGTGCTGTACCTGCCCTGGGGGTGCTTGATGGCACAGTGTAGAGGGAGCTCTTACTCTGTATCTAACCCGTGCAGTACCTGCTCTGGGATTGTTTTTGATGGGACAGTGCAGAGAGGGCTATTACTTGTATCGAACCCCTGCTTACCTGCCCTGGGAGTGTTCAAGTAGGGGGCAATGTAGAGAGCAGCTTCACTCTGCATCTAACCCGTGCTGAACCTGCCTGTGATTGTTTGATGGACAGTGTAGAGTGAGCTTTATTCTGTATATAACCCATGGTGTTACGTGCCCTGGGAGAGTTTGATGTGACAGTGTAAAGGGTGCCTACTCTGCATCTACCTGTTGGACAAGGTCAAGGGCTGAGGCACCTCAATCACTGCATCCTGGCTTCCACACCTTCCTGACTGCAGCCACACCATCCTGTCCCTGACCACTGACTAACCCTAAAGTACTACATAAACCTAAACGTGTGACTGCCTCCTGGATCAAAAGTGTCCAGGTAACTCTCCCCCTCCATTATGCATCGCAATGTCTTATGGTCGTACTTCAGCTCAACAGTTCTGCAGATGTGATTGCCCGAGATCGTGATTTTCTCACAGACTTCCCCAGAGAGAGTGATAGAGAGGGTCGAGAGAGACAGAAAGTGAGTCATAGAGATAGAGTGAGAGTGAGAGAGGGAGAAATGTAGAGCGACCGAGAGTTAGAGGGAGAGAGATACAATGAGAGTGAGAGCTATTAGCGACAAAGAAGGAGAGAGAGAGAGAGGTGTATAGGGTGAGGCACAGACTGATTGAGAAACAAAGGGAGAGGAACAGAGGAGAGAGAGGCAGAATGAGGGAGAGAGAGCGAGAGCGGGCGAATAAAAGAGAGAGAAGAAGAAACAAATAGATTGGGAGAAACAGAGATTCAGAGCGAGGACAGGGACAGATACAGAGAGCTGGACAGAAACAGAGAGAGACTAAGAAATGAGAATAATATAGACAGAGTGGGGGGAGGGTGAGAAACAGAAAAGAGAGAGAAGGAGTGACAGATAGATAGTGAGAGATGGGGAGGGAGAAAAAGAGAGAGAACATGGGAGATAGAGATGTAGACAGAGAATCGAAGAGAGAGCGCCAGAGAAGGGGGAGAGAGAGGTAGAAGGAGCGACGAAGTGGAAAGTGTGGAGAGCGATAAGCAGAGTAATAGATAGAGAGAGAGAGACACAGAGAGAGAGTGACGGTGATGGAGAGAGAAGCACAGAGAGAAAGAGTGACAGGGGGCAAGAAGGTGACAGAGAAAGAGACCAATACAGTGATATGGGCTGAGACACAAGGGGAACATAGAGACTGACAGGCAAAAAAGTGAGAGAGAGCGAGATGAAGAGCAGACAGGGGGTGCGAGTGAGAGACGCATATTGAGAGTGAACATGGAGACGACAGAGAGAGACTGCAATATGGACGAATAGAAAGGGTTCGAGGGCGGGAGAGCTAGAAAGGGCGGGACATACAAGATGGAGGGACACAGGGACAGTGAGAGTAACAGAGAAAACGTGGGAGAGGGGGAGACAGAGACAGATACAGACAGGTAAACAAAGATTATGGGCAGAGAAAGACAGCAACAGAGACAGAGGGGCAGTGCGAGGGTTTAAAACAAACAGAGAAAGATCGTCAGAGAGACAGACAGTCAGAAAGAGAGAGAGACAGCCATACATACAGCCAGAAGAAAAAGAGAGCGAAACGGAGAATGGCGGGGAGACAGATCGAAGGATGGGGAAGATGGATGAGGGGAGGAATCGGAGGGGGAGGGTGAGAGGGCGGGTACAGAAAACTCTGTATCAAACCCGTGCTGCACCTCCCTTGGGAGTGTTTGATGGGGCAGTGTATAGCGAGCTTTACTCTATATCTAACCCGTGCTGCACCTCCCTTGGGAGTGTTTGAGGGGACAGTGTAGAGCGAGCTTTACTCTATATCTAACCCGTGCTGCAGCTGCCTTGGAAGCGGTTCGATGGGGCAATGTAGAGGGAGCATTACTCTTAACGTAACCGATGCTGCATCTGCCTTGGGAGTGTTTGATGGGACAATGTAAAGGAAGCTTTACTGTGTATCTAACCCATGCTGTACCCTGCCTTGGAAGCGTTTGATGGGGCAGCGTAGAGGAAGCTTTACCCTGTATCTAATCCATGATGCACGTGCCTTGGTAGTGTTTGATGGGGCATTGTAGAGAAAGCTTAACTCTGCATCTAACCCGTGGTGCACCTGCCTTGGGAGTGTTTGTTTGGCGAGTATAGATGGAGCTTTACACTGATGGGGCAGTGTAGCGGTTGATTTGCCCTATTTCTAAACCATGCTGTCCCTGCCCTGGGAGTGCTGGATGGGACCGTGCAGTAGGAGCTTTACTCTGTTTCTAACCCATGATGACATTCCCTTTGGAGTGTTTTTTGGACAGTAGAGACGGAGCTTTACTCTGTATCTAACCCGTGTGGTACCAGCCCTGGACGTGTTTGATGGGAAAGTGTAGATGGAGCTTTACTCACTATCTAGCCAGTGCTATACCTGCCTGAGAGTGTTTGATGGAGCAGTGTAGAGGGAGTTTAACTCTAACTAATCCGTGCTGTCCCTGACCTGGGTGTGTTTGATGGGCCAATATAGAGGGAGCTTTACTCTGTCTCTAATCTGTGCTATCCCTGCCCTGGGATTGTTTAATGGGACACGGAAGAGGGAGCTTTAATCTGTATCGAACCCATGCTATAAATGCCTGCGTGTGTTAGATTGGGCAGCATAGAGGGAACTTTACGCAATCTTCCTCGTGCTGTCCCTGCCCTGCGAGTGTTTTTTGATACAGTGTAGAGGGAGCTTTACTCTGTATTTAACAGATGCTGCACCTGCCCTGGGAGAGTTTAATGGGACAGTTTAGAGGGCGCTTTACTCTGTATCTAACCCGTGCTTTCCCTGTCCTGGAAGTGTTTGATGGGACAGTGTACAAGGAGCTTTAATCTGTATCTATATTGGGCTGTACCTGCCCTGTGAGTGTTTGATTGGACAGTTTAGAGGGAGAATTATTCTGTATCCTACCCTTCTTTTAACAGCCATGGGAGTGTTTGATTGGGCAGTGGAGATGGATATTTATTCTGTATCTAAACCGTGCTGTGCCTTCCCTGGGAGTGTTTGATGGGACAGTGTAGGACGAGCTTTGCTCTGTACCTAACCCATGCTGTATCTGCCCTGGGTGTGTTTAATGTGACAGTTTAGAGGTAGCTTATCTCTGTATCTAACGCGTGTTGTACTGCCCTAATAGTGTTTGATGAGACAGTGGAGAGGGAACTTTAATCTGTATCTAAACTGTGCTGACCGTGCCCTGGGAGTGTTTGATGGGACATTGTAGATAGCGCTTTGCACTGTATCTTTCCGGTGCTGTACCTGCCCTGGGAATATTTGACGGGACAGTGTAGGACGAGGTTTAATCTGAATCTAAATGGTGCCGTACCTGCCCTGGGAGTATTTGAAGGGACAGTATAGAGGGAGCTTTACTGTGCATCTATCCTGTGCTGTACCTGCCCTGGGAGTGATTGGTGCAACAGGGCAGAGAGTGCTTTACTCCGTATCTGACGCGTGTTGTACTGCCCTAGTAGTGTTTGATGGGACAGTGGAGAGGAAGATTTACTCTGTATCTAAACTGTGCTGACCCTGCCATGGGAGTGTTTGATGGGACAGTGTAGAGTGAGCTTTACTCTGTATCTAACACGTGCTGTCCTGGCAATTGGAGTGTTTGATGGGACATTGTAGAGGGAGCTTTACTCTTTCTAACCTGTGCTGTACGTGCCCTGGGAGCATTTAATGGGACAGTGTAGAGGGAGCTTTACTCTGGCTCGAATCGGTGCTGTACCTGCACTGGGAGTGTTTGATGAAACAGTGCAGAGCAGGCATAACTCTGTATCTAACACGTGATATCCCAGCCCTTGGAATATTTGATGGGATAATATATAGGGAGCTTTCCTCTGTACCTAACGCATGTTGTACTGCCCTAGTAGTATTTGATGGGAGATTGGAGAGGGAACTTTAATGTGTATCTAACCCTTGCCATCCCTGCCCAGGGAGTGTTTGATATGACAGTGTAGAGGGAGCTTCACTCTGTATCCAACCTGTGCTGTAACTGCCCTGGGAGTGTTTCATTGGACAGTGTTGAGGGAGATTTACTCTGTATCCTACCCTTGCTGTATCAGGCATGGGAATGTTTGATTGGGCAGTGTAGAGGGAGCTTTACTCTGTATCTAACCCCTGCTGTACCTGCCCTGGGCATGATTGTGGTGAGAGTTAAGAGGGAGCTTTACTGTGAATCTAACCGGTGCTGCACCTACCTTAGGAGTGTTTGATGGGGCAGCTTAGACGGAGCTTTACTCTGGATCTTGACGGGTGCTGTACCTGCACTGGGAGTGTTTGACAGGACAGTAGAGAGGGATTATTACTCTGTATTTAAGCAGTGCTGTACCTGCCCTGGAAGTTTTGATGGGACAGTGTAGTGTGAAGTATACTCTGTCTCTAACCGGTGCTGTACCTGCCCTGGGAGAGTTTGATGGGAACGTGCAGAGGGAGCTTTACCCAGTATCTAACGCGTGTTGCAATGCCTAATATTGTTTGATGGGTCGCTGGAGAGGAAGCTTTACTCTTTATCTGATCCGTGCTGTCCCTGCCCTGGGAGTTTTTCATGGGATAGTGGAGAGGAAGATTTTCTCTGTATCTAAAATGTGCTGACCCTGCACTGGGAGTGTTTGATGGGACAGTGTAGATGGATCTTTACTCTGTATCTATCCGGTGCTGTACCTGCTCTGGGAGTATTTGAAGGGGCAGTGTAGGATGAGCTTTACTCTGTATCTTACCCGTGCTGGACCTGCCCTGGGAGTGTTTAATGGGACCCTGTAGAGGGAGTTTTACTCTGTATCTAAACGGTGCTGTACCTGCCCTGAGAGTGATTGATGGGACAATGTAGAGCTAGGTTTGCTCTGTATATAAGCTGTGCTGCACCTGTCTTGGGAGTGTTTGATGGGACAGTGTAGAGGGAGCTTTACTCTGTATCTAACCCATGCTGTACCTGCCTTGGGAGTGTTTGATGGGACAGGGAAGAGGGAGCTTTACTCTGTATCTTAACCATGCTATATCAGCCTGGTTGTGTTAGATGGGGAAGCGTAGAGGGAACTTTACTCAATCTTACTCGCGCTGTAACTGCCATGGGAGAGTTTAGTGGGACAGTTTAGAGGGAGCTTTACTCTGTACATAACGCTTGTTGTACTGCCCTGGTAGTGTTTGATGGGACAGTGGAGCGGGAACTTTACTCTGTATCTAAACTGTGCTGACCCTGCCATGTGAGTGATTGATTGTACAGTGTAAATGGAGCTTTACTCTGTATCCAACGCTTGCAGTAACGGTCATGGGAGTGTTTGATTGGGCAGTGTCGAGGTAGCTTGATTCTGTGTCTAACCCGTGCTGCACCTGCCCTGGGAATGTTTGATGAGACAGTGTAGATGGCGCTTTACTCTGTATCTAACCCGTACTGTACCTGCCCTGAGAGTGTTTGATGGGACAGTGTAGAGGGAGCTTTACACTGTACCTAACCCGTGCTGTACCTGCCCGGGGATTGTTTGATGGGACAGTGCAGAGGGAGCTTTAGTCTGTATCTAACCAGTGCTTTCCTGTCCTGGGAGTGTTTAATGGGACAGTGGAGAGGGAGCTTTACTCTGTATCTAACTGGTGCTGTACCTGCCCTGGAATTGTTTGATGGGACAGAGTAGAGGGAGTTTTACTCTGTATCTAATCTGTGCAGTACCTGCCCTGGGAGATTTTGATGGGACCGTGTGAAGGGAGATTTACTCTGTCTCCAACCGGTTTGGTACGTGCACTGGGATTGTTTGATGGAACTGTATAGAGGGAGATAAACTCTTTATCTAACGCGTGTAGTACTGCCCTAGCACGGATTGATAGGACAGAGGAGGGGGTACTTTACACCGTATCTAACCCGTGCTGTCCCTGCCATGCGAGTGTTTGATTGGACAATGTAGAGGGAGCTTTACTCTGTATCAGACCCCTGCTGAACATGCACTGGGAGTGTTTGATGGGACAGTGCAGAGGGAGCTTTACTCTGTAACTTACCCGTCCTTTCCCAGCCCTTGGGGCGTTTGGTGGGACAGTGTAGAGGGAGATTTACTCTGTATCTAACACGTACTGTACCTGCCCTGGGAGTGTTTGATGGGATAGTGTAGAGGGAGCTTTACACTGTATCTAACCCGTGCTGTACCTGCCCTGGGAGTGTTTGATGGGACAGTGTAGAGGGAGCTTTACTCTGTATCTAACCCGTGCTGAACCTGCCCTGGGAGTGTTTGATGGAACAGTGTAGAGAGAGCTTCACTCTGTATCTAAACCGTGCTGTACCTGCTCTGGGATTGTTTGACGGGACAGTGTAGAGGGAGCTGTATCTGTATCTAACCCCTGCTTTACCTGCCCTGGAAGTGTTGAATGGGGCAGTTTAGAGGGAGCTTCACTCTGTATCTATCCCGTGCTGCACCTGCCCTTTGATTGTTTGATGGGAGAGTATAGAATCAGCTTTATTCTGTATATAACCCGTGGCGTACCTTCCCTGGAAATGTTTGATGTGACAGTGTAGAGGGCGCCTACTCTGCATCTAATTGTTGGACAAGGTCCAGGGCTGAGCTTCCTCCATCACTACATCCTGGCTCCCCATATTTTCCTGACAGCAGTCACACCATCCTGTCCCTGAACACAGACTAACTCTAAAGTACTACTTAACCTAAACGTGTGACTGCCTCATGGATCAAAGTGTCCAGCTAACTCTCCCCCTCCCTGATGCATCGCAATGTCTGCTTCTCGTACTCCAGCTCAACAGTTCTGCAGATGTGGTTGCTCGGGATCACGATTTTCTCCACAGACTCCCCAAGGGAGAGTGATAGAGAGGGAGAGAGAGACAGAAAGAGAGACATAGAGAGACAGAGTTAGAGTGAGAGTGATAGAAATGTAGAGCGACAGAGAGTTAGAGGGCGAGATATACAATGACAGTGAGAGCTACAGCAACAAAGACGGAGAGAGAGAGAGAGCAAGATGTATAGAGTGAGGCACAGACTGATTGAGAATGGCAGAGTGAGAGCGACAGAGATAGAAGGGGAAGTAGAGACCGAAAGAGAGATCGAGGGAGAAACACAGAGTGAGTGAGAGTCAAGTAGAGAGAAAGAGCTACAGAACGTGAGATAGACAGCGATGGAGAAAGAGAGAGAGAGAGGGAGAAAGAAGCAGAAACAGATAGGAAGATCGATAGAGGGAGAGAGACTGAGGTGCGCATGCAGAGACAGAAAGAGAGACAGAGAGGGATGGAGAGAGAGTGAGACAGATATATATAGAGAGGCAGAAGAGTAGACAGACAGAGAGAGAGAGACAGTCAAAGAGAGAGACGGTAAAGAGATTGATATAGAGAGTCAAAAAGAGAAACTTTCTAAATCACCTCAAATCTAGTTCCCCAGACACCCTTCATTTTAAAGCCCTCCAGACCCAAGAGCTGAACCCAGAAATGAGTCCCCTGAGTCAGTTGTACTCCTACCCAGCCGGACCCTGACCAGTCCCAGACCAACACTGCTCTCCAAACACCAATCCGAGTGAACCAAATCATTAAACAATGCAAAGAAACCTACCTGGAACATTGGAACAAAATAACCAAAAGCCAAAGCAGATTAGAATGCTACCGGGCCCTAAAAAGAGAATATAAACTGGCAGACTATCTCTCGACCATCGGAGACACAAAACAGTGACAGACACTCACCAGATACAGACTAAGCGACCACCAACTGGCAATTGAAAAAGGAAGATACAAGAAATCCTGGCAACCTAAAGAAAATAGAATATGTGATCATTGTCTGGCCGGCGAGGTTGAGACAGAGGTGCACTTCCTCCTAAAATGCGAAAAATTCAACAAAACAAGAAACATATATTTTGACAAGCTCAGCCTTACAACCCCAGATTTCAAAGAATTGGATGACCTGTTAAAATTAAGAATAGTCCTGGGGGAAGGAGACAGACCATATCTTGGTGCCCAATATGTAACAACATGTCACAACCTGAGGAACAGTGAGTGACTAACGAGCACACCCATAGCATATAATCTCTAAAAATGTTTAAATCAATACCGAATGTACCCAACGACTGTTTAAATTAATACTGAATGTACCCAACGAGGGTCAACGACTGTTTAAATTAATACTGTCTGTACCCAAGGAAGGTCAAAATTGTTTGACACCTACAGAATGTTGGAAACCTGTACTTTTTTTGTTATGTAAGCTTTGGCAATATGGTTCCCTGTAAACTTTCATGCCAATAAAGCATTTGAATTTGAATTTGAATTTGACAGAGGGACGCTTATTGACAGAGATAGAAGGAGAAATGGGAGACAGAGAGCAACAGAGGCTGAAAGAGACAGAGACAGATAGAGAGAGAGAAAGAGAGAAGAGTAGAGGGACAGAGCGACAAGCACACAGAGCGAACAAATGAATGAGGGAGACTGAGATGTTGTGAGGGAGAGAGCGTGGAGACACAGATACAAAGAGCAGAAAGGGGGAGAGAGAGAGTGACAGATGAGGAGTGAGAATGATATTGCTAAGATAGATAGAAAGAACGTGAGACAATGGGAGAAAGATAGAGAGAAACGCAGAGAGATAGGCAGGAACAGACAAAAAGATTGAGAAAGCCAGAGAGAGAGTGCCAGAGAGAGACGGGTAGGGGAGGGAAGAGAGAAAGCCACAGGCCGCGATGGAGTGATACATAGAGAGGGACAAGTGAGAGAGACAGAACGAGAGACAATAGCAAGACAGTGAGAGATACAGAAAGAGTGGCGCTGGAGAGAAAGAGTTTGGATAAAAGAGAGATGGGGAAACAGAGAGAGAGGGACAGAAAGAGAGAGACAGAATGAGGGAGAGAGCGAGAGCGGGGGAATAAAAGAGAGACAAGAAGAAACAAATAGATTGGGAGAAACAGAGATTCAGAGCACGGGACAGGGACAGATGCAGAGAGAGAGCAAGAAATGAGAGTTATATAGACAGAGTGGGAGAGGGTGAGAAACAGAAAGAGAGAGAAGGAGTGAAAGATAGATAGTGAGAGAGGGAGGGAGAAAAAGAGGGATCAAGTGGGAGATAGAGATGTAGACAGAGAATCGAAAGAGCGCCAGAGAAGGCGAGAGACAGGTAGAAAGAGTGACAGAAGAGGAAAGTGTGAGAGCGATAAGCAGAATAATAGATAGCGAGAGAGAGACACAGAGAGAGTGAGGGAGACGGAGAGAGAAGCACAGAGAGAGAGAGTGACGGGGGCAAGAAGGTGACAGAGAAAGAGACCAATACAGTGATATGGGGTGAGAGAGAGAGGAACATAGAGACTGACAGGCAGAAATGGAGCGACAGAGCGAGATGAAGAGCAGACAGGGGGTGCGAGTGAGAGACGCATATTGGGAGTGAACCATGGAGAGCGACAGAGAGAGACTGCAATATAGACGAATAGAAAGGGTTAGAGGGCGGGAGACCTATAAAGGGCGGGACATACAAGATGGAGGGACACAGGGACAGTGAGAGTAACAGAGACCGGGACAGAGAAAACGGGGGAGAGGGGGAGACAGAGACAGATACAGACAGATAAACAGAGATTATGGGCAGAGAAAGACAGCAACAGAGACGGAGAGGGGCAGTGCAGATTAAAACAAACAGTGATAGGTCGTCAGAGAGACAGACAGTCTGAAAGAAAGAGAGACAGACATACATACAGCCAGCAGACAAAGAGAGTGAAACGGAGGATGGCGGGAGACAGATGGAAGGATGGGAAAGATGGAGAGGGGTGAGGGAGACAGAGAGGGGAGGAGATGAAGAGAGGGGGAGGGGAAGAGGGGGGATACAGAAAATTCTGTATCAAACCCGTGCTGGACCTGCCTTGGGAGTGTTTGATGGGGCAGTGTAGAGGAAGCTTTACACTGTATCTAACCTGTGCACTACCTGCCCTGGGAGTGTTTGATGGGGCATTGTAGACTAAGCTCAACTCGGTTTCTAACCCGTGGTTCACCTGCCTTGGGAGTGTTTGCTGTGAGACTATAGAGGGAGCTTTACACTGATGGGACAGTGTAGATGGTGATTTGCTCTATTTCTATACCGTGCTGTCCCTGCCCTGGGAGTGCTGGATGGGACCGTGCAGAGGGAGATTTACTCTTTATCTAACCCGTGATGCCCCTGCCTTTGGAGTGTTTGAAAGGACAGTAGAGACGGAGCTTTACTTTGTTTCCAGCCCCTTTTGGTCAGCCCTGGACGTGTTTGATGGGTCAGTGTAGTTGGATCTTTAGTCTCTATCTAGCTAGTGCTATACCTGCCTGCGAGTGTTTGCTGGAGCAGTGTAGCGGGAGCATTACTCTAACAACTGCTGTCCCTGACCTGGGTGTGTTAGATGGGACAATATAGAGGGTGCTTTACTCTGTATCTAAACTGTGCTATGCCTGCCCTGGGAGTGTTTGATGGGACGTGAAAGAGGGAGATTTACTCTGTATCTTAACCATATTTTAACTGCCTGCGTGCGTTAGATGGGGCAGCGTAGAGGGAATATTTTTTCAATCTAACTCGTGCTGTTCCTGCCCTGGGAGTGTTTTTGATACAGTGTAGATGGAGCTTTATTCTGTATAGAACATGTGTTGTACTGACCTAGTAGTGTTTAATGGGACAGTGTAGAGGGTACTTTACAATGTATCTATCCCGTGCTGTCCCTGCTCTGGGAGTGTTTGATGGGAGAGTGTAGAGGGAGCTCTGCTCTGTATCTAACCTGAGCTATACCTGCCCTGGAAGTGTTTGATTGGACAGTGTAGAGGGAGCTTCACTCTGTATCCTACCCTTGCTTTAACGGCCATGGGAGTGTTGGATTGTGCAGTGTAGAGCGAGCTTTACTCTATGCTTAATCGGCTCTGTACATGTCCTGGGACTGCTTGATGTTACAGTGTAGAGGGAGCTTTACTCTGAATCTAACCAGTGATGTAACTGCCTTGGTGTTTTTGATTGGGCCGTGTAGAAGGAGCTTTTCTCTGTATCTAACCCGTGCTGCCCTGCCCTGGGAGTGCTTGATGGGACAGTGTAGATGGAATGTTACTCTTTATCTAAGCCGTGCTGTACCTGCCCTGGGAATGTGTGATTGGCCAGTGTAGAGGGAGTTTACTATGTATCTAAACCGTGCTGCACCTACCCTGGGCGTTAATGACGGGACAGTGTAGAGATAGCTTTACTCTGTGTCTAACCGGTGAGGTACCTGCCCTGGGAGTTTTTCATGGGACAGTGAAGAGGGAGATTTAGGCTATATCTAAATTGTGCTGTCGCTGTGCTGGGAGTGTTTGATGGGACAGTGCAGAGGTAGCTTTACTCTGCATCTAGCCTGTGCTGTCCCTGCATTGGCAGTGTTTGATGGTCGAGTATAAATGAAGATTTGCTCTCTATCTAACACGTGTTTTAATTCTTTTGTAGTATTTGATGGGACATTGGAGAGAAAGGTTTACTCATTATCCAGTCCTTATTTTCCCTGCCCTGGGAGTGTTAGATGGGACACTGTAGTGGGTGCTTTACTCTGTACCTAACCCGTGCTGCCCTGCCCTGGCAGTGCTTGATGGGACATTGTAGAGGGAGATTTACTCTGTATCGAACCTGTGCTGCCATGACCTGGGACTGTTTAATCTGACAGTTTAGAGGGAGCTTTACTCTCTATCTAACGTGTGTTGCACTGCCCTAGTAGTGTTTGATGGCACAGTGGAGAGGAAAGTTTACTCCGTATCTAAACCGTGCTGTAACCTCCCTGGGAGTGTTTGATGGGGCACTGTAGAGGGTACGTTACTCTGTATCTAACTTGTGCTGTACCTGCACTAGGAGTATTTGACGGGTCAGTGTAGGGCGAGCTTTACTCTGTATCTAACCCGTGCTGCAGCTGCCCTGGGATTTTTTCAAGTGATAGTGTAGAGAGAGTTTTACTCTGAATCTAAGCGGTACAGTACTTGTCCTGGGAGTGTTTGATGGGACTGTGTAGATGGAGCTTTACTCTGTATCTAATCCGTGCTGTACTTGCCCTGGGAGCTTTTGATGGGACAGTGTAGAGGGAGCTTTACTCTGTATCTAACCCGTGCTGTTCCTGCCCTTGGCGCTTTTGATGGGACAGTGTAGAGGAAGATTTACTCTGTATCTAACCCGTGCAGTACCTGCCCTGGGAGTGTTTGGTGTGAGTGTAGAGGGAGCATTACTCTGTATCTAACCCGTGCTGTACCTGCCCTGGGAGTGTTTGATGGGACAGTTTAGAGGGAGCTTTACTCTGTATCTAACCCGTGCTGTACTTGCCCTGGGAGCTTTTGATGGGACAGTGTAGAGGGAGCTTTACTCTGTATCTAACCCGTGCTGCAGCTGCCCTGGGATATTTTCAAGTGATAGTGTAGAGAGAGTTTTACTCTGAATCAAAGCGGTACGGTACATGCCCTCGGAGTGTTTGATGGGACAGTGAAGAGGGAGCTTTAATCTGTCTCCAACCGGTGCTGTACCTGTCCTGGGAGTGTTTGATGGGACAATGTAGAGGGAGCATTACTCTGTCTCCAACCGGTGCTGTTCCTGACTTGCGAGTGTTTGATGGGTCAGTGTAGAGGAAGCTTTACTCTGTATCTAACCCGTGCAGTTCCTGCCCTGGGAGTGTTTGGTGTGAGTGTAGAGGGAGCTTTACTCTGTATCTAACCCGTGCTGTGCCTGCCCTGGGAGTGTTTGATGGGACAGTGTAGAGGGAGCTTTACTCTGTATCTAACCCGTGCTGTACTTGCCCTGGGAGCTTTTGATGGGACAGTGTAGAGGGAGCTTTACTCTGTATCTAACCCGTGCTGTTCCTGCCCTTGGAGCTTTTGATGGGACAGTGTAGAGGAAGATTTACTCTGCATCTAACCCGTGCTGTACATGCCCTCGGAGTGTTTGATGGGACAGTGAAGAGGGAGCTTTAATCTGTTTCCAACCGGTGCTGTACCTGTCCTGGGAGTGTTTGATGGGACAGTGTAGAGGGAGCTTTACTCTGTCTCCAACCGGTGCTGTTCCTGACTTGTGAGTGTTTGATGGGTCAGTGTAGAGGAAGCTTTACTCTGTATCTAACCCGTGCTGTACCTGCCATGGGAGTGTTTGATGGGACAGTGTATAGGGAGCTTTACTCTGTATCTAACCCGTGCTGTACCTGCCCTGGGAGTGTTTGATGGGACAGTGTAGAGGGAGCTTAACTCTGTATCTAAGCCGTGCTGTACCTGCCCTGGGAGTGTTTGATGGGACAGTGTAGAGTGATCTTTAATCTGTATCTAACCCATGCTGTACCTGCCCTGGGAGTGTTTCATGGGAGAGTGTAGAGGGAGCTTTACTCTGTATCTAACCCGTGCTGTACCTGCCCTGGGAGTGTTTTATGGGAGAGTGTAGAGGGAGCTTCACTCTGTATCTAACCCGTGCTGTACCTGCCTGGGAATGTTTGATGGGACAGTGTAGAGGGAGCTTTACTCTGTATCTAACGCATGCTTTTCCAGACCTGGGAGTGTTTGATGGGACACTGTAGATGGAGCTTTACTCTGTATCTAAACAGTGCTGTACTTGCCCTGGGAGCTTTTGATGTGACAGTGCAGAGGGAGCTTTGCACTGTATCTATCCCGTACTGTACCTGCCCTGGGGGATTTTGATGGGACTGTGTAGAGGAAGATTTGCTCTGTATCTAACCCGTGCTGTACATGCCCTCGGAGTGTTTGATGGGACAGTGTAGAGGAAGCTTTACGCTCTTTCCTACCCATGCTGTACCTGCTCTGGGAATATTTATTGGGGCAGTGTAGAGGGAGCTTTACTCTTTATCTAACCCGTGCTGTACCTGCCCTGGGAGTGTTAGATCGGACAGTGTAGAGGGTGATTTACTCTGTATCTAACTCGTTCTGTACCTGCCCTGGGAATGTTTGATGGGACAGTGTAGAGGGAGCTTCACTCTGTATCTAACCCGACCCGTGCTTTTCGTGACCTGGAATGTTTGATGGGACACTGTAGAGGGAGCATTACTCTCTATCTAACCCGTGCTGTACCTGCCATGTGAGTGTTTGATGGGACAGTGCAGAGGGAGCTTTGCTCTGTATCTAACCGGTGCTGTACCTGCCCTGGGAGTGTTTGATGGGGCAGTGTAGAGGGAGTTTTACTCTGTATCTAACCCGTGCTTTCACAGCCCTTGGAGTATATGAAGAGATAGTTTAGTGGGAGCTTTACTCTGTATCTTTCCCGTGCTGTACCAGCCCTGGGTGTGTTTGATGGGGCAGTGTAGATGGTTATTTTCTCTGTAACTAACCCGTGCTGTACCTGCCCTTGGAGTGTTTGATGGGACCATGTAGAGGGAGCTTTACTCTGGATCTATCCTGTGCTGTCCCTGTCCTGGGAATGTTTGATGGGACAGTGTAGAGGGAGCTTTACACTGTATCTAACCCGTGCTGTACCTGCCCTGGGAGTGTTTGATGGGACAGTGTAGTGGAAGCTTTACAATGTATCTAACCAGTGCTGTACCTGCCCTGGGAATGTTTGATGGGACAGTGTAGAGGGAGCTTTACTATTTATCTAACCCGTGCTGTACCTGCCCTGTGAGTGATTGATGGGACAGTGTAGGGGGCGCTTTACTCTGTATCTAACCCGTGCTGTACCTGCCCTGGGAGTGTTTGATGGGACAGTGTAGAGGGAGATTTGCTATGTATCTAATCCATTCTGCACCTGCCCTGGGACTAATTGAAGGGATAGTGTAGAGTGAGCTTTACTCTGTATCTAATCCGTGCTGTACCTGCCCTGGGAGTGATTGATGGGGCAATGTGGAGTAAGCTTTACTCTGTATCTAAACCGTGCTGTACCTGCCCTGGGTGTGTTTGATGGAACAGTGTAGAGGTAGCTTCACTCTGTATCTAACCCGTGCTTTTCCTGGCCTGGGAGTGTTTGATGGGACACTTAGAGGGAGCTTTACTCTCTAGCTAACCCGTGCTGTACCTGGCCTGTGTGTGTTTGATGGGAAATTGCAGAGGGAGCTTTACTCTGTATCTAACTGCTGATGTATCTGCCCTGTGAGTGTTTGATGGGGCAATGTAGAGGGAGCTTGACTCTGTATCTAACCCGTGCTTTCACGGCCCTTGGAATATATGACGGGACAGTGCAGAGGGAGCTTTACTCTGTATCTATCCCGTGCTGTCCCAGCCCTTGGAGTATATGATGGGACAGTATAGAGAGAGCTTTATTCTGTATCTAACGCATGTTTTACTGCCCTAATAGTGGTTGATGGGCGAGTGGACAGGGAACCTTACTCTGTATGTAACCCTTGCTATCCCGGCCCTGGGTGTGTTTGATGGTGCAGTGTATGTACCTTTAAGAGGAACTATGTTTTTGAAGCCCCTGTATACTGTAGTAGCAGTAGTGACCACTCGGGTATAAAAGCCTGTGTAGCGTCTTGTGTTGTTAGTTCACCTCCAGACTTTGTTCAGTAAACACTTGTTAAATCAACTCCTGCATTCCGTGTCTCCATTAACACATGGATCTAACAGATGGGACAGTTTAGAGGGAGCTCTTAATCTGTATGTAACCCTTGCTATCCCTGCCCGGGGAGTTTTTGATTGGACAGTGTCGGGGGAGCTTTACTGTGTATCTTACCCTAGCTGTATCGGCCATGCGAATGTTTGATTGGGCAGTGTAGAGGGAGCTTTACTCTGTATCTAACCGGTCCTGTACATGCCCTGGGTGTGTTTGATAGAACAGTGTAGAAGGAGCTTTACTCTGTATCTAAACTGTGCTGTACCGACCCTAGTAGTGTTTGTTCGGGCAGTGCAGAGGGAGATTTACTCTGTATCTTACCTGAGCTGTACCTGCCCTGGGAGTGTTTGATGGGACAGTGTAGATGGAGTTTCATTCTCTATCCTACCCTTGCTGTAACGGCCATGGGAGTGTTTGATTAAGCAGTGTAGAGCGAGCTTCTCTCTCTCTCTAATCCGCTCTGTAAATGTCCTGGGACTGATTAATGTTACAGTGTAGAGGGAGCTTTACTCTGAATGTAACTGGTGCTGCCGTGCCCTGGGAGTGTGTGATGGGACTGTGCTGAGGTAATTTTACTCTGTCTCTAAGCCGTGCTGTTCCTGCCCTGGGAGTGTGTGATGGGACAGTGTAGAGGGAATTTTACTCTGTATCTAAGCCGTGCTGTACATGCCCACAGAGTGTTTGATGGGACAATGTAGAGGTAGCTTTACTCTGTATCTAACCCCGTGCTGTAGCTGTCCTGAGATTGTTTGGTTGTACAGTGGAGATGAAGCTTTATTCTGAATCTTACGCTTGCTGTAACGGCCGTGGGAGCGTTTGATTGGCCAGTGTAGAGGGAATTTACTCTATCTAAACCATGCTGCACCTACCCTTGTCGTTATTGACGGGACAGTGAAGAGGGAGATTTACGCTATATCTAAATTGTGCTGTAGCTGTCCTGGGAGTGTTTGATGGGACACTGCAGATGTAGCTTTACTCTGTATCTAACCAGTGCTGTCCCTGCCCTGCGAGTGTTTGGTGGGACAGTGTAGAGGGAGATTTACTCTGTATCTAACCGGTACTGTACCTGCCCTGGGAGTATTTGATGGGAAAGTGAAGAGGGAGATTTACGCTATATCTAAATCGTGCTGTAGCTGTCCTGGGAGTGTTTGATGGGACACTGCAGAGGTAGCTTTACTCTGTATCTAACCTGTGCTGTCCCTGCATTGGCAGTGTTTGATGGTCGAGTATTGATGAAGATTTCTTCTGTATCTAACACGTGTTTTAATGCCCTAGTATTATTTGATGGGACAGTGGAGAGAAAGCTTTACTCTTTATCCAACCCGTGTTTTCCCTGCCCTGGGAGTGTTAGATGGAACACTGTAGTGGGTGCTTTACTCTCTATACAACCCGTGCTGCCCTGCCCTGGCAGTGCTTGATGGGAAAGTGTAGAGGGAGTGTTACTCTGAATCTAAATGGTACAGTATTTGTCCTGGGAGTGTTTGATGGGATAGCGCAGCAGGAGCTATACTCTGTATCTAAACTGTGCTGTACCTGCCCTGGGAGATTTTGATGGGACAGTGGAGAGGGAACTTTACTCTGTATCTAAACTGTGCTGACCCTGCCCTGGGAGTGTTTGATGGGACAGTGTAGAGGGAGCTTTATTCTGCATCTAACAACTGCTGTCCCTGCCCTGGGAGTGTTTGATGGACAGTGTAGAGGGAGCTTTACTCTGGATCTAACCAGTGCTGCATCTGCCCTGAGAGTGTTTGATGGGACAGTATAGAGGGAGCTTTATTCTTTATCCAATGCGTGTTGTACTGCCCTAATAGTGTTTGATGGGAGAGTGGAGAGGGAACTTTACTCTGTATGTAACACTTGCAATCCCTGCCCTGGGTGTGTTTCACTGGATACCGTAGAGGGAGCTTGAATCTGTAACCAACCCGTGCTGTAACTGCCCTGGGAGTTTTTGATTGGACAGTGTAGGGGGAGCTTTACTCTGTATCTATCCCGTACTGTACCTGTCCTGGGAGTGTTTGATGGGACAGTGTAGAGGAAACTTTACTCTGTATCTAACCCGTGCTGTACCTGCCCAGGGAGTGTTTCACTGGACAGTGTAGGGGGAGCTTTACTGTGTATCTAACCTGTACTGAATCTCCCCTGGGAATTTTTGATGGAATATGGTTGAGTGAAGTTTACGCCGACTCTAACCGGTGCTGTACCTGCCCTGGGAGTGTGTGATAGGGAAGTGCAGAGGGAGCTTTACTCTTTATCTAACGCGTGTTGTACTGCTCTAGTATTGTTTGATGGGACACTGGGGAGGGAACTTTACTCCGTATCTAACCTGTGCTGTCCGTGCCCTGGGATTTTTTGATGGCACAGTGCAGAGTCAGCTTTAGTCTGTGTCTAACGCCTGTTATACTGCTCTAGTAGTGTCTGTTGTGCCATTGGAGAGGGAACTTTACTCTGTTTCTAAAGTGTGCTGTCCCTGCCTTGTGAATGATTGTTAGGACAGTGTAGAGGGAGCTTTACTCTGTACCTTAACTGTGCTGTACCTGTCCTGGGAATTTTTGATTGGACAGTGCAAAGGGAGCTTTACTGCATATCTAACGCCAGTTGTACTGCCCTAGTAGAGTTTGATGGGACAGTGGAGAGGGAGCTTTACTCTATATCTAAACTATGCTGTACCTGCACTGGGTGTTTTTGATAGAACAGTGTAGAGGGAGCTGTACACTGTATGTAAACTGTTATGTACCTGCACTGGGAGTGTATGATGGAAAACTGCACGGCGGGTATTTCTCTGTATCTAACCAGTGCTGTCCCAGCCTTTGGAATATTTGATGGGACAGTGTAGAGGTAGCTTTACTCTGTATGCATTCGGTGCTGTGCCTGCTAACGTAATGTTTGATGGGACAGTGGAGAGGGAACGTTTCTCTGTATGTAAACTCTGCTGACACTGCCCTGGGAGTGTTTGATGGGACAGTGCAGATGGAGCTTTACTCTGCATCGAACCAGAGCTGCACCTGACCTGGGACAGTTTGATGGGACAGTGTAGACGGAGCTTTATTCTGTATCTAACCCGTGCTGCACCTGCCCTCGGAGTGGTTGATGGGTCGGTGTAGAGGGAGTTTTACTCTGTATCTAACCTGTGCTGTACCTGCCCTGGGATTGTTTAATGTGACAGTTTAGAGGGAGCTTATCTCTGTATCTAATGCGTGTTGCACTGCCATAATAGTGTTTGATGGGACACTGGAGAGGGAACTTTCCTCTGTATCTAAACTGTGCTGACCCTGTCCTCGGAGTGTTTGATGAGACAGTGTGGATGGAGCTTTACTCTGTATCTAACTGGTGCTGTACCTGCCCTGTGAGTGTTTGATGCGACAGTGTAGGACGAGCTTTACTCTGTATCTAACACGTGCTATACCGGCCCTGGGAGTGTTTAATGGGACAGTGTAGAGGCAGATATTCTCTGAATGTTAATGGTGCTGTACCTGCCCTGCGCGTGATTGTTGGGACAGTTTAGAGGGGGCTTTACTCTCTATCTAACCGCTGCTGTACATGCCCTGGGCGTGTTTGATGGGACAGTGTAGAGGGAGCTTTACTCTGTATCTAGCACCTGTTGTACTGCCCTGGGAGTGTTTGATGGGACAGCGGAGAGGGATATTTACTGTGTATCTAACCTGTGCTAACGCTGCCCTTGGAAGTTATTGATGGGACAGTGCAGAGGGGGCTTTACTCTGTATCTAACCCTTGCTATCCCTGCCCTGGGAGTGTTTGATGGGACAGCGTAGAGGGAGCTTCACTCTTTATCCAAACTCTGCTGTACCTGCCCTGGGAGTGTTTGATTGGACAGTGTCGAGGGAAATTTGCTCCGTATCCTACCCTTGCTGTATCGGTCATGGGAATGTTTGATTGGGCATTTTAGACCGAGCTTTACTCTGTAACTAACCGCTGCTGTACCTGCCCTGGGCGAGATTGAGGGGACAGTGCAGATGCAGCTTTACTCTGTATCTAACGCGTGTTGAACAGCCCTGGGAGTGTTTGATTGGGAAGTTTAGAGTTAGCTTTACTCTGTATCTAAACCTTGCTATTCCTTCCCTGGGAGTGTTTGATGGAGCAGTGTACAGGGAGCGTCACTCTTTATCCAAACTGTGCTGTATCTGCCTTCAGAGTTTTTGATTGGACAGTGTAGACAGAGATTTACTCTGTATCCTATAATTGCTGTATCCGCCATGGGAATGTTTGACTGAGCAGTGTAGAGGGAGCTTTACTCGCTAACTAACCCGTGCTGTTGCTGCCCTGGGCGTGATTGTTGGGACAGTGTAGAGGGAGTTTACTCTGTATCTAACCGGTTCTGTACCTGCACTGGGCGTGTTTGATGGGACAGTGTAGAGGGAGCTGTACACTGTGTCTAACCTGTACTGTAACTACATTAGGAGTGTTTCATGGGGCAGTGGAGAGGCAGCTTCACTCTGTATCTTAACGTGTGTTGTACCTGCTCTGGGAGTTTTTGATGGGTCAGTGTAAACGGAGCTTTACTCTGTATCTAACCTGTGCTGTACCTGCCCTGGGAGTGTTTGATGCGTCAGTGTTAAGGAAGCTTTACTCTGTATCTAACCAGTGCTTTACCTGCCCTGGATTTTTTGATGAGACAATGTAACGGGAGCTTTGCTATCTATCTAACCGGTTCTGTACCTGCCCTGGGCGTGTTTGATGGGGAATTTTAGAATTAGCTTTACTCTGTATCTAACCGATGCTGTGCACTGGCAGCTTTACTCCGAAGTTTACCCTTGCTGTAACGGCACGGGAGCGTTTGATTGGACAGTTTTGAGGGAGTTTACCTTATCTGAACCGTGCTGCACCTTCCCTGGGCATGATTGATGGGACAGTGTAGAGGGAGCTTTACTCTCTATCTAACCTGTGCTGTACCTACCCTAGTAGTGCTGATCGGGCAGTGTAGAGGGAAATTTACTCTGTACCTTAATTGGTGCTGTACCTGAACAAGCCAACAACGACTCGAGTCTGGATGACTCTACGTCAGGTGGGGTTACATGTAGCGTGACATGGACCCAAGATCCCGGTGGAGGCCGTCCTCATGAGTGCGCAACTTGGCTATCAGTTTCTGCAGGACGTTTTTGCGTTGCCGTGTGTCTCGAAGGCCGCCTTGGAGACTGCTTACCCGAAGGTCGGAGGCTGAATGTCCTTAACTGCTGAAGTGTTCCCCGACTGGGAGGGAACACACCTGCCTGGCAATTGTTGTGCGGTGTCCAATCATCCATTGTCGCAGTGTCTGCATGGCTTCGCCGATGTACCATGCTCCAGGGCATCCTTTCCTGCAACATATGAGGTAGAGAACGTTGGCCGAGTCAGATGAGTATGTACCATGTACCTGGTGGCTGGTGTCCTCATGTGTGATGATGGTGTCTGTGTTGATGATCTGGCATATCTTGCAGAGGTTGCCGTGGTAGGGTTGTGTGGTGTCGTGGTCACTGTTCTCCTGAAAGCTGGGTAATTTGCTGTGAAAGATGGTCTGTTTGAGGTTAGGCGGCTGTTTGAAGGTGGGTAGTGGAGGCGTGTGGATGGCCTTAGTGAGGTGTTCATCGTCATCGATGACATGTTGAAGGCTGCGAGGAACATGCATCATTTCTCTGCTCCGGGATGTACTGGATGATGAAGAGTATTCATGCGAGGGCATCTTTCAGCGTCTGTAAGTGTCCATCGCGTTCCTCCTCGTCTGAGCAGATCCTGTTGTGCGGTGTCGGTGTGATAAATGGCAGTTAGAAAGATTGCCTGTAATCATCTGGCTGTGTTCTCTGACTATATATGCTGTGCCTATATGCTTCTCTTCACTTCACCAGACGAAGGAGCAGTGCTCCGAAAGCTTGTGATTTCAAATAAAGTTGTTGGACTATAACCTGGTGTATTTTTTGATGGGACAGTGGAAAAGGAACTTTACTCTGTATCTAAACTGTTCTGTACACGCCCTGGGGCTGTTTGATGGGACAGTGTAGAGGAAGCTTTAATCTGTATCTAACCCGAGCTGTACCTGCCCTGGAAGTGTTTGATGAGACAGTGTAGATGGAGCTTTACTGTGTATCTAACCGGTGCTGTACCTGCCCTGGGATTGTTTGATTGTTCATTGTAGAGGGAGCTTTACTCAGTGCCCTACCCTTCCTGTAACGGCCATGGGAGTGTATGGTTGGGTAGTGTAGAGGGAGCTTGTGTCTATATCTAAACTGTGCATTACCTGTGTGGGAGTGTTTGATGGGACAGTGCAGAGAGAGATATACTCTGAATCTAACCGGTGCTGTATTTGCTCTTGGCGTGATTGATGGGAAAGTGTAGAAAGAGCTTTACGCTTTACTCTGTATCTAACCGGTGCTGTACCTGCACTGGGAGTGTTTTATGGGACAGTATAGAGTGACTTATACACTGTATCTAACCGGTGCTGTACCTGACCTGTGAGTGATTAGTGGACAGTGTAGAGGGAGCTTTACTCTGTATCTAACCCGTGCTGTACCTGCCCTGGGAGTGTTTGATTGGACAGTGTAGAGGTAGCTTTACTCTGTATCTAACCCGTGCTGTACCTGCCCTGGGAGTGTTTGATGGGTCAGTGTAGAGGGAGCTTTACTCTGTATCTAACCCGTGCTATACCTGCCCTGGGAGTGTTTGATTGGACAGTGTAGATGGAGCTTTACTCGGTATCTTACCCGTGCTGCACTTGCCCTGGGAGTGTTTGATTGGAAAGTGTAGAGTTAGCTTTACTCTGTATCTAACCCGTGCTGTCCCTGCCCTGGGAGTGTTTGATTGGAAAGTGTAGACGGAGCTTTACTCGGAATCTAACCCGTGCTGTCCCTGCCCTGGGAGTGATTGATGGAAATGTGTAGATGGAGCTTTACTCTGTATCTAATGCGTGCTGTACCTGCCCTGGGCGTGTTTGATGGAAATGTGTAGATGGAGCTTTACTCTGTTTCCAACCCGTGCTGTACCTGCCCTGGGAGCGTTTGATGGGACAGTGTAGATGGAGCTTTACTCTCTATCTAACCCGTGCTGTACCTGCCCTGGGAGTGTTTGATGGAAATGTGTGGATTGAGCTTTACTCTGTATCTAACCCGTGCTGTACCTGCCCTGGGAGTGCTTGATGGGACAGTGTAGATGGAGCTTTACTCTGTATCTAACCCGTGCTGCACCTGCCCTGGAAGTGTTTGATGGGACAATGTAGAGGGAGCTTTACTTTGTATCTAACCTGTGCTGTACCTGCCCTGGGATTCTTTGATGGGACTGTGTAGATGCAGCTTTACTCTGTATCTAACCCGTGCTGTCCCTGCCCTGGGAGTGTTTGATTGGACAGTGTAGTTGGAGCTTTACTCGGTATCTGACACATGATGGATCTGCCGGGGCACAGTTTCTATTCCCTACGCCTCACACTGCTGAACATTAAACTCAGAGACATTGTTCATGTTGGTCAGTCCTGTTATTACAAACGTCTATCTTATCACCCAGAAGGTTCTGCCTCTCGCTGAGTTCAGTTTTCTCAGGTAGTCCATGCATTTGTCAGTATTGAGCATTGCTATTAAACCACAGGAGGTGTATCGGCCATTTCCCATCGTGATCTACGTCAACTGGATCCTGCCTCAAACTCCATCCCTCTGCTCAGCCACGGTCTGATGCTGAACCCTACTTTTCACAACTTCGGCGTTGTATTTGACCCTGAGCTGAGCTCCCAACTCCATATCCCCTCCATCAACAAGACCGCCACGGCCCTCCCCATATCATCACCCATCTCTGCCCCTGCCTGAGCTCATCATCTGTTGGATCCCTCATCCATGCCCTGGCTACCTCTAGACACGAGTTTTCGAATGCCCTCCTGGCCGACTTCCCACATTGCAGCCTATCTAATCTTGAGGTCATCCAAACCACGGCTGTCATGCCTTAACTCGCACCAAGTCCCGTTCACCTAGTCCCGTTCACCAAGTCCCGTTCACCAATTCCCGTTCACCAAGTCCCATTCACCAAGTCCCGTTCACCAAGTCCCGTTCACCCATCACCCCTGTGCTTGCCAACCTACATTGGCTCCCGGTCTGGCAATGCCTTGATTTAAAATTCACATCCTCATGTTCAGGCCCAACTCACTGCCAAGTGCCCAGTAAAGGAATTGTATCCCCAAAATGCCAAATATTAAGTTGTGTTTAATATTTTACCGTAAGTACTTTTCAGCCCAGGATAACAGTTTGATTCCTAAAATTGGCATCAAGGGGACAATAGTCATAGGGCAGGGGGTAGAATTGGGCTCGGACTGTAACACAAAACAACATCACCTCCACGTTCCGTCACCCACTCCAAGTCACACACCATCCAGACTTGGATATATATCGCCGTTCCTTCACCGTCACTGTTTCAAAAGCCTGTAATTCCTTCAGTATCTGTATTGTGGGAGACTGGTCAAGAAGGTAAGCGCCCATGGGATCCAGGGCAATTTGGCACATTGGATCCAAAATTGGATGAGTGGCATAAGGCAGAGGCTGATGGTCGAAGGATATTTTTGTGACTGGAAGCCTGTGTCCAAAGGTGTACTCCAGGGATCAGTGCTCGGTCCTTTGCTGTTTTGCAGTGTACATTAATGATTTAGAAATTAATGTAGAAGGTATGATCAGTAAGATCAAAGATGACACAAAAATTGTTGGAGTGGTAAATAGTGATGAGGGAATCCTCACGCTACAGGATGATATAGAGGGGTTGGTTAAATGGGCAGAACATTGGCAAATGGAAATAACCCTGAGAAGTGTGAGGTGATGAGCTTTTGGAGGACTAACAAGGCAAGGGAATACACAAATGATGGTAGGACGCTAGGAAGGGCAGACGATCAGAGGGACCGTGGTGTGCATGTACATAGAAGGCAGCAGGACAGGTAGATAAGTTGGTTAAAAAGGCATATGGATACTTTCCTTCATTAGCCAAGGCATAGAATATATAACTGCAGGGAGGTTATGATGGAGCTTTACGAAACGCTAGTTAGGCCACAGCTGGAATACTTTGTGCAGTTCTGGTCGCCACACTATAGGGGGATGTGATTGCATGGAGAGGGTGCAGAGGAGATTCACCAGGATGTTACCTGTGCTGGAGTGCTTCAGCTATGAAGAGAGACTGCACAGGCTGGGGTTCTTTTCATTAGAGCAGAGAAGGCTGACGGGGGACCTGATTAAGGAATACAAATGTTGTTTTTTGTGTAGTGTTTTCAAGTTGTCCCAGAAACAATTCGACTCAATGGATTCCTCCATGGAGCTGAGTGTATTCTTAATAAATTGCTCTTTTTTGGTCCTGAGTGTGTTTCTGTATTGTGTTAGCGTCTGACAATAAGTAAGGCGTAATTCCTCGTTTTCTGGATGTCTGTGTTTTTGGTTTGATAGTTTTCTAAGTTTTTTCCTCATGTTATGGCAATCATGGTCAAACCATTTTTCATAGTTTTTTGTTTTTTGTTTGTTCTTGCGAGCTTTCAAGTTTGCATTTGTTGCCAAATTATCAAAAATATTGTTTAGTTTACTAACTGCCCGGTTTACGCCTTCTTTATTGTGAGTGTATATGTTATCCAGAAAGGTGTCTAAGAGAGCTTGAGTTCATGCATTGCTAATTGTTTTCTGGTATTTTTCCGTGTCATTTTTGGCCCATCTGTACGATTTTTTGGTGTTGTACAGTTTACTGGGTTGTGTTTCTCTGTTGTTTGTTTCTGTCTTTTTGAGAAACATAGTAATTTGGCTGTGATCTGACAGTGTTGTTTGTGGTTTGACTGTGAATGCTCTGAAAGAGGATGGGTCCAAGTCTGTAATCATATAGTCTACTGTGCTGCAGCCAAGAGGTGAGCAGTCGGTCGATCTTCCTAGGAGGTCTCCTATGAACCTACCATTGACAATGTACAGGCCCAGGTTTCGACAGAGCTGTAGTAGCTGTTTACCGTTGTTATTTGACTGCTTGTCGCAGTTATGCCTGTATGGAAGGGAAGGGATGTCAAAGTGGTTATTCCCGAATACGTAATTGTTTCCCTGATTATTGGTGAAGTCTGGTTCTTCGCCCGTTCTTGAATTGAGGTCCCCACAGATCAACACGTTCCCCTGGGCCTGGTATTGGATAATTTCCCCCTCCATGTTGGAGAAGGTGTCCTCTTTGTAGTACGGGGAATCGATTGGAGGGATATAAAGTGCGCAAATGTAAACATCTTGGGTGTTTGAGATAATCTCCCTCTCAAGTTTGAGCCACATATGGTTTTCGCCCTTTTTTATAAATTTGATGTAATTCTTAAGTTCTGTTTTAAACCAGATCAGTATGCCTCCGGAGTCTCTGCCTTGGGTTACACTTGGTAATTTATTGGAGGGGACCACTAGCTCAGTGTACCCTTGGGGACAGCCGGTGTGTCCTTTTCCTTTATACCAAGTTTCCTGTAAAATGATAATATGTAGATCTTTAGTTTCCTCTATGAACTCTGGGGTCCTACTCTTCACTTCTCGCACTGAAGAGCGTAGACCTTGGATATTGCAGGTCGAAATATATAAGGATTTCATGTTAAGTTTTATCTTTTTCTATGATAGGTTAAAGAGTGGTACGTGTTTGTCGTGTCTAAGTGTGGGGAAAAAAAAAGATCACCCCAGTTGTCTACAAAAGTTAATACAATTTGGTTACAGTTCTTTCTATTAATTAGTCCTTGATCCATAAGGCGGAAGTAGATGCTGCTGCACATCTGCTTATTGTCTCTTAATGGATTGTTTCTGTCTGAGGTATTGCGTACGTCCTGTGCATCTCGCCCTCTGTCTGGCTGGTAGCGGTCCTATTCCCCTGTGGGACAGGAGTGGTGCAGGTCTGATAATGTTGTTTTGCATGGGGATCCTCTCCGGTCTCGGTTGGTGTGGTGGTGGTCTTTGTAGTGTTCCTGATATGTACCCCGCTGATCTCTGGTGGTCGGGGGGGGGTCCTCTTGGAGTCTGGGTATGGACCCGGTTAAAAGCGACGTCCTTCAGGGCTTTAGCAAAGATCGATATTTTTTGCCTTTGGATGTGGACGTGGTCGTAAAGACATTCTTCATCGAGGGTGGGGTGTTGGGCCAGGTGTACGTTGTGGTTTGATTCGCATTCTGTTGCTATGCTGGCATTTATCTCATGAATTGTGTTGTTGTTGAAGTCTGTTCTCGGCAATATTGTGGAAATAGTGATTCTAGTGTTTGGAAATGTACTGCTTGCCTTCCTAATCATTGCTCTGAGCGATGTTGCTACCTCTTTCTGTTTGGCCTTTAGGTCAATTGTGCCCGTGTGTATTATTATATGTTGGGGGGAGCCTAATCTGGCTTTGGTCAGCCATCCCATGGCTCTGTCTGTTGTTGGGCACCAAATCTTTTCTACTTTACTTCCAGGGAAGAGCTTTTTCTCCCATAGAAATTTCCCATTTGAGTCTATGAGTATTACGACGTCAGCCTTGTTTGTGTTTACTGTCTGGTGGCTTTCGCCTGGACTCATAGTGTGTGTGCTGGGCTGGGGTGTCTGGTGTGTGCGTACCTCTTGTGAGCGGCTCGCTTGTTGTTCCATGGTGGTGGGGGAAGATTGCGAGTCAGTATGCTGGTCGGTCTGTGTGGTACCCCTTGTATTGTGTGTCTGTTGCTTTTGTTCCGTGTGGGAGTGCAGCCGTTCCGTCCGGCTCTGTCTTGTCTTATCTCTAGTCTCTGGTTGCTGGTCTAATGGTGTTTTCTCTCCTCAATGGCTCTCTTCTTTTTCCTGCAGCTCTTTCACCTGATTCTTAAGTAGATTCACCTGGTTATCAAGTCTATTCAGCTCTCTCTTGTGTCTCTCCCTCTCCTGCTTTTGTTTGTCATTCAATTTGAGGACCTCCTCTCTAAGTTTAACCATCTCTATCTCTAATTGATTAAATTTATCTTTTGGTTGTATCTGGCTGTGTGATCCTGGGGTATGTGTCTGGTCGGCCCTGGAAGGCTCACTCACTTCCTGGCTAAGCTGGTCGGCCCTGGGAGGCTCACTCACTTCCTGGCTATGCTGCTCTTCTCTTGGTGGGCTGGGAATGGTAGGGGAACTATGTGTGGCTTCCTCCGTGGTAGTTATGCTGGGGTTTGTCAGTTGTATCGTGTGGCTGTGGTTCCCCGGGGTTAGTGTCTGGTTTGAACTGTGTGGCTCGTTCATCCCTTGACCATGCAGATTTTCTCCTGGTAAGTTGTCAATGTTGGGTGCGGGCCACTCTGGGGCTGTTCATTCCCCTCGTAGTTGATCTTTTCAGTGTCCTGAAGGCCGTTGCAAATTTGTCGAGGTTGCCTTGCACTAATATTGTTCCGGTATTGTACGCGTTGACAGTCGTGATTGAACTGTCTCCTGGTGTGTTAATTTTCATTATGGACCCATTTGCGGTATTTTTTAGCTTAACACTGGTATAGTGTGATTTTATTGCTCTGATCCAAGCCGCTGGCTGATCTGAGTAGAATATGAGGTTACTTTTTGTCCCATTGTTGTAACAGTCAGTAAAGAGAGTTTCTGGTTTTTCTCTCATCTGAGCATGCTTGATCGTTTTTATAGCTTTTTTTGTGGTGTTGGGGGGAATCTGGAAGCGGGGCTGTTGTGGATCTTCTGATTCGCTCATTTTTGGTAAAGTATTGTTGATCTTAGAATAAGCTTTTCTGGGGCCCCGGGTTTGGTGTTACCCTTTCCCTGTTCGCAAACTTTCCCGGTCCCCCTCTCCGAACCCGTGGTCCC
Organism: Somniosus microcephalus; assembly: GCF_052327205.1. Taxonomy (NCBI): domain Eukaryota; kingdom Metazoa; phylum Chordata; class Chondrichthyes; order Squaliformes; family Somniosidae; genus Somniosus; species Somniosus microcephalus. Next base: position 56,988 of record NW_028225389.1, on the reverse strand, counting down.
TGGGCCTCGGCTCCTGGGTTCACCCTTCTCAGGTCTGAGTCTGTGAGCCGCTGTTTCCCGGTGCCTTCGGGCTGTTTCCCTCCCCCTCAGAGGTCTCTGGGCCTCTGTTTCGGCCTGGCTCTTCGGGCCTTTCCCTGGGCCTCCCTCCCTGGGCCCTGGACTCACGGTCTTGGTTGCGAGCCTTCTGGTTGCTCTCCTTCTCCTCAGAGGTCTCTGTGCCTGCTGGCCTGGCTCCTCGGGCCTTTTCCGTGCTGGATTGTTGGGCTGCGGCCCGAGTCCCCTCGGCTGTGCCGATTGCTGGATTTCCGGGTTGCGTTCCGAATCTCCTCGGACGTGCCGATTTCTGGGATGTGGCCCGAGTCCTCTCCGCTGTGCCGATTACCGGGCTGCGTTCCGGATCTCCTCGGCTGTGCCGATTTCTGGGATGCGGCCCGAGTCCTCTCCGCTGTGCCCGTTGCCAGGCTGCGTTCCAATTTCAGGGATGCGGCCCGATTCCCCTCGGCTGTGCCGGTTTCTGGACCGCTGGGCTGCGGCCCGAGTCACCTCGCCCCTCGAACTCGGTCCCGATGCCGCCGACTCAACCACCGCTGCTGAAGCCCCATGTGGCTGCCGTTCACTGGTTTGTGTAGTTCTTCTCTTGTTTCTTTTTTTGTTTGCTTTGGCTTTTTTTTGCTTTGGCTTTTTATTTCCTCTATTTTCCTCTGGGTTTTTTTTTCTTTGGTAGTCTTTCTGGCGGTCTTTTCCTTCTCTACTTTGTCTAGGCTAATCTAAACTTAAACTAAACTAAACAAAACTAACTTAACTAGAACTAAATTTAATTTTAAAACCTTTTAAAAATTGAAATGAAATGAAACTTTTTTTCCCCACTTTAGACACTAAAAACTCTAAAATCTCAGCAGCCCATCTTCAGCGCCTCTGCTCTCCCTCTCCAGCCAATCTCTCTCTCTCCGGCCCCTCTGCTCTCCCTCTCCGGCCCCTCTGCTCTCCCTCTCCGGCCCCTCTGCTCTCCCTCTCCGGCCCCTCTGCTCTCAATCTCCAGCCCCTCTGCTCTCTCTCTCCAGCCCCTCTGCTATCTCTCTCCGTCCCCTCTGCTCTCCCTCTCCGGCCCCTCTGCTCTCCCTCTCCGGCCCCTCTGCTCTCCCACTCCGGCCCCTCTGCTCTCCCTCTCCGGACCCTCTGCTCTCCCTCTCCGTCCCCTCTGCTCTCCCTCTCCGGCCCCTCTGCTCTCCCTCTCCGGCCCCTCTGCTATCCCTCTCCAGCCCCTCTGCTCTCCCTCTCCAGCCCCTCTGCTCTCCCTCTCCAGCCCCTCTGCTCTCCCTCTCCGGCCCCTCTGCTCTCCCTCCCCGGCCCCTCTGCTCTCCCTCTCCAGCCCCTCTCTCCCTCTCCAGCCCCTCTGCTCTCCCTCTCCGGCCCCTCTGCTCTCCCTCTCCGGCCCCTCTCTCCCTCTCCGGCCCCTCTGCTCTCCCTCTCCAGCCCCTCTGCTCTCTCTCTCCAGACCCTCTGCTCTCCCTCTCCGGCCCCTCTGCTCTCCCTCTCCAGCCCCTCTGCTCTCTCTCTCCGGACCCTCTGTCCCTCTCCGGCCCCTCTGCTCTCCCTCTCCGGCCCATCTGCTCTCCCTCTCCAGCCCCTCTGCTCACTCTCTCCGGCCCCTCTGCTCTCCCTCTCTAGCACCTCTGCTCTCTCTCTCCAGCCCCTCTGCTCACCCTCACCAGCACAACTGCTCTCCCTCTCCAGCCCCTCTGCTCTCTCGCTCCAGACCCTCTGCTCCCCCTCTCCAGCCCCTCTGCTCTCCCTCTCCGGCCCATCTGCTCTCCCTCTCCAGCCCCTCTGCTCTCCCTCTCCAGCCCCTCTGCTCTCCCTCACCAGCCCCTCTGCTCTCTCTCTCCGGCCCCTCTGCTCTCCCTCTCCGGCCCTCTGCTCTCCCTCTCCGGCCCCTCTGCTCTCAATCTCCAGCCCCTCTGCTCTCTCTCTCCAGCCCCTCTGCTCTCTCTCTCCAGCCCCTCTGCTATCTCTCTCCGTCCCCTCTGCTCTCCCTCTACGGCCCCTCTGCTCTCCCTCTCCGGCCCCTCTGCTCTCCCACTCCGGCCCCTCTGCTCTCCCTCTCCGGACCCTCTGCTCTCCCTCTCCGTCCCCTCTGCTCTCCCTCTCCGGCCCCTCTGCTCTCCCTCTCCGGCCCCTCTGCTATCCCTCTCCAGCCCCTCTGCTCTCCCTCTCCAGCCCCTCTGCTCTCCCTCTCCAGCCCCTCTGCTCTCCCTCTCCGGCCCCTCTGCTCTCCCTCCCCGGCCCCTCTGCTCTCCCTCTCCAGCCCCTCTCTCCCTCTCCAGCCCCTCTGCTCTCCCTCTCCGGCCCCTCTGCTCTCCCTCTCCGGCCCCTCTCTCCCTCTCCGGCCCCTCTGCTCTCCCTCTCCAGCCCCTCTGCTCTCTCTCTCCAGACCCTCTGCTCTCCCTCTCCGGCCCCTCTGCTCTCCCTCTCCAGCCCCTCTGCTCTCTCTCTCCGGCCCCTCTGTCCCTCTCCGGCCCCTCTGCTCTCCCTCTCCGGCCCATCTGCTCTCCCTCTCCAGCCCCTCTGCTCACTCTCTCCGGCCCCTCTGCTCTCCCTCTCTAGCACCTCTGCTCTCTCTCTCCAGCCCCTCTGCTCACCCTCACCAGCACAACTGCTCTCCCTCTCCAGCCCCTCTGCTCTCTCGCTCCAGACCCTCTGCTCCCCCTCTCCAGCCCCTCTGCTCTCCCTCTGCGTCCCCTCTGCTCTCTCTCTCCGGCACCTCTGCTCTCCCTCTCCGGCCCCTCTGCTCTCCCTCGCCAGCCCCTCTGCTGTCCCTCTCCAGCCCCTCTGCTCTCCCTCTCCAGCCCCTCTGCTCTCCCTGTCCAGCCCCTCTGCTCTCCCTCTCCGGCCACTCTGCTTTGTCTCTCCGGCCCCTCTGCTCTCCCTTCCGGCCCCTCTGCTCTCTCTCTCCGGCCCCTCTGCGCTCCCTCTCTGGCCCCTCTGCTCTCCCTCTCCAGCCCCTCTGCTCTCCCTCTCCGGTCCCTCTGCTCTCCCTCTCCGGACTCTCTCTCCCTCTCCAGCCCCTCTGCTCTCTCTCTCCGGCCCCTCTGCTCTCCCTCTCCTGCCCCTCTCTCTCTCTCCGGCCCCTCTGCTCTCTATCTCCGGCCCCTCTGCTCTCCCTCTCCAGCCCCTCTGCTCTCCCTCTCCAGCCCCTCTCTCCCTCTCCGGCCCCTCTGCTCTCCCTCTCCAGCCCCTCTGCTCTCTCTCTCCGGCCCCTCTCTCCCTCTCCGGCCCCTCTGCTCTCCCTCACCGGCCCATCTGCTCTCCCTCTCCAGCCCCTCTGCTCTCCCTCTCCAGCCCCTCTGCTCTCCCTCTCCAGCCCCTCTGCTCTCCCTCTCCAGACCCTCTGCTCTCCCTCTCCAGCTCCTCTGCTCTCCCTCTCCGGCCCCTCTGCTCTCTCGCTCCAGCCCCTCGGCTCCCCCTCTCCGGCCCCTCTGCTCTCCCTCTCCGGCCCCTCTGCTCTAACTCTCCGGCCCCTCTGCTCTCCCTCTCCGGCCCCTCTGCTCTCCCTCGCCAGCACCTCTGCTCTCCCTCTCCGGCCCCTCTACTCTCCCTCTCCGGCCCCTCTGCTTTCCCTCTCCGGCCCCTCTGCTCTCCCTCTCCAGCCCCTCTGCTCTCCCTGTCCAGCCCCTCTGCTCTCCCTCTCCGGCCCCTCTGCTCTCCCTCTCCGGCCCCTCTGCTCTCTCTCTCCGGCCCCTCTGCGCTCCCTCTCTGGCCCCTCTGCTCTCCCTCTCCAGCCCCTCTGCTCTCCCTCTCCGGCCCCTCTGCTCTCCCTCTCCGGCCTCTCTCTCCCTCTCCAGCCCCTCTGCTCTCCCTCTCCGGCCCCTCTGCTCTCCCTCTCCAGCCCCTCTCTCCCTCTCCGGCCCCTCTGCTCTCTATCTCCGGCCCCTCTGCTCTCCCTCTCCAGCCCCTCTGTTCTCCCTCTCCAGCCCCTCTCTCCCTCTCCGGCCCTCTGCTCTCCCTCTCCAGCCCCTCTGCTCTCTCTCTCCGACCCCTCTCTCCCTCTCCGGCCCCTCTGCTCTCCCTCTCCGGCCCATCTACTCTCCCTCTCCAGCCCCTCTGCTCTCACTCTCCAGCCCTTCTGCTCACCCTCTCCAGCACCTCTGCTCTCCCTCTCCAGCCCCTCTGCTCTCCCTCTCCGGCTCCTCTGCTCTCCCTCTCCGGCCCCTCTGCTCTCCCTCTCAGGCCCCTCTGCTCTCCCTCTCCAGCCCCTCTGCTCTCCCTGTCCAGCCCCTCTGCTCTCCCTCTCCGGCCACTCTGCTCTCTCTCTCCGGCCCCTCTGCTCTCCCTCTCCGGCCCCTCTGCTCTCTCTCTCCGGCCCCTCTGCGCTCCCTCTCTGGCCCCTCTGCTCTCCCTCTCCAGCCCCTCTGCTCTCCCTCTCCGGCCCCTCTGCTCTCCCTCTCCGGCCTCTCTCTCCCTCTCCAGCCCCTCTGCTCTCCCTCTCCGGCCCCTCTGCTCTCCCTATCCAGGCCCTCTCTCCCTCTCCGGCCCCTCTGCTCTCTATCTCCGGCCCCTCTGCTCCCCCTCTCCAGCCCCTCTGCTCTCCCTCTCCAGCCCCTCTCTCCCTCTCCGGCCCCTCTGCTCTCCCCCTCCAGCCCCTCTGCTCTCTCTCTCCGGCCCCTCTCTCCCTCTCCGGCCCCTCTGCTCTCCCTCTCCGGCCCATCTGCTCTCCCTCTCCAGCCCCTCTGCTCTCCCTCTCCAGCCCCTCTGCTCTCCCTCACCAGCCCCTCTGCTCTCTCTCTCCGGCCCCTCTGCTCTCCCTCTCCAGCCCCTCTGCTCTCTCTCTCCAGCCCATCTGCTCACCCTCTCCAGCACCTCTGCTCTCCCTCTCCAGCCCCTCTGCTCTCTCTCTCCGGCCCCTCTGCTCTCCCTCTCCGGCCCCTCTACTCTCTCTCTCCGGCACCTCTGCTCTCCCTCTCCAGCCCCTCTGATCCCCCTCTCCGGCCCCTCTGCTCTCCCTCTCCGGCCCCTCTGCTCTCTCTCTCCGGCCCCTCTGCTCTCCCTCTCCAGACCCTCTGCTCTCCCTCTCCGGCCCCTCTGCTCTCCCTCTCCGGCCCCTCTGCTCTCTCTCTCCGGCCCCTCTGCTCTCCCTCTCCGGCCCCTCTGCTTTCCCTCTCCGGCCCCTCTGCTCTCCCTCTCCAGCCCCTCTGCTCTCCCTCTCCAGCCCCTCTGCTCTCTCTCTCCGGCCCCTCTGCTCTCCCTCTCCGGCCCCTCTGCTCTCTCTCTCCGGCCCTCTGCGCTCCCTCTCCGGCCCCTCTGCTCTCCCTCTCCAGCCTCTATGCTCTCCCTCTCCGGCCCCCCTCTGCTCTCCCTCTCCAGCCTCTCTCTCCCTCTCCAGCCCCTCTGCTCTCCCTCTCCGGCCCCTCTGCTCTCCCTCTCCAGCCCCTCTGCTCTCCCTGTCCAGCCCCTCTGCTCTCCCTCTCCGGCCACTCTGCTCTCTCTCTCCGGCCCCTCTGCTCTCCCTCTCCGGCCCCTCTGCTCTCTCTCTCCGGCCCCTCTGCGCTCCCTCTCTGGCCCCTCTGCTCTCCCTCTCCAGCCCCTCTGCTCTCCCTCTCCGGCCCCTCTGCTCTCCCTCTCCGGCCTCTCTCTCCCTCTCCAGCCCCTCTGCTCTCCCTCTCCGGCCCCTCTGCTCTCCCTATCCAGGCCCTCTCTCCCTCTCCGGCCCCTCTGCTCTCTATCTCCGGCCCCTCTGCTCCCCCTCTCCAGCCCCTCTGCTCTCCCTCTCCAGCCCCTCTCTCCCTCTCCGGCCCCTCTGCTCTCCCCCTCCAGCCCCTCTGCTCTCTCTCTCCGGCCCCTCTCTCCCTCTCCGGCCCCTCTGCTCTCCCTCTCCGGCCCATCTGCTCTCCCTCTCCAGCCCCTCTGCTCTCCCTCTCCAGCCCCTCTGCTCTCCCTCACCAGCCCCTCTGCTCTCTCTCTCCGGCCCCTCTGCTCTCCCTCTCCAGCCCCTCTGCTCTCTCTCTCCAGCCCATCTGCTCACCCTCTCCAGCACCTCTGCTCTCCCTCTCCAGCCCCTCTGCTCTCTCTCTCCGGCCCCTCTGCTCTCCCTCTCCGGCCCCTCTACTCTCTCTCTCCGGCACCTCTGCTCTCCCTCTCCAGCCCCTCTGATCCCCCTCTCGGCCCCTCTGCTCTCCCTCTCCGGCCCCTCTGCTCTCCTCTCTCGGCCCCTCTGCTCTCCCTCTCCAGACCCTCTGCTCTCCCTCTCCGGCCCCTCTGCTCTCCCTCTCCGGCCCCTCTGCTCTCTCTCTCCGGCCCCTCTGCTCTCCCCTCTCCGGCCCCTCTGCTTTCCCTCTCCGGCCCCTCTGCTCTCCCTCTCCAGCCCCTCTGCTCTCCCTCTCCAGCCCCTCTGCTCTCTCTCTCCGGCCCCTCTGCTCTCCCTCTCCGGCCCCTCTGCTCTCTCTCTCCGGCCCTCTCTCTCCCTCTCCAGCCCCTCTGCTCTCCCTCTCCGGCCCCTCTGCTCTCCTCTCCAGCCCCTCTGCTCTCCCTCTCCAGCCCCTCTCTCCCTCTCCGGCCCCTCTGCTCTCCCTCTCCAGCCCCTCTGCTCTCCCTCTCCGGCCCCTCTGCTCTCCCTCTCCTGCCCCTCTGCTCTCCCTCTCCAGCCCCTCTTCTCTCTCTCTCCGGCCCCTCTGCTCTCCCTCTCCAGCCCCTCTGCTCTCCCTCTCCAGCCCCTCTGCTCTCCCTCTCCGGCCCCTCTGCTCTCCCTCTCCGGCCCCTCTGCTCTCCCTCTCCGGCCCCTCTGCTCACCCTCTCCTGCCCCTCTGCTCTCCCTGTCCAGCTCCTCTGCTCTCCCTCTCCGGCCACTCTTCTCTCTCTCTCCGGCCCCTCTGCTCTCCCTCTCCGGCCCCTCTGCTCTCTCTCTCCGGCCCCTCTGCGCTCCCTCTCTGGTCCCTCTGCTCTCCCTCTCCAGCCCCTCTGCTCTCCATCTCCGCCCCTCTGCTCTCCCTCTCCGGCCTCTCTCTCCCCTTCCAGCCCCTCTGCTCTCTCCCTCTCCGGCACCTCTGCTCTCCCTCTCCAGCCCCGCTCTCCCACTCCGGCCCCTCTGCTCTCTATCTCCGGCCCCTCTGCTCCCCCTCTCCAGCCCCTCTGCTCTCCCTCTCCAGCCCCTCTCTCCCTCTCCGGTCCCTCTGCTCTCCCTCTCCAGCCCCTCTGCTCTCTCTCTCCGGCCCCTCTCTCCCTCTCCGGCCCCTCTGCTCTCCCTCTCCGCCCATCTGCTCTCCCTCTCCAGCCCCTCTGCTCTCCCTCTCCAGCCCCTCTGCTCTCCCTCTCCAGCCCCTCTGCTCTACCTCTCCTGCCCCCTCTGCTCTCCCTCTCCAGCCCCTCTGCTCTCTCTCTCCGGCCCCTCTCTCCCTCTCCGGCTCCTCTGCTCTCCCCCTCTGGCCCATCTGCTCTCCCTTTCCAGCCCCTCTGCTCTCCCTCTCCAGCCCCTCTGCTCTCCTCTCCAGCCCCTCTGCTCTCTCTCTCCAGCCCCTCTGCTCTCCCTCTCCAGCCCCTCTGCTCTCTCCTCTCCAGCCCTTCTGCTCCCCCTCTCCAGCACCTCTGATCTCCCTCTCCGGCCCCTCTGCTCTCTCGCTCCGGCCCCTCTGCTCTCCCTCTCCGGCCCCTCTGCTCTCCCTCTCCAGCACCTCTACTGTCCCTCTCCAGCCCCTCTGCTCTCCCTCTCCAGACCCTCTGCTCTCCCTCTCCAGCTCCTCTGCTCTCCCTCTCCGGCCCCTCTGCTCTCTCGCTCCAGCCCCTCTGCTCCCTCTCTCCGGCCCCTCTGCTCTCCCTCTACGGCCCCTCTGCTCTATCTCTCCGGCCCCTCTGCTCTCCCTCTCCGGCCGCTCTGCACTCCCTCTCCGGCCCCTCTGCTCTCCCTCTCCGGCCCCTCTGCTTTCCCTCTCCGGCCCCTCTGCTCTCCCTCTCTAGCCCCTCTGCTCCCCCTCTCCAGACCCTCTGCTCTCCCTCTCCGGCCCCTCTGCTCTCCCTCTCCGGCCCCTCTGCTCTCCCTCTCCGGCCCCTCTGCTTTCCTCTCCGGCCCCTCTGCTCTCCCTCTCCGGCCCCTCTACTCTCCCTGTCCAGCCCCTCTGCTCTCCCTCTCCGGCCACTCTGCTCTCTCTCTCCGGCCCCTCTGCTCTCCCTCTCCGGCCCCTCTGCTCTCTCTCTCCGGCCCCTCTGCGCTCCCTCTCTGGCCCCTCTGCTCTCCCTCTCCAGCCCCTCTGCTCTCCCTCTCCGGCCCCTCTGCTCTCCCTCTCCGGCCTCTCTCTCCCTCTCCAGCCCCTCTGCTCTCCCTCTCCGGCCCCTCTGCTCTCCCTCTCCAGCCCCTCTCTCCCTCTCCGGCCCCTCTGCTCTCTATCTCCGGCCCCTCTGCTCCCCCTCTCCAGCCCCTCTGCTCTCCCTCTCCAGCCCCTCTCTCCCTCTCCGGCCCCTCTGCTCTCCCCTTCCAGCCCCTCTGCTCTCTCACTCCGGCCCCTCTCTCCCTCTCCGGCCCCTCTGCTCTCCCTCTCCGGCCCATCTGCTCTCCCTCTCCAGCCCCTCTGCTCTCCCTCTCCAGCCCCTCTGCTCTCCCTCTCCAGCCCCTCTGCTCTCTCTCTCGGCCCCTCTGCTCTCCCCTCTCCGGCCCATCTGCTCCACCTCTCCGGCCCCTCTGCTCTCCCTCTCCGGCCCCTCTGCTCTCTCTCTCCGGTCCCTCTGCTCTCCCTCTCCGGCCGCTCTGCTCTCCCTCTCCGGCCCCCTCAGCTCTCCCTCTCCAGACCCTCTGCTCTCCCTCTCCTGCCCATCTGCTCTCCCTCTCCGGCCCCTCTGCTCTCTCTCTCCGGCCCTCTGCTCTCCCTCTCCGGCCCCTCTGCTTTCCCTCTCCGGCCACTCTGTTCTCCCTCTCCAGCCCCTCTGCTCTCCCTCTCCAGCCCCTCTGCTCTCTCTCTCCCGGCCCCACTGCTCTCCCTCTCCGGCCCCTCTGCTCTCTCTCTGCGGCCCCTCTGCGCTCCCTCTCCGGCCCCTCTGCTCTCCCTCTCCAGCCCCTATGCTCTCCCTCTCCGGCCCCTCTGCTTTCCCTCTCCGGCCACTCTGCTCTCCCTCTCCAGCCCCTCTGCTCTCCCTCTCCAGCCCCTCTGCTCTCTCTCTCCGGCCCCACTGCTCTCGCTCTCCTCTCCGGCCCCTCTGCTCTCTCTCTGCGGCCCCTCTGCGCTCCCTCTCCCAGCCCCTCTGCTCTCCCTCCCCAGCCCCTCTGCTCTCCCTCTCCAGCCCCTCTGCTCTCCCTCACCGCCCCTCTGCAGTCCCTCTCCGCCCCCTCTGGTCTCCCTCTCCGGCCCCTCTGCTCTCCCTCTCCGGCCCCTCTGCTCTCCCTCTCCGGCCCCTCTGCTCTCCCTCTCCAGCCTCTCTGCTCTCTCTCTCCGGCCCCTCGGCTCTCCCTCTCCAGCCCCTCTGCTCTCTCTCTCCAGCCCTTCTGCTCACCCTCTCCAGCACCTCTGCTCTCCCTCTCCAGCCCCTCTGCTCTCTCTCTCCGGCCCCTCTGCTCTCCCTCTCCGGCCCCTCTGCTCTCTCTCATCCGGCGCCTCTGCTCTCCCTCTCTAGCCCCTCTGCTCCCCCTCTCCAGACCCACTGCTCTCCCTCTCCGGCACCTCTGCTCTCCCTCTCCGGCCCCTCTGCTCTCCCTCTCCGGCCCTCTGCTTTCCTCTCTGGCCCCTCTGCTCTCCCTCTCCAGCCCCTCTGCTCTCCCTGTCCAGCCGCTCTGCTCTCCCTCTCCGGCACTCTGCTCTCTCTCTCCGGCCCCTCTGCTCTCCCTCTCCGGCCCCTCTGCTCTCTCTCTCCGGCCCCTCTGCGCTCCCTCTCCGCCACTCTGCTCTCCCTCTCCAGCCCCTCTGCTCTCCCTCTCCGGCCCCTCTGCTCTCCCTCTCCGGCCTCTATCTCCCCTTCCAGCCCCTCTGCTCTCCCTCTCCGGCACCTCTGCTCTCCCACTCCAGCCCCTCTCTCCCTCTCCGGCCCCTCTGCTCTCTATCTCCGGCCACTCTGCTCCCCCTCTCCAGCCCCTCTGCTCTCCCTCTCCAGCCCCTCTCTCCCTCTCCGGCCCCTCTGCTCTCCCTCTCCAGCCCCTCTGCTCTCTCTCTCCTGCCCCTCTCTCCCTCTCCGGCCCCTCTGCTCTCCCTCTCCGGCCCATCTGCTCTCCCTCTCCAGCCCCTCTGCTCTCCCTCTCCAGCCCCTCTGCTCTCCCTCTCCAGCCCCTCTGCTCTCTCTCTCCGGCCCCTCTGCTCACCCTCTCCAGCCCCTCTGCTCTCTCTCTCCAGCCCTTCTGCTCACCCTCAACAGCACCTCTGCTCTCCCTCTCCAGCCCCTCTGCTCTCTCTCTCCGGTCCCTCTTCTCTCCCTCTCCGGCCTCTCTGCTCTCTCTCTCCGGCACCTCTGCTCTCCCTCTCCAGCCCCTCTGCTCCCCCTCTCCGTCCCCTCTGCTCTCCCTCTCCGGCCCCTCTGCTCTCTCTCCGGCCCCTCTGCTCTCCATCTCCGGCCGCTCTGCTCTCCCTCTCCGGCCCCTCTGCTCTACCTCTCCACACCCTCTGCTCTCCCTCTCCGGCCCCTCTGCTCTCCCTCTCCGGCCCCTCTGCTCTCTCTCTCCGGCCCCTCTGCTCTCCCTCTCCGGCCCCTCTGCTTTCCCTATCCGGCCCCTCTGCTCACCCTCTCCAGCCCCTCTGCTCTCCCTCTCCAGCCCCTCTGCTCTCCCTCTCCGGCCCCTCTGCTCTCCCTCTCCAGCCCCTCTGCTCTCCCTCTCCAGCCCCTCTGCTCTCCCTCTCCAGCCCCTCTGCTCTCTCTCTCCAGCCCTTCTGCTCCACCTCTCCAGCACCTCTGCTCTCCCTCTCCGGCCCCTCTGCTCTCTCGCTCTGGCCCCTCTGCTCTCCCTCTCCGGCCCCTCTGCTCTCCCTCTCCAGCACCTCTACTGTCCCTCTCCAGCCCCTCTGCTCTCCCTCTCGAGACCCTCTGCTCTCCCTCTCCAGATCCTCTGCTCTCCCTCTCCAGCCCCTCTGCTCTCTCGCTCCAGCCCCTCTGCTCCCTCTCTCCGGCCCCTCTGCTCTCCCTCTCCGGCCCCTCTGCTCTATCTCTCCGGCCCCTCTGCTCTCCCTCTCCAGCCCCTCTGCTCTCCCTCTCCGGCCCCACTGCTCTCCCTCTCCGGCCCCTCTGCTTTCCCCCTCCGCCCCTCTGCTCTCCCTCTCTAGCCCCTCTGCTCCCCCTCTCCAGACCCTCTGCTCTCCCTCTCCGGCCCCTCTGCTCTCCCTCTCCGGCCCCTCTGCTCTCCCTCTCCGGCCCCTCTGCTGTCCCTCTCCGGCCCCTCTGCTCTCCCTCTCCGGCCCCTCTACTCTCCCTGTCCAGCCCCTCTGCTCTCCCTCTCCGGCCACTCTGCTCTCTCTCTCCGGCCCCTCTGCTCTCCCTCTCCGGCCCCTCTGCTCTCTCTCTCCGGCCCCTCTGCGCTTCCTCTCTGGCCCCTCTGCTCTCCCTCTCCAGCCCCTCTGCTCTCCCTCTCCGGCCCCTCTGCTCTCCCTCTCCGGCCTCTCTCTCCATCTCCAGCCCCTCTGCTCTCCCTATCCGGCCCCTCTGCTCTCCCTCTCCAGCTCTCTCTCCTCTCCGGCCCCTCTGCTCTCCCCTTCCAGCCCCTCAGCTCTCTCCCTCCGGCCCCTCTCTCCCTCTCGTCCCCTCTGCTCTCCGTCTCCGGCCCATCTACTCTCCCTCTCCAGCCCCTCTGCTCTCCCTCTCCAGCCCCTCTGCTCTCCCTCTCCAGCCCCTCTGCTCTCTCTCTCCGGCCCCTCTGCTCTCCCTCTCCGGCCCCTCAGCTCTCTCTCTCGGCACCTCTGCTCTCCTTCTCCAGCCCCTCTGCTCCCCCTCTCCGGCCCCTCTGCTCTCCCTCTCCGGCCCCTCTGCTCTCTCTCTCCGGTCCCTCTGCTCTCCCTCTCCGGCCGCTCTGCTCTCCCTCTCCGGCCCCTCTGCTCTCCCTCTCCAAACCCTCTGCTCTCCCTCTCCGGCCCATCTGCTCTCCCTCTCCGGCCCCTCTGCTCTCTCTCTCCGGCCCCTCTGCACTCCCTCTCCGGCCCCTCTGCTTTCCCTCTCCGGCCACTCTGCTCTCCCTCTCCAGCCCCTCTGCTCTCCCTCTCCAGCCCCTCTGCTCTCTCTCTCCGGCCCCACTGCTCTCCCTCTCCGGCCCCTCTGCTCTCTCTCTGCGGCCCCTCTGCGCTCCCTCTCCGGCCCCTCTGCTCTCCCTCTCCAGCCCCTATGCTCTCCCTCTCCGGCCCCTCTGCTTTCCCTCTCCGGCCACTCTGCTCTCCTCTCCAGCCCCTCTGCTCTCCCTCTCCAGCCCCTCTGCTCTCTCTCTCCGGCCGCACTGCTCTCCCTCTCCGGCCCCTCTGCTCTCTCTCTGCGGCCCCCCTGCGCTCCCTCTCCAGCCCCTCTGCTCTCCCTCCCCAGTCCCTCTGCTCTCCCTCTCCAGCCCCTCTGCTCTCCCTCACCGGCCCCTCTGCAGTCCCTCTCCGGCCCCTCTGCTCTACCTCTCCGGCCCCTCTGCTCTCCTCTCCGGCCCCTCTGCTCTCCCTCTCCGGCCCCTCTGCTCTCCCTCTCCAGCCTCTCTGCTCTCTCTCTCCGGCCCCTCTGCTCTCCCTCTCCATCCCCTCTGCTCTCTCTCTCCAGCCCTTCTGCTCACCCTCTCCAGCACCTCTGCTCTCCCTCTCCAGCCCCTCTGCTCTCTCTCCGGCCCCTCTGCTCTCCCTCTAAGCCCCTCTGCTCTCTCTCTCCGGCGCCTCTGCTCTCCCTCTCTAGCCTCTCTGCTCCCCCTCTCCAGACCCACTGCTCTCCCTCTCCGGCCCCTCTGCTCTCCCTCTCCGGCCCCTCTGCTCTCCCTCTCCGGCCCCTCTGCTTTCCCTCTCTGGCCCCTCTGCTCTCCCTCTCCAGCCCCTCTGCTCTCCCTGTCCAACCCCTCAGCTCTCCCTCTCCGGCCACTCTGCTCTCTCTCTCCGGCCCCTCTGCTCTCCCTCTCCGGCCCCTCTGCTCTCTCTCTCCGGCCCCTCTGCGCTCCCTCTCCGGCCCCTCTGCTCTCCCTCTCCAGCCCCTCTGCTCTCCCTCTCCGGCCCCTCTGCTCTCCCTCTCCGGCCTCTCTCTCCCCTTCCAGCCCCTCTGCTCTCCCTCTCCGGCCCCTCTGCTCTCCTCTCCAGCCCCTCTCTCCCTCTCCGGCCCCTCTGCTCTCTATCTCCGACCACTCTGCTCCCCCTCTCCAGCCCCTCTGCTCTCCCTCTCCAGCCCCTCTCTCCCTCTCCGGCCCCTCTGCTCTCCCTCTCCAGCCCCTCTGCTCTCTCTCTCCGGCCCCTCTCTCCCTCTCCGGCCCCTCTGCTCTCCCTCTCCGGCCCATCTGCTCTCCCTCTCCAGCCCCTCTGCTCTCCCTCTCCAGCCCCTCTGCTCTCCCTCTCCAGCCCCTCTGCTCTCTCTCTCCGGCCCCTCTGCTCTCCCTCTCCAGCCCCTCTGCTCTCTCTCTCCAGCCCTTCTGCTCACCCTCTCCAGCACCTCTGCTCTCCCTCTCCAGCCCCTCTGCTCTCTCTCTCCGGCCCCTCTGCTCTCCCTCTCCGGACTCTCTGCTCTCTCTCTCCGGCACCTCTGCTCTCCCTCTCCAGCCCCTCTGCTCCCCCTCTCCCGGCCCCTCTGCTCTCCCTCTCCGGCCCCTATGCTCTCTCTCTCCGGCCCCTCTGCTCTCCATCTCCGGCCGCTCTGCTCTCCCTCTCCGCCCCTCTGCTCTCCCTCTCCAGACCCTCTGCTCTCCCTCTCCGGCCCCTCTGCTCTCCCTCTCCGGCCCCTCTGCACTCTCTCTCCGGCCCCTCTGCTCTCCCTCTCCGGCCCCTCTGCTTTCCCTCTCCGGCCCCTCTGCTCTCCCTCTCCAGCGCCTCTGCTCTCCCTCTCCAGCCCCTCTGCTCTCCCTCTCCGGCCCCTCTGCTCTCTCTCTCTGGCCCCTCTGCTCTCCCTCTCTAACCCCTCTGCTCTATCTCTCCGGCCCCTCTGCGCTCCCGCTCCGGCCCCTCTGATCTCCCTCTCCGGCCCCTCTGCTCTCCCTCTCCGGCCCCTCTGCTCTACCTCTCCGGCCCCTCTGCTCGCCGTCTCCGGCCCATCTGCTGTCTCTCTCCCGCCCCTCTGCTATCCCTCTCCAGCCCCTCTGCTGTCCCTCTCCAGCCCCTCTGCTCTCCCTCTCGGGCCCCTCTGCACTCTCTCTCCCGCCCCTCTGCTCTCCCTCTCCGGCCCCTCTGCTCTACCTCTCCAACCCCTGTCCCCCTCTCCGGCCCCTCTGCTCTCCCTCTACGGCCCCTCTCTCCCTCTCCGGCCCCTCTGCTCTCCCTCTCCGGCCCCTCTGCTCTCCCTCTCCAGCCCCTCTGCTCTCCATCTCTGGCACCTCTGCTCTCCCTCTCCAGCCCCTCTGCTCTCCCTCCCAGCCCCTCTGCTCTCCCTCTCCAGCCCCTCTGCTCTCCCTCTCCGGCCCCTCTGCTGTCCCTCTCCGGCCCCTCTGCTCTCCCTCTCCGGCCCCTCTGCTCTCCCTCTCCGGACCCTCTGCTCTCCCTCTCCCGGCCCCTCTGCTCTCCCTCTCCAGCCCCTTTGCTCTCTCTCTCCGGCCCCTCTGCTCTCCCTCTCCGGCCCCTCTGCTTTCCCTCTCCGGCCCCTCTGCTCTCCCTCTCCGGCCCCTCTGCTCTCCCTCTCCAGCTCCTCTGCTCTCTCTCTCCGGCACCTCTCTCCCTCTCCGGCCCCTCTGCTCTCCCTCTCCGGCCCATCTGCTCTCCCTCTCCAGCCCCTCTGCTCTCCCTCTCCAGCCCCTCTGCTCTCCCTCTCCAGCCCCTCTGCTCTCTCTCTCCGGCCCCTCTGCTCTCCCTCTCCAGCCCCTCTGCTCTCTCTCTCCAGCCCTTCTGCTCACCCTCTCCAGCACCTCTGCTCTCCCTCTCCAGCCCCTCTGCTCTCTCTCTCCGGCCCCTCTGCTCTCCCTCTCCGGCCTCTCTGCTCTCTCTCTCCGGCACCTCTGCTCTCCCTCTCCAGCCCCTCTGCTCCCCCTCTCCGGCCCCTCTGCTATCCCTCTCCGGCCCCTCTGCTCTCTCTCTCCGGACCCTCTGCTCTCCATCTCCGGCCGCTCTGCTCTCCCTCTCCGGCCCCTCTGCTCTCCCTCTCCAGACACTCTGCTCTCCCTCTCCGGCCCCTCTGCTCTCCCTCTCCGGCCCCTCTGCTCTCTCTCTCCGGCCCCTCTGCTCTCCCTCTCCGGCCCCTCTGCTTTCCCTCTCCGGCCCCTGTGCTCTCCCTCTCCAGCCCCTCTGCTCTCCCTCTCCAGCCCCTCTGCTCTCCCGCTCCGGCCCCTCTGCTCTCTCTCTCTGGCCCCTCTGCTCTCCCTCTCTGGCCCCTCTGCTCTATCTCTCCGGCCCCTCTGCGCTCCCTCTCCGGCCCCTCTGATCTCCCCTCTCCGGCCCCTCTGCTCTCCCTCTCCGCCCCCTCTGCTCTACCTCTCCGGCCCCTCTGCTCTCCCTCTCCGGCCCATCTGCTGTCTCTCTCCCGCCCCTCTGCTATCCCTCTCCAGCCCCTCTGCTGTCCCTCTCCAGCCCCTCTGCTCTCCCTCTCGGGCCCCTCTGCTCTCTCTCTCCCGCCCCTCTGCTCTCCATCTCCGGCCCCACTGCTCTCCCTCTCCAGCCCCTGTCCCCCCTCTCCGGCCCCTCTGCTCTCCCTCTACGGCCACTCTCTCCCTCTCCGGCCCCTCTGCTCTCCCTCTCCGGCCCCTCTGCTCTCCCTCTCCAGCCCCTCTGCTCTCTATCTCCGGCCCCTCTGCTCCCCCTCTCCAGCCCCTCTGCTCTCCCTCTCCAGCCCCTCTCTCCCTCCTCCTGCCCCTCTGCTCTCCCTCTCCGGCCCATCTGCTCTCCCTCTCCAGCCCCTCTGCTCTCCCTCTCCAGCCCCTCTGCTCTCCCTCTCCAACCCCTCTGCTCTCTCTCTCCGGCCTCTCTGCTCTCTCTCTCCGGCCCCTCTGCGCTCCCTCTCCGGCCACTCTGCTCTCCCTCTCCAGCCCCTCTGCTCTCCCTCTCCGGCCCCTCTGCTCTCCCTCTCCGGCCTCTATCTCCCCTTCCAGCCCTCTGCTCTCCCTCTCCGGCACCTCTGCTCTCCCTCTCCAGCCCCTCTCTCCCTCTCCGGCCCCTCTGCTCTCTATCTCCGGCCACTCTGCTCCCCCTCTCCAGCCCCTCTGCTCTCCCTCTCCAGCCCCTCTCTCCCTCTCCGGCCCCTCTGCTCTCCCTCTCCAGCCCCTCTGCTCTCTCTCTCCGGCCCCTCTCTCCCTCTCCGGCCCCTCTGCTCTCCCTCTCCGGCCCATCTGCTCTCCCTCTCCAGCCCCTCTGCTCTCCCTCTCCAGCCCCTCTGCTCTCCCTCTCCAGCCCCTCTGCTCTCTCTCTCCGGCCCCTCTGCTCACCCTCTCCAGCCCCTCTGCTCTCTCTCTCCAGCCCTTCTGCTCACCCTCAACAGCACCTCTGCTCTCCCTCTCCAGCCCCTCTGCTCTCTCTCTCCGGTCCCTCTTCTCTCCCTCTTCGGCCTCTCTGCTCTCTCTCTCCGGCACCTCTGCTCTCCTCTCCAGCCCCTCTGCTCCCCCTCTCCGTTCCCTCTGCTCTCCTCTCCGGCCCCCTCTGCTCTCTCTCCGGCCCCTCTGCTCTCCATCTCCGGCCGCTCTGCTCTCCCTCTCCGGCCCCTCTGCTCTACCTCTCCAGACCCACTGCTCTCCCTCTCCGGCCCCTCTGCTCTCCCTCTCCGGCCCCTCTGCTCTCTCTCTCCGGCCCCTCTGCTCTCCCTCTCCGGCCCCTCTGCTTTCCCTATCCGGCCCCTCTGCTCACCCTCTCCAGCCCCTCTGCTCTCCCTCTCCAGCCCCTCTGCTCTCCCTCTCCGGCCCCTCTGCTCTCCCTCTCCAGCCCCTCTGCTCTCCCTCTCCAGCCCTCTGCTCTCCCTCTCCAGCCCCTCTGCTCTCTCTCTCCAGCCCTTCTGCTCCACCTCTCCAGCACCTCTGCTCTCCCTCTCCGGCCCCTCTGCTCTCTCGCTCTGGCCCCTCTGCTCTCCCTCTCCGGCCCATCTGCTCTCCCTCTCCAGCACCTCTACTGTCCCTCTCCAGCCCCTCTGCTCTCCCTCTCGAGACCCTCTGCTCTCCCTCTCCAGATCCTCTGCTCTCCCTCTCCGGCCCCTCTGCTCTCTCGCTCCAGCCCCTCTGCTCCCTCTCTCCGGCCCCTCTGCTCTCCCTCTCCGGCCCCTCTGCTCTATCTCTCCGGCCCCTCTGCTCTCCCTCTCCAGCCCCTCTGCTCTCCCTCTCCGGCCCCTCTGCTCTCCCTCTCCGGCCCCTCTGCTTTCCCCCTCCGGCCCCTCTGCTCTCCCTCTCTAGCCCCTCTGCTCCCCCTCTCCAGACCCTCTGCTCTCCCTCTCCGGCCCCTCTGCTCTCCCTCTCCGGCCCCTCTGCTCTCCCTCTCCGGCCCCTCTGCTGTCCCTCTCCGGCCCCTCTGCTCTCCCTCTCCGGCCCTCTACTCTCCCTGTCCAGCCCCTCTGCTCTCCCTCTCCGGCCACTCTGCTCTCTCTCTCCGGCCCCTCTGCTCTCCCTCTCCGGCCCCTCTGCTCTCCCTCTCCAGCCCCTCTGCTCTCCCTCTCCGGCCCCTCTGCTCTCCCTCTCCGGCCTCTCTCTCCATCTCCAGCCCCTCTGCTCTCCCTATCCGGCCCCTCTGCTCTCCCTCTCCAGCTCCTCTCTCCCTCTCCGGCCCCTCTGCTCTCTATCTCCGGCCCCTCTGCTCCCCTCTCCAGCCCCTCTGCTCTCCCTCTCCAGCCCCTCTCTCCCTCTCCGGCCCCTCTGCTCTCCCCTTCCAGCCCCTCAGCTCTCTCCCTCCGGCCCCTCTCTCCCTCTCCGTCCCCTCTGCTCTCCGTCTCCGGCCCATCTGCTCTCCCTCTCCAGCCCCTCTGCTCTCCCCTCTCCAGCCCCTCTGCTCTCCCTCTCCAGCCCCTCTGCTCTCTCTCTCCGGCACCTCTGCTCTCCCTCTCCGGCCCCTCAGCTCTCTCTCTCCGGCACCTCTGCTCTCCTTCTCCAGCCCCTCTGCTCCCCCTCTCCGGCCCCTCTGCTCTCCCTCTCCGGCCCCTCTGCTCTCTCTCTCCGGTCCCTCTGCTCTCCCTCTCCGGCCGCTCTGCTCTCCCTCTCCGGCCCCTCTGCTCTCCCTCTCCAGACCCTCTGCTCTCCCTCTCCGGCCCATCTGCTCTCCCTCACCGGCCCCTCTGCTCTCTCTCTCCGGCCCCTCTGCACTCCCTCTCCGGCCCCTCTGCTTTCCCTCTCCGGCCACTCTGCTCTCCCTCTCCAGCCCCTCTGCTCTCCCTCTCCAGCCCCTCTGCTCTCTCTCTCCGGCCCCACTGCTCTCCCTCTCCGGCCCCTCTGCTCTCTCTCTGCGGCCCCTCTGCGCTCCCTCTCCGGCCCCTCTGCTCTCCCTCTCCAGCCCCTATGCTCTCCCTCTCCGGCCCCTCTGCTCTCTCGCTCTGGCCCCTCTGCTCTCCCTCTCCGGCCCCTCTGCTCTCCCTCTCCAGCACCTCTACTGTCCCTCTCCAGCCCCTCTGCTCTCCCTCTCGAGACCCTCTGCTCTCCCTCTCCAGATCCTCTGCTCTCCCTCTCCGGCCCCTCTGCTCTCTCGCTCCAGCCCCTCTGCTCCCTCTCTCCGGCCCCTCTGCTCTCCCTCTCCGGCCCCTCTGCTCTATCTCTCCGGCCCCTCTGCTCTCCCTCTCCAGCCCCTCTGCTCTCCCTCTCCGGCCCCTCTGCTCTCCCTCTCCGGCCCCTCTGCTTTCCCCCTCCGGCCCCTCTGCTCTCCCTCTCTAGCCCCTCTGCTCCCCCTCTCCAGACCCTCTGCTCTCCCTCTCCGGCCCCTCTGCTCTCCCTCTCCGGCCCCTCTGCTCTCCCTCTCCGGCCCCTCTGCTGTCCCTCTCCGGCCCCTCTGCCTCTCCTCTCCGGCCCCTCTACTCTCCCTGTCCAGCCCCTCTGCTCTCCCTCTCCGGCCACTCTGCTCTCTCTCTCCGGCCCCTCTGCTCTCCCTCTCCGGCCCCTCTGCTCTCCCTCTCCAGCCCTCTGCTCTCCCTCTCCGGCCCCTCTGCTCTCCCTCTCCGGCCTCTCTCTCCATCTCCAGCCCCTCTGCTCTCCCTATCCGGCCCCTCTGCTCTCCCTCTCCAGCTCCTCTCTCCCTCTCCGGCCCCTCTGCTCTCTATCTCCGGCCCCTCTGCTCCCCCTCTCCAGCCCCTCTGCTCTCCCTCTCCAGCCCCTCTCTCCCTCTCCGGCCCCTCTGCTCTCCCCTTCCAGCCCCTCAGCTCTCTCCCTCCGGCCCCTCTCTCCCTCTCCGTCCCCTCTGCTCTCCGTCTCCGGCCCATCTGCTCTCCCTCTCCAGCCCCTCTGCTCTCCCTCTCCAGCCCCTCTGCTCTCCCTCTCCAGCCCCTCTGCTCTCTCTCTCCGGCACCTCTGCTCTCCCTCTCCGGCCCCTCAGCTCTCTCTCTCCGGCACCTCTGCTCTCCTTCTCCAGCCCCTCTGCTCCCCATCTCCGGCCCCTCTGCTCTCCCTCTCCGGCCCCTCTGCTCTCTCTCTCCGGTCCCTCTGCTCTCCCTCTCCGGCCGCTCTGCTCTCCCTCTCCGGCCCCTCTGCTCTCCCTCTCCAGACCCTCTGCTCTCCCTCTCCGGCCCCTCTCTCCCTCTCCGGCCCCTCTGCTCTCCCTCGGCCCCTCTGCTCTCCCTCTCCAGCCCCTCTGCTCTCCATCTCTGGCCCCTCTGCTCTCCCTCTCCAGCCCCTCTGCTCTCCCTCCCCAGCCCCTCTGCTCCCCCTCTCCAGCCCCTCTGCTCTCCCTCTCCGGCCCCTCTGCTGTCCCTCTCCGGCCCCTCTGCTCTCCCTCTCCGGCCCCTCTGCTCTCCCTCTCCGGCCCCTCTGCTCTCCCTCTCCGGCCCCTCTGCTCTCCCTCTCCAGCCCCTTTGCTCTCTCTCTCCGGCCCCTCTGCTCTCCCTCTCCGGCCCCTCTGCTTTCCCTCTCCGGCCCCTCTGCTCTCCCTCTCCGGCCCCTCTGCTCTCCCTCTCCAGCTCCTCTGCTCTCTCTCTCCGGCACCTCTCTCCCTCTCCGGCCCCTCTGCTCTCCCTCTCCGGCCCATCTGCTCTCCCTCTCCAGCCCCTCTGCTCTCCCTCTCCAGCCCCTCTGCTCTCCCTCTCCAGCCCCTCTGCTCTCTCTCTCCGGCCCCTCTGCTCTCCCTCTCCAGCCCCTCTGCTCTCTCTCTCCAGCCCTTCTGCTCACCCTCTCCAGCACCTCTGCTCTCCCTCTCCAGCCCCTCTGCTCTCTCTCTTCGGCCCCTCTGCTCTCCCTCTCCGGCCTCTCTGCTCTCTCTCTCCGGCACCTCTGCTCTCCCTCTCCAGCCCCTCTGCTCCCCCTCTCCGGCCCCTCTGCTATCCCTCTCCGGCCCCTCTGCTCTCTCTCTCCGGACCCTCTGCTCTCCATCTCCGGCCCCTCTGCTCTCCCTCTCCGGCCCCTCTGATTTCCCTCTCCGGCCCCTGTGCTCTCCCTCTCCAGCCCCTCTGCTCTCCCTCTCCAGCCCCTCTGCTCTCCCGCTCCGGCCCCTCTGCTCTCTCTCTCTGGCCCCTCTGCTCTCCCTCTCTGGCCCCTCTGCTCTATCTCTCCGGCCCCTCTGCGCTCCCTCTCCGGCCCCTCTGATCTCCCTCTCCGGCCCCTCTGCTCTCCCTCTCCGCCCCCTCTGCTCTACCTCTCCGGCCCCTCTGCTCTCCCTCTCCGGCCCATCTGCTGTCTCTCTCCCGCCCCTCTGCTATCCCTCTCCAGCCCCTCTGCTGTCCCTCTCCAGCCCCTCTGCTCTCCCTCTCGGGCCCCTCTGCTCTCTCTCTCCCGCCCCTCTGCTCTCCATCTCCGGCCCCACTGCTCTCCCTCTCCAGCCCCTGTCCCCCTCTCCGGCCCCTCTGCTCTCCCTCTACGGCCCCTCTCTCCCTCTCCGGCCCCTCAGCTCTCCCTCTCCGGCCCCGCTGCTCTCCCTCTCCAGCCCCTCTGCTCTCTATCTCCGGCCCCTCTGCTCCCCCTCTCCAGCCCCTCTGCTCTCCCTCTCCAGCCCCTCTCTCCCTCTCCTGCCCCTCTGCTCTCCCTCTCCGGCCCATCTGCTCTCCCTCTCCAGCCCCTCTGCTCTCCCTCTCCAGCCCCTCTGCTCTCCCTCTCCAACCCCTCTGCTCTCTCTCTCCGGCCCCTCTGCTCTCCCTCTCCGGCCCCTCTGCTCTCTCTCTCCGGCACCTCTGCTCTCACTCTCCGGCCCCTCTGCTCCCTCTCTCCGGCCCCTCAGCTCTCCCTCTCCGGCCCCTCTGCTCTCTCTCTTCGGTCCCTCTGCTCTCCCTCTCCGGCCGCTCTGCTCTCCCTCTCCGGCCCCTCTGCTCTCCCTCTCCAGACCCTCTGCTCTCCCTCTCCGGCCCCTCTGCTCTCCCTCACCGGCCCCTCTGCTCTCTCTCTCCGGCCCCTCTGCTCACCCTCTCCGGCCCCTCTGCTTTCCCTCTCCGGCCACTCTGCTCTCCCTCTCCAGCCCCTCTGCTCTCCCTCTCCAGCCCCTCTGCTCTCTCTCTCCGGCCCCACTGCTCTCCCTCTCCGGCCCCTCTGCTCTCTCTCTGCGGCCCCTCTGCGCTCCCTCTCCGGCCCCTCTGCTCTCCCTCTCCAGCCCCTATGCTCTCCCTCTCCGGCCCCTCTGCTTTCCCTCTCCGGCCACTCTGCTCTCCCTCTCCAGCCCCTCTGCTCTCCCTATCCAGCCCCTCTGCTCTCTCTCTCCGGCCCCACTGCTCTCCCTCTCCGGCCCCTCTGCTCTCTCTCTGCGGCCCCTCTGCGCTCCCTCTCCAGCCCCTCTGCTCTCCCTCCCCAGCCCCTCTGCTCTCCCTCTCCAGCCCCTCTGCTCTCCCTCACCGGCCCCTCTGCAGTCCCTCTCCGGCCCCTCTGCTCTCCCTCTCCGGCCCCTCTGCTCTCCCTCTCCGGCCCCTCTGCTCTCCCTCTCCAGCCTCTCTGCTCTCTCTCTCCGGCCCCTCTGCTCTCCCTCTCCAGCCCCTCTGCTCTCTCTCTCCAGCCCTTCTGCTCACCCTCTCCAGCACCTCTGCTCTCCCTCTCCAGCCCCTCTGCTCTCTCTCTCCGGCCCCTCTGCTCTCCCTCTCCGGCCCCTCTGCTCTCTCTCTCCGGCGCCTCTGCTCTCCCTCTCTAGCCCCTCTGCTCCCTCTCTCCAGACCCACTGCTCTCCCTCTCCGGCCCCTCTGCTCTCCCTCTCCGGCACCTCTGCTCTCCCTCTCCGGCCCCTCTGCTTTCCCTCTCTGGCCCCTCTGCTCTCCCTCTCCAGCCCCTCTGCTCTCCCTGTCCAGCCCCTCTGCTCTCCCTCTCCGGCCACTCTGCTCTCTCTCTCCGGCCCCTCTGCTCTCCCTCTCCGGCCCCTCTGCTCTCTCTCTCCGGCCCCTCTGCGCTCCCACTCCGGCCCCTCTGCTCTCCCTCTCCAGCCCCTCTGCTCTCCCTATCCGGCCCCTCTGCTCTCCCTCTCCGGCCTCTCTCTCCCCTTCCAGCCCCTAGCTCTCCCTCTCCGGCCCCTCTACTCTCCCTCTCCAGCCCCTCTCTCCCTCTCCGGCCCCTCTGCTCTCTATCTCCGGCCACTCTGCTCCCCCTCTCCAGCCCCTCTGCTCTCCCTCTCCAGCCCCTCTCTCCCTCTCCGGCCCCTCTGCTCTCCCTCTCCAGCCCCTCTGCTCTCCCTCTCCAGCCCCTCTCTCCCTCTCCGGCCCCTCTGCTCTCTATCTCCGGCCACTCTGCTCCCCCTCTCCAGCCCCTCTGCTCTCCCTCTCCAGCCCCTCTCTCCCTCTCCGGCCCCTCTCTCCCTCTCCGGCCCCTCTGCTCTCCCTCTCCGGCCCATCTGCTCTCCCTCTACAGCCCCTCTGCTCTCCCTCTCCAGCCCCTCTGCTCTCCCTCTCCAGCCCCTCTGCTCTCTCTCTCCGGCCCCTCTGCTCTCCCTCTCCGGCCCCTCTGCTCTCTCTCTCCAGCCCTTCTGCTCACCCTCTCCAGCACCTCTGCTCTCCCTCTCCAGCCCCTCTGCTCTCTCTCTCCGGCCCCTCTGCTCTCCCTCTCCGGCCTCTCTGCTCTCTCTCTCCGGCACCTCTGCGCTCCCTCTCCTGCCCCTCTGCTCTCCCTCTCCGGCCCCTCTGCTCTCTCTCTCCGGCCCCTCTGCTCTCCATCTCCGGCCGCTCTGCTCTCCCTCTCCGGCCCCTCTGCTCTCCCTCTCCAGACCCTCTGCTCTCCATCTCCGGCCGCTCTGCTCTCCCTCTCCGGCCCCTCTGCTCTCCCTCTCCAGACCCTCTGCTCTCCCTCTCCGGCCCCTCTGCTCTCCCTCTCCGGCCCCTCTGCTCTCTCTCTCCGGCCCCTCTGCTCTCCCTCTCCGGCCCCTCTGCTTTCCCTCTCCGGCCCCTCTGCTCTCCCTCTCCAGCCCCTCTGCTCTCCATCTCCGGCCGCTCTGCTCTCCCTCTCCGGCCCCTCTGCTCTCCCTCTCCAGACCCTCTGCTCTCCCTCTCCGGCCCCTCTGCTCTCCCTCTCCGGCCCCTCTGCTCTCTCTCTCCGGCCCCTCTGCTCTCCCTCTCCGGCCCCTCTGCTTTCCCTCTCCGGCCCCTCTGCTCTCCCTCTCCAGCCCCTCTGCTCTCCCTCTCCAGCCCCTCTGCTCTCCCTCTCCGGCCCCTCTGCTCTCTCTCTCTGGCCCCTCTGCTCTCCCTCTCTGGCCCCTCTGCTCTATCTCTCCGGCCCCTCTGCGCTCCCTCTCCGGCCCCTCTGATCTCCCTCTCCGGCCCCTCTGCTCTCCCTCTCCGGCCCCTCTGCTCTACCTCTCCGGCCCCTCTGCTCTCCCTCTCCGGCCCATCTGCTGTCTCTCTCCCGCCCCTCTGCTATCCCTCTCCAGCCCCTCTGCTGTCCCTCTCCAGCCCCTCTGCTCTCCCTCTCGGGCCCCTCTGCACTCTCTCTCCCGCCCCTCTGCTCTCCCTCTGCGGCCCCTCTGCTCTACCTCTCCAACCCCTGTCCCCCTCTCCGGCCCCTCTGCTCTCCCTCTACGGCCCCTCTCTCCCTCTCCAGCCCCTCTGCTCCCTCTCACCGGCACCTCAGCTCTCCCTCTCCGGCCCCTCTGCTCTCTCTCTTCGGTCCCTCTGCTCTCCCTCTCCGGCCGCTCTGCTCTCCCTCTCCGGCCCCTCTGCTCTCCCTCTCCAGACCCTCTGCTCTCCCTCTCCGGCCCCTCTGCTCTCCCTCACCGGCCCCTCTGCTCTCTCTCTCCGGCCCCTCTGCTCTCCCTCTCCGGCCCCTCTGCTTTCCCTCTCCGGCCACTCTGCTCTCCCTCTCCAGCCCCTCTACTCTGCCTCTCCAGCCCCTCTGCTCTCTCTCTCCGGCCCCACTGCTCTCCCTCTCCGGCCCCTCTGCTCTCTCTCTGCGGCCCCTCTGCGCTCCCTCTCCGGCCCCTCTGCTCTCCCTCTCCAGCCCCTATGCTCTCCCTCTCCGGCCCCTCTGCTTTCCCTCTCCGGCCACTCTGCTCTCCCTCTCCAGCCCCTCTGCTCTCCCTATCCAGCCCCTCTGCTCTCTCTCTCCGGCCCCACTGCTCTCCCTCTCCGGCCCCTCTGCTCTCTCTCTGCGGCCCCTCTGCGCTCCCTCTCCAGCCCCTCTGCTCTCCCTCCCAAGCCCCTCTGCTCTCCCTCTCCAGCCCCTCTGCTCTCCCTCACCGGCCCCTCTGCAGTCCCTCTCCGGCCCCTCTGCTCTCCCCATCCGGCCCCTCTGCTCTCCCTCTCCGGCCCCTCTGCTCTCCCTCTCCGGCCTCTCTGCTCTCTCTCTCCGGCCCCTCTGCTCTCCCTCTCCAGCCCCTCTGCTCTCTCTCTCCAGCCCTTCTGCTCACCCTCTCCAGCACCTCTGCTCTCCCTCTCCAGCCCCTCTGCTCTCTCTCTCCGGCCCCTCTGCTCTCCCTCTCCGGCCCCTCTGCTCTCTCTCTCCGGCGCCTCTGCTCTCCCTCTCTAGCCCCTCTGCTCCCCCTCTCCAGACCCACTGCTCTCCCTCTCCGGCCCCTCTGCTCTCCCTCTCCGGCACCTCTGCTCTCCCTCTCCGGCCCCTCTGCTTTCCCTCTCTGGCCCCTCTGCTCTCCCTCTCCAGCCCCTCTGCACTCCCTGTCCAGCCCCTCTGCTCTCCCTCTCCGGCCACTCTGCTCTCTCTCTCCGGCCCCTCTGCTCTCCCTCTCCGGCCCCTCTGCTCTCTCTCTCCGGCCCCTCTGCGCTCCCACTCCGGCCCCTCTGCTCTCCCTCTCCAGCCCCTCTGCTCTCCCTATCCGGCCCCTCTGCTCTCCCTCTCCGGCCTCTCTCTCCCCTTCCAGCCCCTAGCTCTCCCTCTCCGGCCCCTCTACTCTCCCTCTCCAGCCCCTCTCTCCCTCTCCGGCCCCTCTGCTCTCTATCTCCGGCCACTCTGCTCCCCCTCTCCAGCCCCTCTGCTCTCCCTCTCCAGCCCCTCTCTCCCTCTCCGGCCCCTCTGCTCTCCCTCTCCAGCCCCTCTGCTCTCCCTCTCCAGCCCCTCTCTCCCTCTCCGGCCCCTCTGCTCTCTATCTCCGGCCACTCTGCTCCCCCTCTCCAGCCCCTCTGCTCTCCCTCTCCAGCCCCTCTCTCCCTCTCCGGCCCCTCTCTCCCTCTCCGGCCCCTCTGCTCTCCCTCTCCGGCCCATCTGCTCTCCCTCTACAGCCCCTCTGCTCCCCCTCTCCAGCCCCTCTGCTCTCCCTCTCCAGCCCCTCTGCTCTCTCTCTCCGGCCCCTCTGCTCTCCCTCTCCGGCCCCTCTGCTCTCTCTCTCCAGCCCTTCTGCTCACCCTCTCCAGCACCTCTGCTCTCCCTCTCCAGCCCCTCTGCTCTCTCTCTCCGGCCCCTCTGCTCTCCCTCTCCGGCCTCTCTGCTCTCTCTCTCCGGCACCTCTGCTCTCCCTCTCCAGCCCCTCTGCTCTCCCTCTCCGGCCCCTCTGCTCTCTCTCTCCGGCCCCTCTGCTCTCCATCTCCGGCCGCTCTGCTCTCCCTCTCCGGCCCCTCTGCTCTCCCTCTCCAGACCCTCTGCTCTCCATCTCCGGCCGCTCTGCTCTCCCTCTCCGGCCCCTCTGCTCTCCCTCTCCAGACCCTCTGCTCTCCCTCTCCGGCCCCTCTGCTCTCCCTCTCCGGCCCCTCTGCTCTCTCTCTCCGGCCCCTCTGCTCTCCCTCTCCGGCCCCTCTGCTTTCCCTCTCCGGCCCCTCTGCTCTCCCTCTCCAGCCCCTCTGCTCTCCCTCTCCAGCCCCTCTGCTCTCCCTCTCCGGCCCCTCTGCTCTCTCTCTCTGGCCCCTCTGCTCTCCCTCTCTGGCCCCTCTGCTCTATCTCTCCGGCCCCTCTGCGCTCCCTCTCCGGCCCCTCTGATCTCCCTCTCCGGCCCCTCTGCTCTCCCTCTCCGGCCCCTCTGCTCTACCTCTCCGGCCCCTCTGCTCTCCCTCTCCGGCCCATCTGATGTCTCTCTCCCGCCCCTCTGCTATCCCTCTCCAGCCCCTCTGCTGTCCCTCTCCAGCCCCTCTGCTCTCCCTCTCGGGCCCCTCCGCTCTCTCTCTCCCGCCCCTCTGCTCTCCCTCTCCGGCCCCTCTGCTCTCCCTCTCCAGCCCCTGTCCCCCTCTCCGGCCCCTCTGCTCTCCCTCTACGGCCCCTCTCTCCCTCTCCGGCCCCTCTGCTCTCCCTCTCCGGCCCCTCTGCTCTCCCTCTCCAGCCCCTCTGCTCTCCATCTCTGGCCCCTCTGCTCTCCCTCTCCAGCCCCTCTGCTCTCCCTCACCAGCCTCTCTGCTGTCTCTCTCCAGCCCCTCTGCTCTTCCTCTCCGGCCCCTCTGCTGTCCCTCTCCGGCCCCTCTGCGCTCCCTCTCCGGCCCCTCTGCTCTCCCTCTCCGGCCCCTCTGCTCTCCCTCTCCAGCCCCTTTGCTTTCTCTCTCCGGCCCCTCTGCTATCCCTCTCCAGCCCCTCTGCTCTCTCTCTCCAGCCCTTCTGCTCACCCTCTCCAGCACCTCTGCTCTCCCTCTCCAGCCCCTCTGCTCTCTCTCTCCGGCCCCTCTGCTCTCCCTCTCCGGCCCATCTGCTCTCTCTCTCCGGCGCCTCTGCTCTCCCTCTCGAGCCCCTCAGCTCCCCCTCTCCAGACCCTCTGCTCTCCCTCTCCGGCCCCTCTGCTCTCCCTCTCCGGCCCCTCTGCTCCCCCTCTCCGGCCCCTCTGCTTTCCCTCTCTGGCCCCTCTGCTCTCCCTCTCCAGCCCCTCTGCTCTCCCTGTCCAGCCCATCTGCTCTCCCTCTCCGGCCACTCTGCTCTCTCTCTCCGGCCCCTCTGCTCTCCCTCTCCGGCCCCTCTGCTCTCTCTCTCCGGCCCCTCTGCGCTCCCTCTCCGGCAACTCTGCTATCCCTCTCCAGCCCCTCTGCTCTCCCTCTCCGGCCCCTCTGCTCTCCCTCTCCGGCCTCTCTCTCCCCTTCCAGCCCCTCTGCTCTCCCTCTCCGGCCCCTCTGCTCTCCCTCTCCAGCCTCTCTCTCCTTCTCCGGCCCCTCTGCTCTCTATCTCCGGCCCCTCTACTCCCCCTCTCCAGCCCCTCTGCTCTCCCTATCCAGCCCCTCTGCTCTCCCTCTCCAGCCCCTCTGCTCTCCCTCTCCAGCCCCTCTGCTCTCTCTCTCCGGCCCCTCTGCTCTCCGTCTCCAGCCTCTCTGCACTCTCTCTCCAGCCCTTCTGCTCACCCTCTCCAGCACCTCTGCTCTCCCTCTCCAGCCCCTCTGCTCTCTCTCTCCGGCCCCTCTGCTCTCCCTCTCCGGCCCCTCTGCTCTCTCTCTCCGGCACCTCTGCTCTCCCTCTCCAGCCCCTCTGCTCCCCCTCTCCGGCCCCTCTGCTCTCCCTCTCCGGCCACTCTGCTCTCTCTCTCCGGCCCCTCTGCGCTCCCTCTCCGGCCCCTCTGCTCTCCCTCTCCAGCCACTCTGCTCTCCCTCTCTGGCCCCTCTGCTCTCCCTCTCCGGCCTCTCTCTCCCCTTCCAGCCCCTCTATCTCTCCCTCTCCGGCCCCTCTGCTCTCCCTCTCCAGCCCCTCTCTCCCTCTCCGGCCCCTCTGCTATCCCTCTCCAGCCCTTCTGCTCACCCTCTCCAGCACCTCTGCTCTCCCTCACCAGCCCCCCTGCTCTCTCTCTCCGGCCCCTCTGCCATCCCTCTCCGGCCCCTCTCCTCTCTCTCTCCGGCACCACTGCTCTCCCTCTCCAGCCCCTCTGCACCCCCTCTCCGGCCCCTCTGCTCTCCCTCTCCGGCCCCTCTGCTCTCTCTCTCCGGCCCCTCTGCTCTCCATCTCCGGCCGCTCTGCTCTCCCTCTCCGGCCCCTCTGCTCTCCCTCTCCAGACCCTCTGCTCTCCCTCTCCGGCCCCTCTGCACTCCCTCTCCGGCCCCTCTGCTCTCCCTCTCCGGCCCCTCTGCTTTCCCTCTCCGGCCCCTCTGCTCTCCCTCTCCAGCCCCTCTGCTCTCCCTCTCCAGCCCCTCTGCTCTCCCTCTCCGGCCCCTCTGCTCTCTCTCTCTCCGGCCCCTCTGCTCTGCCTCTCCGGCCCCTCTGCTCTCTCTCTCCGGCCCCTCTGCGCTCCCTCTCCGGCCCCTCTGCTCTCCCTCTCCAGCCCCTCTGCTCTCCCTCTCCGGCCCCTCTGCTCTCCCTCTCCGGCCTCTCTCTCCCTCTCCAGCCCCTCTGCTCTCCCTCTCCGGCCCCACTGCTCTCCCTCTCCAGCCCCTCTCTCCCTCCCCGGCCCCTCTGCTCTCCCTCTCCGGCCCCTCTGCTCTCCCTCTCCGGCCCATCTGCTCTCCCTCTCCAGCCCCTCTGCTCTCCCTCTCCAGCCCCTCTGCTCTCCCTCTCCAGCCCCTCTGCTCTCTCTCTCCGGCCCCTCTGCTCTCCCTCTCCAGCCCCTCTGCTCTCTCTCTCCAGCCCTTCTGCTCACCCTCAACAGCACCTCTGCTCTCCCTCTCCAGCCCCTCTGCTCTCTCTCTCCGGTCCCTCTTCTCTCCCTCTCCGGCCTCTCTGCTCTCTCTCTCCGGCACCTCTGCTCTCCCTCTCCAGCCCCTCTGCTCCCCCTCTCCGGCCCCTCTGCTCTCCCTCTCCGGCCCCTCTGCTCTCTCTCCGGCCCCTCTGCTCTCCATCTCCGGCCGCTCTGCTCTCCCTCTCCGGCCCCTCTGCTCTACCTCTCCAGACCCTCTGCTCTCCCTCTCCGGCCCCTCTGCTCTCCCTCTCCGGCCCCTCTGCTCTCTCTCTCCGGCCCCTCTGCTCTCCCTCTCCGGCCCCTCTGCTTTCCCTCTCCGGCCCCTCTGCTCACCCTCTCCAGCCCCTCTGCTCTCCCTCTCCAGCCCCTCTGCTCTCCCTCTCCGGCCCCTCTGCTCTCCCTCTCCAGCCCCTCTGCTCTCCCTCTCCAGCCCCTCTGCTCTCCCTCTCCAGCCCCTCTGCTCTCTCTCTCCAGCCCTTCTGCTCCACCTCTCCAGCACCTCTGCTCTCCCTCTCCGGCCCCTCTTCTCTCTCGCTCTGGCCCCTCTGCTCTCCCTCTCCGGCCCCTCTGCTCTCCCTCTCCAGCACCTCTACTGTCCCTCTCCAGATCCTCTGCTCTCCCTCTCCGGCCCCTCTGCTCTCTCGCTCCAGCCCCTCTGCTCCCTCTCTCCGGCCCCTCTGCTCTCCCTCTCCGGCCCCTCTGCTCTATCTCTCCGGCCCCTCTGCTCTCCCTCTCCGGCCCCTCTGCTCTCCCTCGCCAGCACCTCTGCTCTCCCTCTCCGGCCCCTCTGCTCTCCCTCTCCGGCCCCTCTGCTTTCCCTCTCCGGCCCCTCTGCTCTCCCTCTCTAGCCCCTCTGCTCCCCATCTCCAGACCCTCTGCTCTCCCTCTCCGGCCCCTCTGCTCTCCCTCTCCGGCCCCTCTGCTCTCCCTCTCCGGCCCCTCTGCTGTCCCTCTCCGGCCCCTCTGCTCTCCCTCTCCGGCCCCTCTACTCTCCCTGTCCAGCCCCTCTGCTCTCCCTCTCCGGCCACTCTGCTCTCTCTCTCCGGCCCCTCTGCTCTCCCTCTCCGGCCCCTCTGCTCTCTCTCTCCGGCCCCTCTGCGCTCCCTCTCTGGCCCCTCTGCTCTCCCTCTCCAGCCCCTCTGCTCTCCCTCTCCGGCCCCTCTGCTCTCCCTCTCCGGCCTCTCTCTCCATCTCCAGCCCCTCTGCTCTCCCTATCCGGCCCCTCTGCTCTCCCTCTCCAGCTCCTCTCTCCCTCTCCGGCCCCTCTGCTCTCTATCTCCGGCCCCTCTGCTCCCCCTCTCCAGCCCCTCTGCTCTCCCTCTCCAGCCCCTCTCTCCCTCTCCGGCCCCTCTGCTCTCCCCTTCCAGCCCCTCAGCTCTCTCCCTCCGGCCCCTCTCTCCCTCTCCGACCCCTCTGCTCTCCGTCTCCGGCCCATCTGCTCTCCCTCTCCAGCCCCTCTGCTCTCCCTCTCCAGCCCCTCTGCTCTCCCTCTCCAGCCCCTCTGCTCTCTCTCTCCGGCCCCTCTGCTCTCCCTCTCCGGCCCCTCAGCTCTCTCTCTCCGGCACCTCTGCTCTCCCTCTCCAGCCCCTCTGCTCCCCCTCTCCGGCCCCTCTGCTCTCCCTCTCCGGCCCCTCTGCTCTCTCTCTCCGGTCCCTCTGCTCTCCCTCTCCGGCCGCTCTGCTCTCCCTCTCCAGACCCTCTGCTCTCCCTCTCCGGCCCATCTGCTCTCCCTCTCCGGCCCCTCTGCTCTCTCTCTCCGGCCCCTCTGCACTCCCTCTCCGGCCCCTCTGCTTTCCCTCTCCGGCCACTCTGCTCTCCCTCTCCAGCCCCTCTGCTATCCCTCTCCAGCCCCTCTGCTCTCTCTCTCCGGCCCCACTGCTCTCCCTCTCCGGCCCCTCTGCTCTCCCTCTCCAGCCCCTATGCTCTCCCTCTCCGGCCCCTCTGCTTTCCCTCTCCGGCCACTCTGCTCTCCCTCTCCAGCCCCTCTGCTCTCCCTCTCCAGCCCCTCTGCTCTCTCTCTCCGGCCCCACTGCTCTCCCTCTCCGGCCCCTCTGCTCTCTCTCTGCGGCCCCCCTGCGCTCCCTCTCCAGCCCCTCTGCTCTCCCTCCCCAGTCCCTCTGCTCTCCCTCTCCAGCCCCTCTGCTCTCCCTCACCGGCCCCTCTGCAGTCCCTCTCCGGCCCCTCTGCTCTCCCTCTCCGGCCCCTCTGCTCTCCCTCTCCGGCCCCTCTGCTCTCCCTCTCCGGCCCCTCTGCTCTCCCTCTCCAGCCTCTCTGCTCTCTCTCTCCGGCCCCTCTGCTCTCCCTCTCCATCCCCTCTGCTCTCTCTCTCCAGCCCTTCTGCTCACCCTCTCCAGCACCTCTGCTCTCCCTCTCCAGCCCCTCTGCTCTCTCTCCGGCCCCTCTGCTCTCCCTCTAATCCCCTCTGCTCTCTCTCTCCGGCGCCTCTGCTCTCCCTCTCTAGCCCCTCTGCTCCCCCTCTCCAGACCCACTGCTCTCCCTCTCCGGCCCCTCTGCTCTCCCTCTCCGGCCCCTCTGCTCTCCCTCTCCGGCCCCTCTGCTTTCCCTCTTTGGCCCCTCTGCTCTCCCTCTCCAGCCCCTCTGCTCTCCCTGTCCAACCCCTCTGCTCTCCCTC
Source organism: Somniosus microcephalus (assembly GCF_052327205.1). Lineage (NCBI taxonomy): Eukaryota > Metazoa > Chordata > Chondrichthyes > Squaliformes > Somniosidae > Somniosus > Somniosus microcephalus. Next base: position 25,305 of record NW_028225389.1, on the reverse strand, counting down.
TCCGGCCACTCTGCTCTCTCTCTCCGGCCCCTCTGCTCTCCCTCTCCGGCCCCTCTGCTCTCTCTCTCCGGCCCCTCTGCGCTCCCTCTCCGGCCCCTCTGCTCTCCCTCTCCAGCCCCTCTGCTCTCCCTCTCCGGCCCCTCTGCTCTCCCTCTCCGGCCTCTCTCTCCCCTTCCAGCCCCTCTGCTCTCCCTCTCCGGCCCCTCTGCTCTCCCTCTCCAGCCCCTCTCTCCCTCTCCGGCCCCTCTGCTCTCTATCTCCGACCACTCTGCTCCCCCTCTCCAGCCCCTCTGCTCTCCCTCTCCAGCCCCTCTCTCCCTCTCCGGCCCCTCTGCTCTCCCTCTCCAGCCCCTCTGCTCTCCCTCTCCAGCCCCTCTGCTCCCCCTCTCCGGCCCCTCTGCTCTCCCTCTCCGGCCCCTCTGCTCTCTCTCCGGCCCCTCTGCTCTCCATCTCCGGCCGCTCTGCTCTCCCTCTCCGGCCCCTCTGCTCTACCTCTCCAGACCCTCTGCTCTCCCTCTCCGGCCCCTCTGCTCTCCCTCTCCGGCCCCTCTGCTCTCTCTCTCCGGCCCCTCTGCTCTCCCTCTCCGGCCCCTCTGCTTTCCCTCTCCGGCCCCTCTGCTCACCCTCTCCAGCCCCTCTGCTCTCCCTCTCCAGCCCCTCTGCTCTCCCTCTCCGGCCCCTCTGCTCTCCCTCTCCAGCCCCTCTGCTCTCCCTCTCCAGCCCCTCTGCTCTCCCTCTCCAGCCCCTCTGCTCTCTCTCTCCAGCCCTTCTGCTCCACCTCTCCAGCACCTCTGCTCTCCCTCTCCGGCCCCTCTTCTCTCTCGCTCTGGCCCCTCTGCTCTCCCTCTCCGGCCCCTCTGCTCTCCCTCTCCAGCACCTCTACTGTCCCTCTCCAGATCCTCTGCTCTCCCTCTCCGGCCCCTCTGCTCTCTCGCTCCAGCCCCTCTGCTCCCTCTCTCCGGCCCCTCTGCTCTCCCTCTCCGGCCCCTCTGCTCTATCTCTCCGGCCCCTCTGCTCTCCCTCTCCGGCCCCTCTGCTCTCCCTCGCCAGCACCTCTGCTCTCCCTCTCCGGCCCCTCTGCTCTCCCTCTCCGGCCCCTCTGCTTTCCCTCTCCGGCCCCTCTGCTCTCCCTCTCTAGCCCCTCTGCTCCCCATCTCCAGACCCTCTGCTCTCCCTCTCCGGCCCCTCTGCTCTCCCTCTCCGGCCCCTCTGCTCTCCCTCTCCGGCCCCTCTGCTGTCCCTCTCCGGCCCCTCTGCTCTCCCTCTCCGGCCCCTCTACTCTCCCTGTCCAGCCCCTCTGCTCTCCCTCTCCGGCCACTCTGCTCTCTCTCTCCGGCCCCTCTGCTCTCCCTCTCCGGCCCCTCTGCTCTCTCTCTCCGGCCCCTCTGCGCTCCCTCTCTGGCCCCTCTGCTCTCCCTCTCCAGCCCCTCTGCTCTCCCTCTCCGGCCCCTCTGCTCTCCCTCTCCGGCCTCTCTCTCCATCTCCAGCCCCTCTGCTCTCCCTATCCGGCCCCTCTGCTCTCCCTCTCCAGCTCCTCTCTCCCTCTCCGGCCCCTCTGCTCTCTATCTCCGGCCCCTCTGCTCCCCCTCTCCAGCCCCTCTGCTCTCCCTCTCCAGCCCCTCTCTCCCTCTCCGGCCCCTCTGCTCTCCCCTTCCAGCCCCTCAGCTCTCTCCCTCCGGCCCCTCTCTCCCTCTCCGACCCCTCTGCTCTCCGTCTCCGGCCCATCTGCTCTCCCTCTCCAGCCCCTCTGCTCTCCCTCTCCAGCCCCTCTGCTCTCCCTCTCCAGCCCCTCTGCTCTCTCTCTCCGGCCCCTCTGCTCTCCCTCTCCGGCCCCTCAGCTCTCTCTCTCCGGCACCTCTGCTCTCCCTCTCCAGCCCCTCTGCTCCCCCTCTCCGGCCCCTCTGCTCTCCCTCTCCGGCCCCTCTGCTCTCTCTCTCCTGTCCCTCTGCTCTCCCTCCCCGGCCGCTCTGCTCTCCCTCTCCAGACCCTCTGCTCTCCCTCTCCGGCCCATCTGCTCTCCCTCTCCGGCCCCTCTGCTCTCTCTCTCCGGCCCCTCTGCACTCCCTCTCCGGCCCCTCTGCTTTCCCTCTCCGGCCACTCTGCTCTCCCTCTCCAGCCCCTCTGCTCTCCCTCTCCAGCCCCTCTGCTCTCTCTCTCCGGCCCCACTGCTCTCCCTCTCCGGCCCCTCTGCTCTCCCTCTCCAGCCCCTATGCTCTCCCTCTCCGGCCCCTCTGCTTTCCCTCTCCGGCCACTCTGCTCTCCCTCTCCAGCCCCTCTGCGCTCCCTCTCCAGCCCCTCTGCTCTCTCTCTCCGGCCCCACTGCTCTCCCTCTCCGGCCCCTCTGCTCTCTCTCTGCGGCCCCCCTGCGCTCCCTCTCCAGCCCCTCTGCTCTCCCTCCCCAGTCCCTCTGCTCTCCCTCTCCAGCCCCTCTGCTCTCCCTCACCGGCCCCTCTGCAGTCCCTCTCCGGCCCCTCTGCTCTCCCTCTCCGGCCCCTCTGCTCTCCCTCTCCGGCCCCTCTGCTCTCCCTCTCCGGCCCCTCTGCTCTCCCTCTCCAGCCTCTCTGCTCTCTCTCTCCGGCCCCTCTGCTCTCCCTCTCCATCCCCTCTGCTCTCTCTCTCCAGCCCTTCTGCTCACCCTCTCCAGCACCTCTGCTCTCCCTCTCCAGCCCCTCTGCTCTCTCTCCGGCCCCTCTGCTCTCCCTCTAATCCCCTCTGCTCTCTCTCTCCGGCGCCTCTGCTCTCCCTCTCTAGCCCCTCTGCTCCCCCTCTCCAGACCCACTGCTCTCCCTCTCCGGCCCCTCTGCTCTCCCTCTCCGGCCCCTCTGCTCTCCCTCTCCGGCCCCTCTGCTTTCCCTCTTTGGCCCCTCTGCTCTCCCTCTCCAGCCCCTCTGCTCTCCCTGTCCAACCCCTCTGCTCTCCCTCTCCGGCCACTCTGCTCTCTCTCTCCGGCCCCTCTGCTCTCCCTCTCCGGCCCCTCTGCTCTCTCTCTCCGGCCCCTCTGCGCTCCCTCTCCGGCCCCTCTGCTCTCCCTCTCCAGCCCCTCTGCTCTCCCTCTCCGGCCCCTCTGCTCTCCCTCTCCGGCCTCTCTCTCCCCTTCCAGCCCCTCTGCTCTCCCTCTCCGGCCCCTCTGCTCTCCCTCTCCAGCCCCTCTCTCCCTCTCCGGCCCCTCTGCTCTCTATCTCCGACCACTCTGCTCCCCCTCTCCAGCCCCTCTGCTCTCCCTCTCCAGCCCCTCTCTCCCTCTCCGGCCCCTCTGCTCTCCCTCTCCAGCCCCTCTGCTCTCTCTCTCCGGCCGCTCTCTCCCTCTCCGGCCCCTCTGCTCTCCCTCTCCGGCCCATCTGCTCTCCCTCTCCAGCCCCTCTGCTCTCCCTCTCCAGCCCCTCTGCTCTCCCTCTCCAGCCCCTCTGCTCTCTCTCTCCGGCCCCTCTGCTCTCCCTCTCCAGCCCCTCTGCTCTCTCTCTCCAGCCCTTCTGCTCATCCTCTCCAGCACCTCTGCTCTCCCTCTCCTGCCCCTCTGCTCTCTCTCTCCGGCCCCTCTGCTCTCCCTCTCCGGCCTCTCTGCTCTCTCTCCGGCACCTCTGCTCTCCCTCTCCAGCCCCTCTGCTCCCCCTCTCCGGCCACTCTGCTCTCCCTCTCCGGCCCCTATGCTCTCTCTCTCCGGCCCCTCTGCTCTCCATCTCCGGCCGCTCTGCTCTCCCTCTCCGGCCCCTCTGCTCTCCCTCTCCAGACCCTCTGCTCTCCCTCTCCGGCCCCTCTGCTCTCCCTCTCCGGCCCCTCTGCTCTCTCTCTCCGGCCCCTCTGCTCTCCCTCTCCGGCCCCTCTGCTTTCCCTCTCCGGCCCCTCTGCTCTCCCTCTCCAGCCCCTCTGCTCTCCCTCTCCAGCCCCTCTGCTCTCCCTCTCCGGCCCCTCTGCTCTCTCTCTCTGGCCCCTCTGCTCTCCCTCTCTGGCCCCTCTGCTCTATCTCTCCGGCCCCTCTGCGCTCCCTCTCCGGCCCCTCTGATCTCCCTCTCCGGCCCCTCTGCTCTCCCTCTCCGGCCCCTCTGCTCTACCTCTCCGGCCCCTCTGCTCTCCCTCTCCGGCCCATCTGCTGTCTCTCTCCCGCCCCTCTGCTATCCCTCTCCAGCCCCTCTGCTGTCCCTCTCCAGCCCCTCTGCTCTCCCTCTCGGGCCCCTCTGCACTCTCTCTCCCGCCCCTCTGCTCTCCCTCTCCGGCCCCTCTGCTCTACCTCTCCAGCCCCTGTCCCCCTCTCCGGCCCCTCTGCTCTCCCTCTACGGCCCCTCTCTCCCTCTCCGGCCCCTCTGCTCTCCCTCTCCGGCCCTTCTGCTCTCCCTCTCCAGCCCCTCTGCTCTCCATCTCTGGCCCCTCTGCTCTCCCTCTCCAGCCCCTCTGCTCTCCCTCCCCAGCCCCTCTGCTCTCCCTCTCCCGCCCCTCTGCTCTCCCTCTCCGGCCCCTCTGCTGTCCCTCTCCGGCCCCTCTGCTCTCCCTCTCCGGCCCCTCTGCTCTCCCTCTCCGGCCCCTCTGCTCTCCCTCTCCGGCCCCTCTGCTCTCCCTCTCCGGCCCCTTTGCTCTCTCTCTCCGGCCCCTCTGCTCTCCCTCTCCGGCCCCTCTGCTTTCCCTCTCCGGCCCCTCTGCTCTCCCTCTCCAGCTCCTCTGCTCTCTCTCTCCGGCACCTCTCTCCCTCTCCGGCCCCTCTGCTCTCCCTCTCCGGCCCATCTGCTCTCCCTCTCCAGCCCCTCTGCTCTCCCTCTCCAGCCCCTCTGCTCTCCCTCTCCAGCCCCTCTGCTCTCTCTCTCCGGCCCCTCTGCTCTCCCTCTCCAGCCCCTCTGCTCTCTCTCTCCAGCCCTTCTGCTCACCCTCTCCAGCACCTCTGCTCTCCCTCTCCAGCCCCTCTGCTCTCTCTCTCCGGCCCCTCTGCTCTCCCTCTCCGGCCTCTCTGCTCTCTCTCTCCGGCCCCTCTGCTCTCCCTCTCCGGCCCCTCTGCTCTCCCTCTCCAGCCCCTCTGCTCTCCCTCTCCAGCCCCTCTGCTCTCCCTCTCCAGCCCCTCTGCTCTCTCTCTCCGGCCCCTCTGTTCTCCCTCTCCAGCCCCTCTGCTCTCTCTCTCCAGCCCTTCTGCTCACCCTCTCCAGCACCTCTGCTCTCCCTCTCCAGCCCCTCTGCTCTCTCTCTCCGGCCCCTCTGCTCTCCCTCTCCGGCCTCTCTGCTCTCTCTCTCCGGCCCCTCTGCTCTCCCTCTCCGGCCCCTCTGCTCTCCCTCTCCAGCCCCTCTGCTCCCCCTCTCCGGCCCCCCTGCTATCCCTCTCCGGCCCCTCTGCTCTCTCTCTCCGGACCCTCTGCTCTCCATCTCCGGCCGCTCTGCTCTCCCTCTCCGGCCCCTCTGCTCTCCCTCTCCAGACCCTCTGCTCTCCCTCTCCGGCCCCTCTGCTCTCCCTCTCCGGCCCCTCTGCTCTCTCTCTCCGGCCCATCTGCTCTCCCTCTCCAACCCCTCTGCTCTCTCTCTCCGGCCCCTCTGCTCTCCCTCTCCGGCCCCTCTGCTCTCTCTCTCCGGCACCTCTGCTCTCACTCTCCAGCCCCTCTGCTCCCTCTCTCCGGCCCCTCAGCTCTCCCTCTCCGGCCCCTCTGCTCTCTCTCTTCGGTCCCTCTGCTCTCCCTCTCCGGCCGCTCTGCTCTCCCTCTCCGGCCCCTCTGCTCTCCCTCTCCAGACCCTCTGCTCTCCCTCTCCGGCCCCTCTGCTCTCCCTCACCGGCCCCTCTGCTCTCTCTCTCCGGCCCCTCTGCTCACCCTCTCCGGCCCCTCTGCTTTCCCTCTCCGGCCACTCTGCTCTCCCTCTCCAGCCCCTCTGCTCTCCCTCTCCAGCCCCTCTGCTCTCTCTCTCCGGCCCCACTGCTCTCCCTCTCCGGCCCCTCTGCTCTCTCTCTGCGGCCCCTCTGCGCTCCCTCTCCGGCCCCTCTGCTCTCCCTCTCCAGCCCCTATGCTCTCCCTCTCCGGCCCCTCTGCTTTCCCTCTCCGGCCACTCTGCTCTCCCTCGCCAGCCCCTCTGCTCTCCCTATCCAGCCCCTCTGCTCTCTCTCTCCGGCCCCACTGCTCTCCCTCTCCGGCCCCTCTGCTCTCTCTCTGCGGCCCCTCTGCGCTCCCTCTCCAGCCCCTCTGCTCTCCCTCCCCAGCCCCTCTGCTCTCCCTCTCCAGCCCCTCTGCTCTCCCTCCCCAGCCCCTCTGCTCTCCCTCTCCAGCCCCTCTGCTCTCCCTCTCCAGCCCCTCTGCTCTCCCTCCCCAGCCCCTCTGCTCTCCCTCTCCAGCCCCTCTGCTCTCTCTCTGCGGCCCCTCTGCGCTCCCTCTCCAGCCCCTCTGCTCTCCCTCCCCAGCCCCTCTGCTCTCCCTCTCCAGCCCCTCTGCTCTCCCTCCCCAGCCCCTCTGCTCTCCCTCTCCAGCCCCTCTGCTCTCCCTCACCGGCCCCTCTGCAGTCCCTCTCCGGCCCCTCTGCTCTCCCTCTCCGGCCCCTCTGCTCTCCCTCTCCGGCCCCTCTGCTCTCCCTCTCCAGCCTCTCTGCTCTCTCTCTCCGGCCCCTCTGCTCTCCCTCTCCAGCCCCTCTGCTCTCTCTCTCCAGCCCTTCTGCTCACCCTCTCCAGCACCTCTGCTCTCCCTCTCCAGCCCCTCTGCTCTCTCTCTCCGGCACCTCTGCTCTCCCTCTCCGGCCCCTCTGCTCTCTCTCTCCGGCGCCTCTGCTCTCCCTCTCTAGCCCCTCTGCTCCCCCTCTCCAGACCCACTGCTCTCCCTCTCCGGCCCCTCTGCTCTCCCTCTCCGGCACCTCTGCTCTCCCTCTCCGGCCCCTCTGCTTTCCCTCTCTGGCCCCTCTGCTCTCCCTCTCCAGCCCCTCTGCTCTCCCTGTCCAGCCCCTCTGCTCTCCCTCTCCGGCCACTCTGCTCTCTCTCTCCGGCCCCTCTGCTCTCCCTCTCCGGCCCCTCTGCTCTCTCTCTCCGGCCCCTCTGCGCTCCCACTCCGGCCCCTCTGCTCTCCCTCTCCAGCCCCTCTGCTCTCCCTATCCGGCCCCTCTGCTCTCCCTCTCCGGCCTCTCTCTCCCCTTCCAGCCCCTAGCTCTCCCTCTCCGGCCCCTCTACTCTCCCTCTCCAGCCCCTCTCTCCCTCTCCGGCCCCTCTGCTCTCTATCTCCGGCCACTCTGCTCCCCCTCTCCAGCCCCTCTGCTCTCCCTCTCCAGCCCCTCTCTCCCTCTCCGGCCCCTCTGCTCTCCCTCTCCAGCCCCTCTGCTCTCCCTCTCCAGCCCCTCTCTCCCTCTCCGGCCCCTCTGCTCTCTATCTCCGGCCACTCTGCTCCCCCTCTCCAGCCCCTCTGCTCTCCCTCTCCAGCCCCTCTCTCCCTCTCCGGCCCCTCTCTCCCTCTCCGGCCCCTCTGCTCTCCCTCTCCGGCCCATCTGCTCTCCCTCTACAGCCCCTCTGCTCTCCCTCTCCAGCCCCTCTGCTCTCCCTCTCCAGCCCCTCTGCTCTCTCTCTCCGGCCCCTCTGCTCTCCCTCTCCGGCCCCTCTGCTCTCTCTCTCCAGCCCTTCTGCTCACCCTCTCCAGCACCTCTGCTCTCCCTCTCCAGCCCCTCTGCTCTCTCTCTCCGGCCCCTCTGCTCTCCCTCTCCGGCCTCTCTGCTCTCTCTCTCCGGCACCTCTGCTCTCCCTCTCCAGCCCCTCTGCTCTCCCTCTCCGGCCCCTCTGCTCTCTCTCTCCGGCCCCTCTGCTCTCCATCTCCGGCCGCTCTGCTCTCCCTCTCCGGCCCCTCTGCTCTCCCTCTCCGGCCCCTCTGCTCTCTCTCTCTGGCCCCTCTGCTCTCCCTCTCTGGCCCCTCTGCTCTATCTCTCCGGCCCCTCTGCGCTCCCTCTCCGGCCCCTCTGATCTCCCTCTCCGGCCCCTCTGCTCTACCTCTCCGGCCCCTCTGCTCTCCCTCTCCGGCCCATCTGCTGTCTCTCTCCCGCCCCTCTGCTATCCCTCTCCAGCCCCTCTGCTCCCCCTCTCCGGCCCCTCTGCTCTCCCTCTCCGGCCCCTATGCTCTCTCTCTCCGGCCCCTCTGCTCTCCATCTCCGGCCGCTCTGCTCTCCCTCTCCGGCCCCTCTGCTCTCCCTCTCCAGACCCTCTGCTCTCCCTCTCCGGCCCCTCTGCTCTCCCTCTCCGGCCCCTCTGCTCTCTCTCTCCGGCCCCTCTGCTCTCCCTCTCCGGCCCCTCTGCTTTCCCTCTCCGGCCCCTCTGCTCTCCCTCTCCAGCCCCTCTGCTCTCCCTCTCCAGCCCCTCTGCTCTCCCTCTCCGGCCCCTCTGCTCTCTCTCTCTGGCCCCTCTGCTCTCCCTCTCTGGCCCCTCTGCTCTATCTCTCCGGCCCCTCTGCGCTCCCTCTCCGGCCCCTCTGATCTCCCTCTCCGGCCCCTCTGCTCTCCCTCTCCGGCCCCTCTGCTCTACCTCTCCGGCCCCTCTGCTCTCCCTCTCCGGCCCATCTGCTGTCTCTCTCCCGCCCCTCTGCTATCCCTCTCCAGCCCCTCTGCTGTCCCTCTCCAGCCCCTCTGCTCTCCCTCTCGGGCCCCTCTGCACTCTCTCTCCCGCCCCTCTGCTCTCCCTCTCCGGCCCCTCTGCTCTACCTCTCCAACCCCTGTCCCCCTCTCCGGCCCCTCTGCTCTCCCTCTACGGCCCCTCTCTCCCTCTCCAGCCCCTCTGCTCCCTCTCTCCGGCCCCTCAGCTCTCCCTCTCCGGCCCCTCTGCTCTCTCTCTTCGGTCCCTCTGCTCTCCCTCTCCGGCCGCTCTGCTCTCCCTCTCCGGCCCCTCTGCTCTCCCTCTCCAGACCCTCTGCTCTCCCTCTCCGGCCCCTCTGCTCTCCCTCACCGGCCCCTCTGCTCTCTCTCTCCGGCCCCTCTGCTCTCCCTCTCCAGCCCCTCTGCTCTCTCTCTCCGGCCCCACTGCTCTCCCTCTCCGGCCCCTCTGCTCTCTCTCTGCGGCCCCTCTGCGCTCCCTCTCCGGCCCCTCTGCTCTCCCTCTCCAGCCCCTATGCTCTCCCTCTCCGGCCCCTCTGCTATCCCTCTCCGGCCACTCTGCTCTCCCTCTCCAGCCCCTCTGCTCTCCCTATCCAGCCCCTCTGCTCTCTCTCTCCGGCCCCACTGCTCTCCCTCTCCGGCCCCTCTGCTCTCTCTCTGCGGCCCCTCTGCGCTCCCTCTCCAGCCCCTCTGCTCTCCCTCCCCAGCCCCTCTGCTCTCCCTCTCCAGCCCCTCTGCTCTCCCTCACCGGCCCCTCTGCAGTCCCTCTCCGGCCCCTCTGCTCTCCCTCTCCGGCCCCTCTGCTCTCCCTCTCCGGCCCCTCTGCTCTCCCTCTCCGGCCTCTCTGCTCTCTCTCTCCGGCCCCTCTGCTCTCCCTCTCCAGCCCCTCTGCTCTCTCTCTCCAGCCCTTCTGCTCACCCTCTCCAGCACCTCTGCTCTCACTCTCCAGCCCCTCTGCTCTCTCTCTCCGGCCCCTCTGCTCTCCCTCTCCGGCCCCTCTGCTCTCTCTCTCCGGCGCCTCTGCTCTCCCTCTCTAGCCCCTCTGCTCCCCCTCTCCAGACCCACTGCTCTCCCTCTCCGGCCCCTCTGCTCTCCCTCTCCGGCACCTCTGCTCTCCCTCTCCGGCCCCTCTGCTTTGGCCCCTCTGCTTTCCCTCTCTGGCCCTCTGCTCTCCCTCTCCAGCCCCTCTGCTCTCCCTGTCCAGCCCCTCTGCTCTCCCTCTCCGGCCCCTCTTGCTCTCCCTCTCCAGCCCCTCTGCTCTCCCTCTCCAGCCCCTCTCTCCCTCTCCGGCCCCTCTGCTCTCTATCTCCGGCCACTCTGCTCCCCCTCTCCAGCCCTCTGCTCTCCCTCTCCAGCCCCTCTCTCCTCTCCGGCCCCTCTCTCCCTCTCCGGCCCCTCTGCTCCCTCTCCGGCCCATCTGCTCTCCCTCTACAGCCCCTCTGCTCTCCCTCTCCAGCCCCTCTGCTCTCCCTCTCCAGCCCCTCTGCTCTCTCTCTCCGGCCCCTCTGCTTCTCCCTCTCCGGCCCCTCTGCTCTCTCTCTCCAGCCTTCTGCTCACCCTCTCCAGCACCTCTGCTCTCCCTCTCCAGCCCCTCTGCTCTCTCTCTCCGGCCCTCTGCTCTCCCTCTCCGGCCTCTCTGCTCTCTCTCTCCGGCACCTCTGCTCTCCCTCTCAGCCCCTCTGCTCTCCCTCTCCGGCCCCTCTGCTCTCTCTCTCCGGCCCTCTGCTCTCCATCTCCGGCCGCTCTGCTCACCCTCTCCGGCCCCTCTGCTCTCCCTCTCCAGACCCTCTGCTCTCCATCTCCGGCCGCTCTGCTCTCCCTCTCCGGCCCTCTGCTCTCCCTCTCCAGACCCTCTGCTCTCCCTCTCCGGCCCCTCTGCTCTCCCTCTCCGGCCCCTCTGCTCTCTCTCTCCGCCCCTCTGCTCTCCCTCTCCGGCCCCTCTGCTTTCCCTCTCCGGCCCCTCTGCTCTCCTCTCCAGCCCCTCTGCTCTCCTCTCCAGCCCCTCTGCTCTCCCTCTCCGGCCCCTCTGCTCTCTCTCTCTGGCCCCTCTGCTCTCCCTCTCTGGCCCCTCTGCTCTATCTCTCCGGCCCCTCTGCGCTCCCTCTCCGGCCCCTCTGATCTCCCTCTCCGGCCCCTCTGCTCTCCCTCTCCGGCCCCTCTGCTCTACTCTCCGGCCCCTCTGCTCTCCCTCTCCGGCCCATCTGCTGTCTCTCTCCCGCCCCTCTGCTATACCTCTCCAGCCCCTCTGCTGTCCCTCTCCAGCCCCTCTGCTCTCCCTCTCGGGCCCCTCCGCTCTCTCTCTCCCGCCCCTCTGCTCTCCCTCTCCGGCCCCTCTGCTCTCCCTCTCCAGCCCCTGTCCCCCTCTCCGGCCCCTCTGCTCTCCCTCTACGGCCCTCTCTCCCTCTCCGGCCCCTCTGCTCTCCCTCTCCGGCCCCTCTGCTCTCCCTCTCCAGCCCCTCTGCTCTCCATCTCTGGCCCCTCTGCTCTCCCTCTCCAGCCCCTCTGCTCTCCCTCACCAGCCTCTCTGCTGTCTCTCTCCAGCCCCTCTGCTCTTCCTCTCCGGCCCCTCTGCTGTCCCTCTCCGGCCCCTCTGCGCTCCCTCTCCGGCCCCTCTGCTCTCCCTCTCCGGCCCCTCTGCTCTCCCTCTCCAGCCCCTTTGCTCTCTCTCTCCGGCCCCTCTGCTATCCCTCTCCAGCCCCTCTGCTCTCTCTCTCCAGCCTTCTGCTCACCCTCTCCAGCACCTCTGCTCTCCTCTCCAGCCCCTCTGCTCTCTCTCTCCGGCCCCTCTGCTCTCCCTCTCCGGCCCATCTGCTCTCTCTCTCCGGCGCCTCTGCTCTCCCTCTCGAGCCCCTCAGCTCCCCCTCTCCAGACCCTCTGCTCTCCCTCTCCGGCCCCTCTGCTCTCCCTCTCCGGCCCCTCTGCTCCCCCTCTCCGGCCCCTCTGCTTTCCCTCTCTGGCCCCTCTGCTCTCCCTCTCCAGCCCCCTCTGCTCTCCCTGTCCAGCCCATCTGCTCTCCCTCTCCGGCCACTCTGCTCTCTCTCTCCGGCCCCTCTGCTCTCCCTCTCCGGCCCCTCTGCTCTCTCTCTCCGGCCCCTCTGCGCTCCCTCTCCGGCCACTCTGCTATCCCTCTCCAGCCCCTCTGCTCTCCCTCTCCGGCCCCTCTGCTCTCCCTCTCCGGCCTCTCTCTCCCCTTCCAGCCCCTCTGCTCTCCCTCTCCGGCCCCTCTGCTCTCCCTCTCCAGCCCCTCTCTCCTTCTCCGGCCCCTCTGCTCTCTATCTCCGGCCCCTCTACTCCCCTCTCCAGCCCCTCTGCTCTCCCTCTCCAGCCCCTCTCTCCCTCTCCGGCCCCCTCTGCTATCCCTCTCCAGCCCCTCTGCTCTCTCTCTCCGGCCCCGCTCTCCCTCTCCGGCCCCTCTGCTCTCCCTCTCCTGCCCATCTGCTCTCCCTATCCAGCCCCTCTGCTCTCCCTCTCCAGCCCTTCTGCTCTCCCTCTCCAGCCCCTCTGCTCTCTCTCTCCGGCCCCTCTGCTCTCCCTCTCCAGCCCTCTGCACTCTCTCTCCAGCCCTTCTGCTCACCCTCTCCAGCACCTCTGCTCTCCCTCTCCAGCCCCTCTGCTCTCTCTCTCGGCCCCTCTGCTCTCTCTCTCCGGCACCTCTGCTCTCCCTCTCCAGCCCCTCTGCTCTCCCTCACCAGCCTCTCTGCTGTCTCTCTCCAGCCCCTCTGCTCTTCCTCTCCGGCCCCTCTGCTGTCCCTCTCCGGCCCCTCTGCGCTCCCTCTCCGGCCCCTCTGCTCTCCCTCTCCGGCCCCCTCTGCTCTCCCTCTCCAGCCCCTTTGCTCTCTCTCTCCGGCCCCTCTGCTATCCCTCTCCAGCCCCTCTGCTCTCTCTCTCCAGCCCTTCTGCTCACCCTCTCCAGCACCTCTGCTCTCCCTCTCCAGCCCCTCTGCTCTCTCTCTCCGGCCCCTCTGCTCTCCCTCTCCGGCCCATCTGCTCTCTCTCTCCGGCGCCTCTGCTCTCCCTCTCGAGCCCCTCAGCTCCCCCTCTCCAGACCCTCTGCTCTCCCTCTCCGGCCCCTCTGCTCTCCCTCTCCGGCCCCTCTGCTCCCCCTCTCCGGCCCCTCTGCTTTCCCTCTCTGGCCCCTCTGCTCTCCCTCTCCAGCCCCTCTGCTCTCCCTGTCCAGGCCCATCTGCTCTCCCTCTCCGGCCACTCTGCTCTCTCTCTCCGGCCCCTCTGCTCTCCTCTCCGGCCCCTCTGCTCTCTCTCTCCGGCCCCTCTGCGCTCCCTCTCCGGCCACTCTGCTATCCCTCTCCAGCCCCTCTGCTCTCCCTCTCCGGCCCCTCTGCTCTCCCTCTCCGGCCTCTCTCTCCCCTTCCAGCCCCTCTGCTCTCCCTCTCCGGCCCCTCTGCTCTCCCTCTCCAGCCCCTCTCTCCTTCTCCGGCCCCTCTGCTCTCTATCTCCGGCCCCTCTACTCCCCCTCTCCAGCCCCTCTGCTCTCCCTCTCCAGCCCCTCTCTCCCTCTCCGGCCCCTCTGCTATCCCTCTCCAGCCCCTCTGCTCTCTCTCTCCGGCCCCGCTCTCCCTCTCCGGCCCCTCTGCTCTCCCTCTCCTGCCCATCTGCTCTCCCTATCCAGCCCCTCTGCTCTCCTCTCCAGCCCCTCTGCTCTCCCTCTCCAGCCCCTCTGCTCTCTCTCTCCGCCCCTCTGCTCTCCCTCTCCAGCCCCTCTGCACTCTCTCTCCAGCCCTTCTGCTCACCCTCTCCAGCACCTCTGCTCTCCCTCTCCAGCCCCTCTGCTCTCTCTCTCCGGCCCCTCTGCTCTCCCTCTCCGGCCCCTCTGCTCTCTCTCTCCGGCACCTCTGCTCTCCCTCTCCAGCCCCTCTGCTCCCCCTCTCCGGCCCCTCTGCTCACCCTCTCCGGCCACTCTGCTCTCTCTCTCCGGCCCCTCTGCGCTCCCTCTCCGGCCCCTCTGCTCTCCCTCTCCAGCCACTCTGCTCTCCCTCTCTGGCCCCTCTGCTCTCCCTCTCCGGCCTCTCTCTCCCCTTCCAGCCCCTCTATCTCTCCCTCTCCGGCCCCTCTGCACTCCCCTCTCCAGCCCCTCTCTCCCTCTCCGGCCCCTCTGCTATCCCTCTCCAGCCCTTCTGCTCACCCTCTCCAGCACCTCTGCTCTCCCTCACCAGCCCCTCTGCTCTCTCTCTTCCGGCCCCTCTGCCATCCCTCTCCGGCCCCTCTGCTCTCTCTCTCCGGCACCACTGCTCTCCCTCTCCAGCCCCTCTGCACCCCCTCTCCGGCCCCTCTGCTCTCCCTCTCCGGCCCCTCTGCTCTCTCTCTCCGGCCCTCTGCTCTCCATCTCCGGCCGCTCTGCTCTCCCTCTCCTCCGCCCCTCTGCTCTCCCTCTCCAGACCCTCTGCTCTCCCTCTCCGGCCCCTCTGCACTCCCTCTCCGGCCCCTCTGCTCTCCCTCTCCGGCCCCTCTGCTTTCCCTCTCCGGCCCCTCTGCTCTCCCTCTCCAGCCCCTCTGCTCTCCCTCTCCAGCCCCTCTGCTCTCCCTCTCCGGCCCCTCTGCTCTCTCTCTCTCCGGCCCCTCTGCTCTGCCTCTCCGGCCCCTCTGCTCTCTCTCTCCGGCCCCTCTGCGCTCCCTCTCCGGCCCCTCTGCTCTCCCTCTCCAGCCCCTCTGCTCTCCTCTCCGGCCCCTCTGCTCTCCCTCTCCGGCCTCTCTCTCCCTCTCCAGCCCCTCTGCTCTCCCTCTCCGGCCCACTGCTCTCCCTCTCCAGCCCCTCTCTCCCTCCCCGGCCCCTCTGCTCTCCCTCTCCGGCCCCTCTGCTCTCCTCTCCGGCCCATCTGCTCTCCCTCTCCAGCCCCTCTGCTCTCCCTCTCCAGCCCCTCTGCTCTCCCTCTCCAGCCCCTCTGCTCTCTCTCTCCGCCCCTCTGCTCTCCCTCTCCAGCCCCTCTGCTCTCTCTCTCCAGCCCTTCTGCTCACCCTCAACAGCACCTCTGCTCTCCCTCTCCAGCCCCTCTGCTCTCTCTCTGCGGTCCCTCTTCTCTCCCTCTCCGGCCTCTCCGCTCTCTCTCCTCCGGCACCTCTGCTCTCCCTCTCCAGCCCCTCTGCTCCCTCTCTCCGGCCCCTCTGCTCTCCCTCTCCGGCCCCTCTGCTCTCTCTCCGGCCCCTCTGCTCTCCATCTCCGGCCGCTCTCGCTCTCCCTCTCCGGCCCCTCTGCTCTACCTCTCCAGACCCTCTGCTCTCCCTCTCCGGCCCCTCTGCTCTCCCTCTCCGGCCCCTCTACTCTCTCTCTCCGGCCCCTCTGCTCTCCCTCTCCGGCCCCTCTGCTTTCCCTCTCCGGCCCCTCTGCTCACCCTCTCCAGCCCCTCTGCTCTCCCTCTCCAGCCCCTCTGCTCTCCCTCTCCGGCCCCTCTGCTCTCCCTCTCCAGCCCCTCTGCTCTCCCTCTCCAGCCCTCTGCTCTCCCTCTCCAGCCCCTCTGCTCTCTCTCTCCAGCCCTTCTGCTCCACCTCTCCAGCACCTCTGCTCTCCCTCTCCGGCCCTCTTCTCTCTCGCTCTGGCCCCTCTGCTCTCCCTCTCCGGCCCCTCTGCTCTCCCTCTCCAGCACCTCTACTGTCCCTCTCCAGATCCTCTGCTCTCCCTCTCGGCCCCTCTGCTCTCTCGCTCCAGCCCCTCTGCTCCCTCTCTCCGGCCCCTCTGCTCTCCCTCTCCGGCCCCTCTGCTCTATCCCTCCGGCCCCTCTGCTCTCCCTCTCCGGCCCCCTCTGCTCTCCCTCACCAGCACCTCTGCTCTGCCTCTCCGGCCCCTCTGCTCTCCCTCTCCGGCCCCTCTGCTTTCCCTCTCCGGCCCCTCTGCTCTCCCTCTCTAGCCCCTCTGCTCCCCCTCTCCAGACCCTCTGCTCTCCCTCTCCGGCCCCTCTGCTCTCCCTCTCCGGCCCCTCTGCTCTCCCTCTCCGGCCCCTCTGCTGTCCCTCTCCGGCCCCTCTGCTCTCCTCTCCGGCCCCTCTACTCTCCCTGTCCAGCCCCCTCTGCTCTCCCTCTCCGGCCACTCTGCTCTCTCTCTCCGGCCCCTCTGCTCTCCCTCTCCGGCCCCTCTGCTCTCTCTCTCCGCCCCTCTGCGCTCCCTCTCTGGCCCCTCTGCTCTCCCTCTCCAGCCCCTCTGCTCTCCCTCTCCGCCCCTCTGCTCTCCCTCTCCGGCCTCTCTCTCCATCTCCAGCCCCTCTGCTCTCCCTATCCGGGCCCCTCTGCTCTCCCTCTCAGCTCCTCTCTCTCCTCTCCGGCCCCCTCTGCTCTCTATCTCCGGCCCCTCTGCTCCCCCTCTCCAGCCCCTCTGCTCTCCCTCTCCAGCCCCTCTCTCCCTCTCCGGCCCCTCTGCTCTCCCCTTCCAGCCCCTCAGCTCTCTCCCTCCGGCCCCTCTCTCCCTCTCCGGCCCCTCTGCTCTCCGTCTCCGGCCCATCTGCTCTCCCTCTCCAGCCCCTCTGCTCTCCCTCTCCAGCCCCTCTGCTCTCCCTCTCCAGCCCCTCTGCTCTCTCTCTCCGGCCCCTCTGCTCTCCCTCTCCGGCCCCTCAGCTCTCTCTCTCCGGCACCTCTGCTCTCCTCTCTCCAGCCCCTCTGCTCCCCCTCTCCGGCCCCTCTGCTCTCCCTCTCCGGCCCCCTCTGCTCTCTCTCTCCGGTCCCTCTGCTCTCCCTCTCCGGCCGCTCTGCTCTCCCTCTCCAGACCCTCTGCTCTCCCTCTCCGGCCCATCTGCTCTCCCTCTCCGGCCCCTCTGCTCTATCTCTCCGGCCCCTCTGCACTCCCTCTCCGGCCCCTCTGCTCTCCCTCTCCGGCCCCTCTGCTCTCTCTCTCCGGTCCCTCTGCTCTCCTCTCCAGACCCTCTGCTCTCCCTCTCCGGCCCATCTGCTCTCCCTCTCCGGCCCCTCTGCTCTTTCTCTCCGGCCCCTCTGCTCTCCCTCTACGGCCCCTCTCTCCCTCTCCGGCCCCTCTGCTCTCCCTCTCCGGCCCCTCTGCTCTCCCTCTCCAGCCCCTCTGCTCTCCATCTCTGGCCCCTCTGCTCTCCCTCTCCAGCCCCTCTGCTCTCCCTCACCAGCCTCTCTGCTGTCTCTCTCCAGCCCCTCTGCTCTTCCTCTCCGGCCCCTCTGCTGTCCCTCTCCGGCCCCTCTGCGCTCCCTCTCCGGCCCCTCTGCTCTCCCTCTCCGGCCCCTCTGCTCTCCCTCTCCAGCCCCTTTGCTCTCTCTCTCCGGCCCCTCTGCTATCCCTCTCCAGCCCCTCTGCTCTCTCTCTCCAGCCCTTCTGCTCACCCTCTCCAGCACCTCTGCTCTCCCTCTCCAGCCCCTCTGCTCTCTCTCTCCGGCCCCTCTGCTCTCCCTCTCCGGCCCATCTGCTCTCTCTCTCTCCGGCGCCTCTGCTCTCCCTCTCGAGCCCCTCAGCTCCCCCTCTCCAGGACCCTCTGCTCTCCCTCTCCGGCCCCTCTGCTCTCCCTCTCCGGCCCCTCTGCTCCCCCTCTCCGGCCCCTCTGCTTTCCCTCTCTGGCCCCTCTGCTCTCCCTCTCCAGCCCCTCTGCTCATCCCTGTCCAGCCCATCTGCTCTCCCTCTCCGGCCACTCTGCTCTCTCTCTCCGGCCCCTCTGCTCTCCCTCTCCGGCCCCTCTGCTCTCTCTCTCCGGCCCCTCTGCGCTCCCTCTCCGGCCACTCTGCTATCCCTCTCCAGCCCCTCTGCTCTCCCTCTCCGGCCCCTCTGCTCTCCTCTCCGGCCTCTCTCTCCCCTTCCAGCCCCTCTGCTCTCCCTCTCGCGCCCCTCTGCTCTCCCTCTCCAGCCCCTCTCTCCTTCTCCGGCCCCCTCTGCTCTCTATCTCCGGCCCCTCTACTCCCCCTCTCCAGCCCTCTGCTCTCCCTCTCCAGCCCCTCTCTCCCTCTCCGGCCCCTCTGCTATCCCTCTCCAGCCCCTCTGCTCTCTCTCTCCGGCCCCGCTCTCCCTCTCCGGCCCCTCTGCTCTCCCTCTCCTGCCCATCTGCTCTCCCTATCCAGCCCCTCTGCTCTCCCTCTCCAGCCCCTCTGCTCTCCCTCTCCAGCCCCTCTGCTCTCTCTCTCCGGCCCCTCTGCTCTCCCCTCTCCAGCCCCTCTGCACTCTCTCTCCAGCCCTTCTGCTCACCCTCTCCAGCACCTCTGCTCTCCCTCTCCAGCCCCTCTGCTCTCTCTCTCCGGCCCCCTCTGCTCTCCCTCTCCGGCCCCTCTGCTCTCTCTCTCCGGCACCTCTGCTCTCCCTCTCCAGCCCCTCTGCTCCCCTCTCCGGCCCCTCTGCTCTCCCTCTCCGGCCACTCTGCTCTCTCTCTCCGGCCCCTCTGCGCTCCCTCTCCGGCCCCTCTGCTCTCCCTCTCCAGCCACTCTGCTCTCCCTCTCTGGCCCCTCTGCTCTCCCTCTCCGGCCTCTCTCTCCCCTTCCAGCCCCTCTATCTCTCCCTCTCCGGCCCCTCTGCACTCCCTCTCCAGCCCCTCTCTCCCTCTCGGCCCCTCTGCTATCCCTCTCCAGCCCTTCTGCTCACCCTCTCCAGCACCTCTGCTCTCCCTCACCAGCCCCTCTGCTCTCTCTCTCCGGCCCCTCTGCCATCCCTCTCCGGCCCCTCTGCTCTCTCTCTCCGGCACCACTGCTCTCCCTCTCCAGCCCCTCTGCACCCCCTCTCCGGCCCCTCTGCTCTCCCTCTCCGGCCCCTCTGCTCTCTCTCTCCGGCCCCTCTGCTCTCCATCTCCGGCCGCTCTGCTCTCCCTCTCCGGCCCCTCTGCTCTCCCTCTCCAGACCCTCTGCTCTCCCTCTCCGGCCCCTCTGCACTCCCTCTCCGGCCCCTCTGCTCTCCCTCTCCGGCCCCTCTGCTTTCCCTCTCCGGCCCCTCTGCTCTCCCTCTCCAGCCCCTCTGCTCTCCCTCTCCAGCCCCTCTGCTCTCCCTCTCCGGCCCCTCTGCTCTCTCTCTCTCCGGCCCCTCTGCTCTGCCTCTCCGGCCCCTCTGCTCTCTCTCTCCGGCCCCTCTGCGCTCCCTCTCCGGCCCCTCTGCTCTCCCTCTCCAGCCCCTCTGCTCTCCCTCTCCGGCCCCTCTGCTCTCCCTCTCCGGCCTCTCTCTCCCTCTCCAGCCCCTCTGCTCTCCCTCTCCGGCCCCACTGCTCTCCCTCTCCAGCCCCTCTCTCCCTCCCCGGCCCCTCTGCTCTCCCTCTCCGGCCCCTCTGCTCTCCCTCTCCGGCCCATCTGCTCTCCCTCTCCAGCCCCTCTGCTCTCCCTCTCCAGCCCTCTGCTCTCCCTCTCCAGCCCCTCTGCTCTCTCTCTCCGGCCCCTCTGCTCTCCCTCTCCAGCCCTCTGCTCTCTCTCTCCAGCCCTTCTGCTCACCCTCAACAGCACCTCTGCTCTCCCTCTCCAGCCCCTCTGCTCTCTCTCTCCGGTCCCTCTTCTCTCCCTCTCCGGCCTCTCTGCTCTCTCTCTCCGGCACCTCTGCTCTCCCTCTCCAGCCCCTCTGCTCCCCCTCTCCGGCCCCTCTGCTCTCCCTCTCCGGCCCCTCTGCTCTCTCTCCGGCCCTCTGCTCTCCATCTCCGGCCGCTCTGCTCTCCCTCTCCGGCCCCTCTGCTCTACCTCTCCAGACCCTCTGCTCTCCCTCTCCGGCCCCTCTGCTCACCCTCTCCAGCCCCTCTGCTCTCCCTCTCCAGCCCCTCTGCTCTCCCTCTCCGGCCCCTCTGCTCTCCCTCTCCAGCCCCTCTGCTCTCCCTCTCCAGCCCCTCTGCTCTCCCTCTCCAGCCCCTCTGCTCTCTCTCTCCAGCCCTTCTGCTCCACCTCTCCAGCACCTCTGCTCTCCCTCTCCGGCCCCCTCTTCTCTCTCGCTCTGGCCCCTCTGCTCTCCTCTCCGGCCCCTCTGCTCTCCCTCTCCAGCACCTCTACTGTCCCTCTCCAGATCCTCTGCTCTCCCTCTCCGGCCCCTCTGCTCTCTCGCTCCAGCCCCTCTGCTCCCTCTCTCCGGCCCCTCTGCTCTCCCTCTCCGGCCCCTCTGCTCTATCTCTCCGGCCCCTCTGCTCTCCCTCTCCGGCCCCTCTGCTCTCCCTCACCAGCACCTCTGCTCTGCCTCTCCGGCCCCTCTGCTCTCCCTCTCCGGCCCCTCTGCTTTCCCTCTCCGGCCCCTCTGCTCTCCCTCTCCGGCCCTCTACTCTCCCTGTCCAGCCCCTCTGCTCTCCCTCTCCGGCCACTCTGCTCTCTCTCTCCGGCCCCTCTGCTCTCCCTCTCCGGCCCCTCTGCTCTCTCTCTCCGGCCCCTCTGCGCTCCCCTCTCTGGCCCCTCTGCTCTCCCTCTCCAGCCCCTCTGCTCTCCCTCTCCGGCCCCTCTGCTCTCCCTCTCCGGCCTCTCTCTCCATCTCCAGCCCCTCTGCTCTCCCTATCCGGCCCCTCTGCTCTCCCTCTCCAGCTCCTCTCTCCCTCTCCGGCCCCTCTGCTCTCTATCTCCGGCCCCTCTGCTCCCCCTCTCCAGCCCCTCTGCTCTCCCTCTCCAGCCCCTCTCTCCCTCTCCGGCCCCTCTGCTCTCCCCTTCCAGCCCCTCAGCTCTCTCCCTCCGGCCCCTCTCTCCCTCTCCGGCCCCTCTGCTCTCCGTCTCCGGCCCATC
The DNA here is from genome assembly GCF_052327205.1 of Somniosus microcephalus. Lineage (NCBI taxonomy): Eukaryota > Metazoa > Chordata > Chondrichthyes > Squaliformes > Somniosidae > Somniosus > Somniosus microcephalus. Next base: position 5,187 of record NW_028225389.1, on the reverse strand, counting down.
TGCTCTCCCTCTCCAGCCCCTCTGCTCTCCCTCTCCAGCCCCTCTGCTCTCCCTCTCCAGCCCCTCTGCTCTCTCTCTCCGGCCCCTCTGCTCTCCCTCTCCGGCCCTCAGCTCTCTCTCTCCGGCACCTCTGCTCTCCCTCTCCAGCCCCTCTGCTCCCCTCTCCGGCCCCTCTGCTCTCCCTCTCCGGCCCCTCTGCTCTCTCTCTCCGGTCCCTCTGCTCTCCCTCTCCGGCCGCTCTGCTCTCCCTCTCCAGACCCTCTGCTCTCCCTCTCCGGCCCATCTGCTCTCCCTCTCCGGCCCCTCTGCTCTTTCTCTCCGGCCCCTCTGCACTCCCTCTCCGGCCCCTCTGCTTTCCCTCTCCGGCCACTCTGCTCTCCCTCTCCAGCCCCTCTGCTCTCCCTCTCCAGCCCCTCTGCTCTCTCTCTCCGGCCCCACTGCTCTCCCTCTCCGGCCCCTCTGCTCTCCCTCTCAGCCCCTATGCTCTCCCTCTCCGGCCCCTCTGCTTTCCCTCTCCGGCCACTCTGCTCTCCCTCTCCAGCCCCTCTGCTCCCCCTCTCCAGCCCCTCTGCTCTCTCTCTCCGGCCCCACTGCTCTCCCTCTCCGGCCCCTCTGCTCTCTCTCTGCGGCCCCCCTGCGCTCCCTCTCCAGCCCCTCTGCTCTCCCTCCCCAGTCCCTCTGCTCTCCCTCTCCAGCCCCTCTGCTCTCCTCACCGGCCCCTCTGCAGTCCCTCTCCGGCCCCTCTGCTCTCCCTCTCCGGCCCCTCTGCTCTCCCTCTCCGGCCCCTCTGCTCTCCCTCTCCGGCCCCTCTGCTCTCCCTCTCCAGCCTCTCTGCACTCTCTCTCCGGCCCCTCTGCTCTCCCTCTCCATCCCCTCTGCTCTCTCTCTCCAGCCCTTCTGCTCACCCTCTCCAGCACCTCTGCTCTCCCTCTCCAGCCCCTCTGCTCTCTCTCCGGCCCCTCTGCTCTCCCTCTAATCCCCTCTGCTCTCTCTCTCCGGCGCCTCTGCTCTCCCTCTCTAGCCCCTCTGCTCCCCCTCTCCAGACCCACTGCTCTCCCTCTCCGGCCCCTCTGCTCTCCCTCTCCGGCCCCTCTGCTCTCCCTCTCCGGCCCCTCTGCTTTCCCTCTTTGGCCCCTCTGCTCTCCCTCTCCAGCCCCTCTGCTCTCCCTGTCCAACCCCTCTGCTCTCCCTCTCCGGCCACTCTGCTCTCTCTCTTCGGCCCCTCTGCTCTCCCTCTCCGGCCCCTCTGCTCTCTCTCTCCGGCCCCTCTGCGCTCCCTCTCCGGCCCCTCTGCTCTCCCTCTCCAGGCCCTCTGCTCTCCCTCTCCGGCCCCTCTGCTCTCCCTCTCCGGCCTCTCTCTCCCCTTCCAGCCCCTCTGCTCTCCCTCTCCGGCCCCTCTGCTCTCCCTCTCCAGCCCCTCTCTCCCTCTCCGGCCCCTCTGCTCTCTATCTCCGACCACTCTGCTCCCCCTCTCCAGCCCCTCTGCTCTCCCTCTCCAGCCCCTCTCTCCCTCTCCGGCCCCTCTGCTCTCCCTCTCCAGCCCCTCTGCTCTCTCTCTCCGGCCGCTCTCTCCCACTCCGGCCCCTCTGCTCTCCCTCTCCGGCCCATCTGCTCTCCCTCTCCAGCCCCTCTGCTCTCCCTCTCCAGCCCCTCTGCTCTCCCTCTCCAGCCCCTCTGCTCTCTCTCTCCGGCCCCTCTGCTCTCCCTCTCCAGCCCCTCTGCTCTCTCTCTCCAGCCCTTCTGCTCATCCTCTCCAGCACCTCTGCTCTCCCTCTCCAGCCCCTCTGCTCTCTCTCTCCGGCCCTCTGCTCTCCCTCTCCGGCCTCTCTGCTCTCTCTCTCCGGCACCTCTGCTCTCCCTCTCCGGCCCCTCTGCTTTCCCTCTCCAGACCCTCTGCTCTCCCTCTCCGGCCCCTCTGCTCTCCCTCTCCGGCCCCTCTGCTCTCCCTCTCCGGCCCCTCTGCTTTCCCTCTCCGGCCCCTCTGCTCTCCCTCTCCAGCCCCTCTGCTCTCCCTCTCCAGCCCCTCTGCTCTCCCTCTCCGGCCCTCTGCTCTCTCTCTCTGGCCCCTCTGCTCTCCCTCTCTGGCCCCTCTGCTCTATCTCTCCGGCCCCTCTGCGCTCCCTCTCCGGCCCCTCTGATCTCCCTCTCCGGCCCCTCTGCTCTCCCTCTCCGGCCCCTCTGCTCTACCTCTCCGGCCCCTCTGCTCTCCCTCTCCGGCCCATCTGCTGTCTCTCTCCCGCCCCTCTGCTATCCCTCTCCAGCCCCTCTGCTGTCCCTCTCGAGCCCCTCTGCTCTCCCTCTCGGGCCCCTCTGCACTCTCTCTCCCGCCCCTCTGCTCTCCCTCTCCGGCCCCTCTGCTCTACCTCTCCAGCCCCTGTCCCCCTCTCCGGCCCCTCTGCTCTCCCTCTACGGCCCCTCTCTCCCTCTCCGGCCCCTCTGCTCTCCCTCTCCGGCCCTTCTGCTCTCCCTCTCCAGCCCCTCTGCTCTCCATCTCTGGCCCTCTGCTCTCCCTCTCCAGCCCCTCTGCTCTCCCTCCCCAGCCCCTCTGCTCTCCCTCTCCCGCCCCACTGCTCTCCCACTCCGGCCCCTCTGCTGTCCCTCTCCGGCCCCTCTGCTCTCCCTCTCCGGCCCCTCTGCTCTCCCTCTCCGGCCCCTCCGCTCTCCCTCTCCGGCCCCTCTGCTCTCCCTCTCCGGCCCCTTTGCTCTCTCTCTCCGGCCCCTCTGCTCTCCCTCTCCGGCCCCTCTGCTTTCCCTCTCCGGCCCCTCTGCTCTCCCTCTCCAGCTCCTCTGCTCTCTCTCTCCGGCACCTCTCTCCCTCTCCGGCCCCTCTGCTCTCCCTCTCCGGCCCATCTGCTCTCCCTCTCAGCCCCTCTGCTCTCCCTCTCCAGCCCCTCTGCTCTCCCTCTCCAGCCCCTCTGCTCTCTCTCTCCGGCCCCTCTGCTCTCCCTCTCCAGCCCCTCTGCTCTCTCTCTCCAGCCCTTCTGCTCACCCTCTCCAGCACTCTGCTCTCCCTCTCCAGCCCCTCTGCTCTCTCTCTCCGGCCCCTCTGCTCTCCCTCTCCGGCCTCTCTGCTCTCTCTCTCCGGCCCCTCTGCTCTCCCTCTCCGGCCCTCTGCTCTCCCTCTCCAGCCCTCTGCTCCCCCTCTCCGGCCCCTCTGCTATCCCTCTCCGGCCCCTCTGCTCTCTCTCTCCGGACCCTCTGCTCTCCATCTCCGGCCGCTCTGCTCTCCCTCTCCGGCCCCTCTGCTCTCCCTCTCCAGACCTCTGCTCTCCCTCTCCGGCCCCTCTGCTCTCCCTCTCCGGCCCCTCTGCTCTCTCTCTCCAGCCCCTCTGCTCTCCCTCTCCGGCCCCTCTGCTTTCCCTCTCCGGCCCCTGTGCTCTCCCTCTCCAGCCCCTCTGCTCTCCCTCTCCAGCCCCTCTGCTCTCCCGCTCCGGCCCCTCTGCACTCTCTCTCTGGCCCCTCTGCTCTCCCTCTCTGGCCCCTCTGCTCTATCTCTCCGGCCCCTCTGCGCTCCCTCTCCGGCCCCTCTGATCTCCCTCTCCGGCCCCTCTGCTCTCCCTCTCCGCCCCCTCTGCTCTACCTCTCCGGCCCCTCTGCTCTCCCTCTCCGGCCCATCTGCTGTCTCTCTCCCGCCCCTCTGCTATCCCTCTCCAGCCCCTCTGCTGTCCCTCTCCAGCCCCCTCTGCTCTCCCTCTCGGGCCCCTCTGCTCTCTCTCTCCCGCCCCTCTGCTCTCCATCTCCGGCCCCTCTGCTCTCCCTCTCCAGCCCCTGTCCCCCTCTCGGCCCCCTCTGCTCTCCCTCTACGGCCCCTCTCTCCCTCTCCGGCCCCTCTGCTCTCCCTCTCCGGCCCCTCTGCTCTCCCTCTCCAGCCCCTCTGCTCTCTATCTCCGGCCCCTCTGCTCCCCCTCTCCAGCCCCTCTGCTCTCCCTCTCCAGCCCCTCTCTCCCTCTCCGGCCCTCTGCTCTCCCCTTCCAGCCCTCTGCTCTCTCTCTCCGGCCCCTCTCTCCCTCTCCTGCCCCTCTGCTCTCCCTCTCCGGCCCATCTGCTCTCCCTCTCCAGCCCCTCTGCTCTCCCTCTCCAGCCCCTCTGCTCTCCCTCTCCAACCCCTCTTCTCTCTCTCTCCGGCCCTCTGCTCTCCCTCTCCGGCCCCTCTGCTGACTCTCTCCGGCCCCTCTTTCCCTCTCCTGCCCCTCTGCTCTCCCTCTCCGGCCCATCTGCTCTCCCTCTCCAGCCCCTCTGCTCTCCCTCTCCAGCCCCTCTGCTCTCCCTCTCCAACCCCTCTGCTCTCTCTCTCCGGCCCCTCTGCTCTCCCTCTCCGGCCCTCTGCTCTCCCTCTCCAGCCCCTCTGCTCTCCCTCTCCAGCCCCTCTGCTCTCTCTCTCCGGCCCCTCTGCTCTCCCTCTCCAGCCCCTCTGCTCTCTCTCTCCAGCCCTTCTGCTCACCCTCTCCAGCACCTCTGCTCTCCCTCTCCAGCCCCTCTGCTCTCTCTCTCCGGCCCCTCTGCTCTCCCTCTCCGGCCTCTCTGCTCTCTCTCTCCGGCCCCTCTGCTCTCCCTCTCCGGCCCCTCTGCTCTCCCTCTCCAGCCCCTCTGCTCCCCCTCTCCCGGCCCCTCTGCTATCCCTCTCCGGCCCCTCTGCTCTCTCTCTCCGGACCCTCTGCTCTCCATCTCCGGCCGCTCTGCTCTCCCTCTCCGGCCCCTCTGCTCTCCCTCTCCAGACCCTCTGCTCTCCTCTCCGGCCCCTCTGCTCTCCCTCTCCGGCCCCTCTGCTCGCTCTCTCCGGCCCCTCTGCTCTCCCTCTCCGGCCCCTCTGCTTTCCCTCTCCGGCCCCTGTGCTCTCCCTCTCCAGCCCCTCTGCTCTCCCTCTCCAGCCCCTCTGCTCTCCGCTCCGGCCCCTCTGCTCTCTCTCTCTGGCCCCTCTGCTCTCCCTCTCTGGCCCCTCTGCTCTATCTCTCCGGCCCCTCTGCGCTCCCTCTCCGGCCCCTCTGATCTCCCTCTCCGGCCCCTCTGCTCTCCCTCTCCGCCCCCTCTGCTCTACCTCTCCGGCCCCTCTGCTCTCCCTCTCCGGCCCATCTGCTGTCTCTCTCCCGCCCCTCTGCTATCCCTCTCCAGCCCCTCTGCTGTCCCTCTCCAGCCCCTCTGCTCTCCCTCTCGGGCCCCTCTGCTCTCTCTCTCCCGCCCCTCTGCTCT